>NW_022589749.1:1715156-2218521 GCF_004348235.1 Phoca vitulina | reverse complement strand
GGAGTCCTGGGATCAAGTCCCACATCGGGCTCCCGGCTCGGCGGGGAGCCTGCTTCTCCCTCTGACCCTATCCCCTCTCATGCTGTTTCTCTCTCTCTCTCTCTCTCAAATAAATAAATAAATAAAATCTTTAAAAATAAATAAATAAATAAATAAAAATAAATTTTAATTTAAGCAGCTACATGCCTAGCAAATACTATGTTGGACATCACAGTTCTAGATAGTTTTTAAAAATATTGGTAATTATGATGAAAATGAATAATGATTCTTATTACCAAACTATAAAAGTTGTATCATTGCCTCAGGAATTGCTGACACATCTCTTGACTAATTGAGCAAGAAGTACTGAGGTTTCAGCACTGTTTTACCACTTTATGAATCAACCTTCCACCAGCCTTTCCCTCCCCCTTCCTGCCATCATTGGTGGCCTCATACTCTCCTTGAAATCATTTGTAGAACAAAAAGCTAAGATATAAAATCTAACTAGTATTCTAACTCTAAGGAGGCGCCTATGGGAATTCAATTGTTTTTGGTGGCCTAACCCTTGAGGGATGGAAGTATTGCCACTAAAGCCATTTCTTCTTCTAATACCTTCTCCTCAGGCTGATTACATTCAGTTAGCTCCCAGACCAGCTGTCTTTGTTTTAACAGGAATGAAAGAGAACCACAATAGGAAACAGGAACTGTTGCATTTAGTTATCGCGTAGCAATGGGAAGGATGAGAATGTGTATGAATATGTGTTTTCACAGGGTCTAGGAGAGCACCTATAGCTCCTCCTTTCTTGTACCTATTAGACAAATTTCCAAGCACTCGGTAGTAGAGTCCCACCACCAGCTAGAGGTAATGGTTTCCTCCCTAAACTGTTAATGAAGTTCAGGGAGTTCTTGCCTTAAATGATTTCCAAAATGCCAAACTCTCTATCCAAGGAAATGATACCTTATTACTTAAACACTACAAATGTTAAGCTGCATACTGCTCCAGTGAGTATTTTTAAGACTTGCTACCATCTTCACTGGTCATAGTATAAAAGGGTTTGTCACTACAGGATAGAAGTTGGTACTTGTTCTCAACAGCTGTCTAAAGGAGGCTGCTGGAATCAAATTTGGTCTCCTTTACATTTTAACAGACAACAATATTAAAGCTTATATTTGTATAAAGTGCTTTCACATAACTAATCACATTTAATAATGTTAACATCCTGGTAAGATAGAAAGTTCTGATTTTTTATTAGTATCTGATTTTCCATGTTTTCTAGAATATCAATACTTCTACGTGGCAAGGGTGCTACCCAAAAAATGGCTCTGGAAAAAGTGGACACTGTAAAAAAATGTCTATAATCTACTTCCTTATGATATTTGGATGTTCTTAATTGAGCTCTCAAATTTAATTCTTGAAACTTTTCCTTTCCCTTCTTTGTATATTGTTTTAAAATGGAAATATGAAAATTATCCATAGTTTTGCTCAGATTTCTATTGTCTACTTAATATATAGCTATTACATAATCTGTTAAATGTTTATAATCGCCCTTCTATTGTACTGTTACTAGTCATATAAATAGGTTTACCACATCTGCTTAGAGAAGTTGGTAGCTCTTTTCTCCTAGTATACGAGAGAGTATGGAGGAGGGATTTAAAGTATGGGACAGAAAGGAGTCAAGAATGTGTAAACTCTACAATGCAAATAACCTTAGTGTGGGGCACCTGGGTGGCTCAGTCAATTAAGTGGCTGCCTTTGGCTCAGGTCATGATCCTGGGATCTGGGATGGAGCCCCACGTACGGCTCCCTGCTCAGCAGAGAGCCTGCTTCTCCCTCTCCCTCTGCCTGCCACTCTGCCTACTTGTGCTCTCTATCTGTCGAATAAATAAATAAAATCTTAAAAAAAAAAAAAGAAAAGAACCTTAGTATGTTCTGAATTCAGAGTTGTAGGGCAGTGGGAAGACTAATCGCATTCATATGACATTTCATGACTACATTATTTCCTCAGTCCACCAGTAAATAATAGCTAATGGCTATATCCCCAAAATGTGTATAGATATTCACAGATTGTCTATAACCTTACTTTTTCTTATAAATGCTTCATGGATATTTATGCAGGAACTTTTTAAGTACAATTAAAGAACTATGTCCAGAAGATATGTATTGGCCCTCTCTTCAAATTAATGCAATAAAATTGCAAATCAATTGTCTCAGTAAAAGTAAAGATTGAAGGACTCACAAATAAATTTGTTATAAGGATTTTAATCATTAAGTAGGGACAACTCTTGCTGGCCTAAAACATGGCCTTGGACCTTTCCCCACAGGAATCGTACAAGACCAGAGAGAATTCATCTCATTTTGAGATGAATATAAAAAGGAAACAGTACTGGATCTACCTAAAGATACTGTAAGAACAAAAACAAAGAAAACCATATGGAAATAGGGAAAAGAAATAGCAGGTGAAGAACTCTCTTCAGGAAAAACAATGTCATACATCAGACGGAAGTTATGTCAGAACATAGTGACAATGAATTAAAAAAAATAACTCGATAAAGTAGTTGATACCTAAAACAGGAGCTCATAGCAGGAATAGAAGAGTTAGTGGAAGACATGGTGAGCCAAAAGGGAATGAAATGTGAGTTGGCAGAAGTCAAGAGAGATGTGGGTAAAAAAATCAAACCACTACTGAAATGAAGCCTCCACTGGAAGCAGGACAAAGAAGAACCTGTAGTGTTGAAGAAAGCATGGTAACAGACATGGAGTATAGAATTGAGAAAAATGACAAAAGGGCCCTGAACAAGTTAAAAAAAAAAAGTTAGGGAAAATTATAGGTATGAAAGATGAACATATTCATAATCAGCAATCTTGAAGTACAGAATAGAAATACAATAAAATTTGAAAATTATTAATAATTTTTAAAACTTTCAGGAATAAAAAAAAGAAAGCTACAGTTTGAAAGAACACACAGTATACCAGAGAAAATGATCATAGAATAATTAAACACTGAGACAAGTCCTAATTAAGCTACTACATTCCAAAAATTAAAAATATTCTTCAGGCAATCAGGTAAAAAAGGCTCAAGAACAAATCTGAGAATATTTGCTACCTGGAGACTACCATAACTCCAATATTCTTCTGCTTGAGTTACTGACTTAAAAATTAAGTAATCAACAAAATAGTTTTTCATGTGTATTACTTATTTCATACAAGAAACATAAGACAAAACTCATAGCTATAGAAATTTAAGACAGATGAGTTGAATAAAACTGTGAAAGCTAAGTGATTCCCCCATGTTAAGGATTAAAATTTTAAGAAAATCTAGTAACTTAATTTATAATTTAACATTTATTAGGACTAATTAAAAACCCATAGATGAAATATAGTTAAATTATATAGACAATTGTGATTTAAAAAATAAACAACACTACCATAATTATGGATTATGATTGATATAATTGCCCACATTTCTAGAACCTGCAACTAGTCATGCCTTGGACAGTTTCAATAAAGTTATATATATATATATATAGATTCAATAAAGTTATATATATATATTTTAAAGATTTTATTTATTTATTTTGACAGAGAGAGAGACACAGAGAGAGAACACAAGCAGGGGGAGTGGGAGAGGGAGAAGCAGGCTTCCCTCTGAGCAGAGAGCCAGATGTGGGGCTTGATCCCAGGGCTCTGGGATCATGACCTGAGCCGAAGGCAGATGCTTAACGACTGAGCCACCCAAGCACCCCAATAAAGTTATTTTTCTTGGGAGTAGGGAATTGGATAGTACTGAGGGACCAGCTTCTTAAAATAATTTTTTTGTTATAGGTTGATTTTTATTATCCAATTCAATAGGCATCACAATTTACAAATGTTTGATAATCGAATTTTTCACAAAATCCACAAGACAGCTTCTGTGTCATTTTACAGATGAAGAAATGAAAGCAAAGCTAAAGGAAACGAATTGTCCAAAGTTGCATATTGAATCAACAGAAGAAGAGTATCACTTCTACCCCGATTTTTTTGTTTATCTCTAACAGCTTTTGTCACAACCTTGCACTCTCACATTATTTTTGGCTACTGAGTAACACTGATCTTAACCAGAGACCTGTAGTATCATGATCTAGCATAACAAAATCATAATGAGAGTGTTGAAAGGTTGTGGAGGAAAAAATACATTTGGGGAAACACAACAGATGTGAATTCCATCAGTCAAAAGTGCTTATCTGCGGAGGCTCTTTTTCTGCTGAGCCTTGTATTAAAAACTGGAGTGAAAATGAAACAGACAAAAAAAATATCATTAAAGAGAGGAAAAAATGCAGAAAAGAGTCTGAACAGCTATTTAAAAAGAATTAAAAGTAAACAAAATGAAATCTGTAAAAAATGAGTTTAAAACCTATATAAAAAGATAGCCAACCAACTAGAGGTAATACTGGGTCCTAGCAGAAAAGTCAGGCAAGACATTACGGAAAAAAGGTGTTTTCAGCTGTATTACAAAGAAAGAGAGGCTGTCTCTTAGAACTTCACCTAAGACTTGGGCACTCTAACATTTGAAGATTATTGTTAATAGTAACCCCATTGTAAGGTTGTATCAGATATTTCAATAGTAAACTTACACACAACAGCAATGTCTAAACTCCCCAGTAATCTGATGCTAAAAATTTAGAGAAATGAAAACCAAACCTTTTACTTTAAAGGAAACACAGGACAACTTCTTATGAAGAACTCAAACTGGAATAAGTAATTGCAGCTCTACCTTATTTGGTGACTTAGCTAAAGAAGCTATTTACTATCATTGCCCCTGAAGTTGTCTCTGCCCTTTTGCAAAGTATTTGATAAAACTTTCTCTTTTCCAAGCCTTTACATTTGCCTGCCTTTTTCCTGGAGTAGTAAAATGAATGATTTTGCTAGCATTGAAAACAAAGCCTAACATGGAAGTCCAGGCCCTTCCAAGCCCACAAAATGCAAATCTTTTAGCAGTGACATTTTAATTTCCATCACAGTACACATCATCTATATATCTTCTAGAGTAATAACTGTGTATTTGCCTAGGATTTACTGAGATTAACGTTACAGGAAGTCTCCAACTTGCAAAAGGGTTGGGTTCCACATATTCACTTCCAAGTTAGTTATCTATCTGTAACTGAGTATGTTTTTATCCACAAATCAATGTTTCATATAGAATTTAGGTTTTTAGGTTAGTTCACAGAGTATATTAACTATAATGCAAATATAATACCTCATTTTGCACTTAAAAATATCTTTAAAAAGTGCTGCTGAAATACAATTAATTATGCAAATCAGAAAACATTTAATTGAGAATTTTAAAACTATATCTTGAATTAAGAACGAGTACATAAAAATGACAAAGATTTGAGGATATTCTGAATTGAACTTTTGGGTTACTGAAGGACGTTAGGGACTGCTGACATTAGTTCTTTATTGGATCTAATTTCATTTAAAAATGTATGGCTCTTTTGTCTCTCGATATACAATATATCATCAGCACGAAAACCACAGATAAAGTTGGAAAAGACTTCAGAGATTATATTCAATCTGACCTTAATTTGGAGATGGAGAAACTGAGACTCAGAAAAACTTAATACAAGTTAACCAACCAATTAGTTCTGGAGCTGAAACCCCATCCTAATTTTCATCCAGTTTCTTTTCCATTATAACAGTGCTTACCAGTCATGATCAACACCATATTTTTGCTCACAAAATAAAAAAGAAACATTACTATAACCATTTTATCAATGAAATTTAGCAATATCTAGTAAATTTGGGGATGTGCATACTACATGACCCCCACACGCGCACATAAATATTCATTAAGGCATTGTAATGGTAAAAAATGACAAACATCTATCAATAGGGAAAAGGATAATTGTGGTATAATCACCTGATATAAATGCCATACCATAATTTAAATCAATGAACTTAATCTAAATTGTTTAATATAGATAAATGTCAAAAACATAATGGAGGAAAAACCAAGTTGAAGAATATGTAGGATATATTAAAATTTATTTCAAATTTCAACACAAAAACATTCATATTTTTTGTAGAAGTACACATATGAGTACAAATGGGAAGGGCAGGAATACACACTAACCTCAGAAGAGTAGGTAGATCTAGGATGGATGGTAGGAATGGGACTAGGAAGGGGTACAAAGGAGATTTAAATTATATGATGTTGTATTTCTTTAAAAAATTAATTCTGAGAGATAGGTTCATAGGTGTTAATTATATTTTGCATGTTTGAAATATTTTAACTTTTTATTTATTTATTTTTAAGATTTTATTTATTTGTCAGAGAGAGAGAGAGCACAAGCAGGGAGAGCGACAGGCAGAGGGAGAAGCCGGCTCCCTGCTGAGCAAGGAGCCCGACGCAGAACTCGATCCCAGGACCCTGGGATCATGACCTGAGTTGAAGGCAGATACTTAACCGACTGAGCCACCCGGGCGTCCCTGAAATATTTTAACTTTTTAAAAAAGAAAATAATCCCCCTCCCATCCCCCCACCCCCAAGATCTAAACATGGAGGAAATTAGATTGAACGGTTTATTTGAGAGTCTGAGGAAACAGTGAGTATGTAACATGTGTATGCACATGAGAGAAAAAAACTTGTTTGGGCTAAAATTAACTAAACTGTAAGTGTAAATCACAATGGAAAACTGATAGAAGAAAAAGTAAATAAAGGAGACTGTGAATTTTGGATTGGATAATTCTCCAAGTTCACCATGAGCTGGTGATATTGATACAAGACAGTTAGGTTGCTGCTGGGATATTTTTAGGATGGTGCAGCGAAAGGCAGGTTATTATGAGGTTTTGATATTAACAAGGGCACTTGCAAAGACTGCACAGGGGATGGGATATCATGTATATGTGACTTAGAGACTGATTTTTATTTGACTTCTTAGATATCTCCTCAAATTATTCCTAATGCTAATGGGTAACTCTGCCATCCTTTTTTCCTCCTTGAAATATAACTGACATAACATTGTGTAAATTTAAGGTGTACAACATGATGATTTGAAACATGAATGTGTTTTTGTAATTACTACAATAAGGTTAATCATAGATCCATCACCTCACCTAATTTGTGTGTTGAGAACATTTAAGATTTATTCTCTTAGCATTAGACTTAACTCTCTTAGCAACTTTCATGTATATAATACAGGATTGTTGATTATAGTGACCACGTTGAATATTAGATCCCCAGAACTTATTCATCTGATAACTAGAAGTTTGTACCCTTTGACCAACATCTACCTATCTCCCTTATCTCTCAGCCCCTGCTTAGCACCATTTTACTGTTTCTATGAGTTTGGCTTTTTTTTTTTTTTAAGATTCCACTGTAAGTGAGATCATACAATATTTGTCTTCCTCTTTTCACTAAGCATAATGCCCTCAAGGTCCATCCATATTGTTGCAAATGGCAGGATTTCCTTCTTTTCTTTACAGCTAATATTTGTGTGTGTGTGTGTGTGTCTGTCTGTCTGTCTGTCTCACATTTTCTTTATCCATTCATCTAACAATGGACATTTAGGTTGTTTCCATGCTTGCCTATTATAGAATAGGCATTCTACATGGGGGGTGCAGAGGACTCTGTCTTCTTAATATACTCATGCAGTATACAGTTTTAAATTAAAATGTTCAATTAAAGGAGTTTGAACAAAGGGTGATCATGGATTTGCCCATATAAATCTTAACATTTTAACTTCTCTTTTAATCTTCCCTTAACTATGGCATACCTGATACTCAAAAGAATCTGATTAAATGCACTAGTTTACCTGTTGTCCTTCAGAAATTTTATGTTTATACAAGTGTTCCTTTTTAGAAAATAGAAAGAAATGGTTCCCCAACTAAAAAACCAAAAATAAAACATACAACTGAAGAGCTTCTACTCATTTGACATTAATTATGGTTTTTTGATCTTAGAAAAGATATGATGTTAAAAAAAATTCTGCGTTGGGGTGCCTGGGTGGCTTAGTCAGTTAAGTGTCTGACTCTGGGTTTCAGCTCAGGTCATGATCTCATGGGTTGTGGGATTGAGCCCCACATCGCGCTCCTCACTCAGCAGGGAGTCTGCTTGAAAGATTTTCTCCCTCTGCCCCTCCCCCCACTCTTTCTCTCAAAATAAATAAATCTTTAAAAAAAATTCTGCCTCAATGACATGATCTTATCTCTAGAATACCCCAAAGAACACAAAAAACTTATTAGTGCTAATAAACAGATGCAGCAAATCTGCAGGATACAAATCAACACTCAAAATCAGTTGTATTTCTATGCACTAGCAATGAATAATATGAAAAGGAAATTAAGAAAACAACTACATTTATAGCACCATCAAAAAGAATAAAATATTTAGGAATAAATTTGATCAAGGAGGTGGAAGACTTGTACACTGAAAACTAAAAAAGAGTGCTGAAAGAAATTTAAAAAGACCTAAATAAATGAAAAGTACCCTGTGTTCAAGAACTGGAAGACTTAATATTGTCAAGATGACAATGCTACCCAAAGCAATACACAAATTCAATGCAATTCCTATCAAAATCCCAATGGTGTTTTGTGCAGAAATGGGAAAACCCATCCTAAAACTTCTATGGAATTTCAAGGGACCCAGAATAGCCAAAATAACCGTGAAGAAAAAGAATGTAGTTGGAAGACTTAACATTTCCTGATTTCAAAACTTACTACAAAGCTACAGTAATCAAACTAGTGTGGTACTGGCCTAACAAGAGACATATACAGGCCAATGGAATAGATTTGAGAGCACAGAAATAAACCCTCTCTCTATATATATACACACCTGATTTTCAACAAGAGTGCCAAAACAATACAATGGAGGAAAGACAGTTTTTTTCAAAAAAGAGTGCTGAGACAACTTTACATCCACATGCAAAAGAATGAAGCTGGACCCTTACCTTATACCATTTACAAAGATTAACTCAATATAGATACAAGCTCTAAATTTAAGAGCTAAAACTACAGGGGCAATCTGTATTACCTTGGATTTGGCAAAGGTTCCTTTTTTTTTTTTTTTTTAAAGATTTTATTTATTTATTTGACAGAAAGAGACAGAGAGAGATCACAAGCAGGCAGACAGGCAGGCAGAGGGAGAAGTAGAAACCGGCTCCCCGCTGAGCAGGGAGCCCGATGCGGGGCTCAATCCCAGGACGCCAGGATCATGACCTGAGCCGAAGGCAGACGCCCAACCGACTGAGCCACCCATGTGCCCCTTGGCAAAGTTCTTAAATATAACACCCAAAGCACAAGCAATGAAAAGAAAAAATAGATTAAATGCACTTCATTAAAATTAAAAATGTATGTGCAAAGGATACAATTAATATTGAAAAGATGACCTACAGAACGGAAGAGAATATTTGCAAGTTATATATCTGATAAAGGTTTAATGTCAAGGTGGCGCCTGGGTGGCTCAGTCGTTAAGCGTCTGCCTTCGGCTCAGGTCATGAGCCCAGGGTCCTGGGATCGAGCCCCACATCGGGCTCCCTGCTCAGCAGGAAGCCTGCTTCTCCCTCTCCCACTCCCCCTGCTTGTGTTCCCTCTCTTGCTGTGTCTCTCTCTGTCAAATAAATAAACAAAATCTTTAAAAAAAAGGTTTAATGTCAAGAGTATATAAAGAATTCCTACAACTCAACAGAAAAAAACAATCTAATTTAAAAATGGGCAAAGGACTTGAATAGACAATTGTCCAAAGAAGACATACAAATGACCAATAAACACTTGAAAAAAATGCTCCACACTCTTAATTATTAGGGAAATGTAAATGAAAGCTACAGTGAGGTACCACTTCATACACATGAGGGTAGCCATAATTTTAAAAATGGGAAATAACAAGTGTTGGTGAGGCTGTGAAGACTTTGGAACTCCCTTACATTACTGGTGGGAATGTAAAATGGTGCAGCCACATGGAAACAATTTGGTGGTTCCTCAAAAGTTAAAATAGATCACCATTTGTTCCAGCAACTCTACTCATAGGTAGAGTTGGGTGAACCAAAAGAATTGAAAACAGGGACCAAACAGATACTTGTATACCAATGTTTGTAACAGTATTATTCACAATAGCCAAAAGGTGGAAATAACTTAAGTGTCCATCAACAGATGAATGGATAAACAAAATATGGTAGTATACATACAATGGAACATTATTCAGCCATAAAAAGGAATAAGTTCCAGTATATGCTACAGCATGGATAAACCTTGAAAAATTTATGCTAATTGAAATAAGCCAGACACAAAAGGACAAATATTATATGATTCCACTTGTATGAAATATCTACAATAGGCAAATTCATAAAGACAAGTAGATGAGAGGTTACTAGGGGCTGGGCAAAGACAGGGAAATGGACACTAGTGCTTAATGGGTACAGAGTTTCTGTCTGGGATGACAAAAAAGTTCTGGAAATACATGTGGTGATGTACCCATAATTATTTCCTTAGGATAAATTTCTACAAGTGCAACTGATTTGTTAAAAGGTACGTAATAATTAAGACAACATTAACTTTTTTTTTTTTAAGATTTTATTTATTTGAGAGAGAGTACGTGAGCGAGCATGAGCAGGAGGGAGGGGCAGAGGGAGAGGGAGAAGCAGACTCCCTGCCAAGCAGGGAGCCCAATGTGGGGCTCGATCCCAGGACCCTGAGATCATGACCTGAGCAAAAGGCAGATGCTTAACTGACTGAGCCACCCAGGTGCCCCTCTAATTTACATTTCTATATTATTAATAAAGTTTAATAATTTTTCACTTAATATGAACCATTTGTTCTGTCTTTCAATCACGTCATAGTAAATGTAGGATCAGAGGTCTAGTGAAATCTTAAGATTTAATAAAGGTTTATGACTTAATTTTATTTTGAAAAACAGGTTTACATGTATTTCAACCATTACTTCTTGAAGCTGATGCTGCTAGGACATGAATAATGAAACAAGATAGCATATCCTGGAATGCCAGGATACCCAAAGGGATTTACATCCTTTTTTTCTGTTCCGCTTGTTAAAATATGTATTTTAGCCTAGTAGATGAGAGATTTGTTTTGGCACAAACCCACCAATAAACAGCATTTTGCTACCATTTCATATACACTTTGTTTCATATACTGGATTAATCAACCTATCCCCCTGCAATCTGTTGGAAGCCCAAGGCAAGTTAAGTTTATCGGCTCATAGTCATGACCGACATTTTACAAACAACATAATTAGTCATAGTTATGATTAACTGGGTACTCACTGGCCAACCATACTAGATTGTAAGGTCACTGCTACAAGGGCTATTTTATTTTTTTAAATTTTTTTTTATTTTTTATTTTGACAGAGAGAGACACAGCGAGAGAAGGAACACAAGCCGGGGGAGTGGGAGAGGGAGAAGCAGGATCCCCGCCGAGCAGGGAGCCCGATGCGGGGCTCGATCCCAGAACCCTGGGATCATGCCCTGAGCCGAAGGCAGACGCTTAACGACTGAGCCACCCAGGCGCCCGGGGCTGTTCTATTATTAAAGAAACAAAAACCAAAAAACAGAAAAGGACTTCTGGTTAGCAAACTGCTTTAAAGTAAAAGGGCCCTTACCCTGATGGGAGTTCCTGAAAAAAAAAAGAGGGTCCCTAAGCTGGAATATTTTAGAGTCAGAGTAGATGAACTGAAAATGAATCACACTGCTATTTATAATGATAATTACAGTATGGTTTGTAATAGAAAACATTTGGAAAAACCCAAATGTCCATCAAAGAGGAACTGGTACAATTACACACTTACTACTACATAGCTAATACAACCAGAAGCAGATTTGTAGGAAAGCAGATTTATATACTAAAATATCAAGTAAACAGTAATATCCATAATATGATTACATTAAAAATAACATTAATAATATGAACAATGTTAAAGGATAAAGGAGAAATTTAGAAGAATATGCCTCAAACTGTTTACAGTGACTATATCTGTTGGGGGAAAGGCTGGTATGATTGGGGACTTTTACTTGACTGGGGACATCTACTTTCTATATTGTACATTACAGTATTTAAAACAGAAGTATATTTTTAATTAAAAATAATTTTAAACTACATTTGATTTTATTTTTTTAAAAAAAATTTTATTTATTTATTTGACACAGAGACAACACAAGCAGGGGGAGGGCGAGAGGGAGAAGCAGGCTTCCTGCTGAGCAGGGAGCCCGATGCGGGGCTCGATCCCAGGACCATGGGATCATGATCTGAGCCGAAGGCAGATGCTTAATGACTGAGCCAACCAGGCACCCCTTAAACTAAATTTTAAACTAAAATTATTTAGTTTAAAATTATTACTTAAAGTTATAAACTAAAATAATTTTAAACTATAATAATTTTAAAGTAATTTTGTCTTTGACTCATAATTAAAACATGTGCTATGTTAGGGAGCACCTGGGTGGCTCAGGCAGTTAAGTATCTGACTCTTGATTTTGGCTCAGGTCATGATCTCAAGGTCTTGAGATCCAGCACCGAGTGGGGCTCCAGGCTCAGTGGAGAGTCTGCTTGAGGATTTTCTCTCCCTCTTCTTCTGCCCCGCCTCTCTTTCTCTCTAAAATAAATAAATAAATCTTAAAAAAAAAAAAAAAAGAAAGTAAGATCACAAGATATTTTTTAAAAAACGATAATGTAAAATTCCAGGAAAATAATTTTTTACCATACCTATATTTGTACTAGGTAAATAATTTCTATCTTCTTTGTTGTTTCACTTATCTGATTGAGATAGCAAGACTGCTCTTTTTTTAAAAATTTTATGTTATGTTAATCACCATACATTACATCATTAGTTTCTGAAGTAGTGTTCCATGATTCATTGTTTGCGTATAACACCCAGTGCTCCATGCAGAACGTGCCCTCCTTAATACCCATCACCAGGCTAACCCATCCTCCCACCCCCTCCCCTCTAGAACCCTCAGTTTGTTTCTCAGAGTCCATAGTCTCTCATGGTTCGTCTTCCCCTCCGATTCCCCCCTTCATTTTTCCCTTCCTACTATCTTCTTCTTCTTTTTTTTTTTTTTTTTAACATATAATGTATTATTTGTTTCAGAGGTACAGGTCTGTGATTCATCAGTCTTACACACTTCACAGCCCCCACCATAGCACATAACCTCCACAGTGTCTATCTTAATCTCTGGCTGGGTGCTCTTTTTTTTTTTAAGATTTTATTTATTTATTTGCCAGAGAGAGAGCGAGCGAGAGAGAGAGAGAGAGAGACCGTGCACAGCAGGGAGAGCGGCAGGCAGAGGGAGAAGCAAACTCCCTGCTGAGCAATGAGCCTGATGCAGGACTCGATCCCAGGACCCTGGGATCATGACCTGAGCCGAAGACAGACGCTTAGCTGACTGAGCCACCCAGGTGTCCCAGCAAGATTGCTCTTAATCAGTGATGACCTTATGATACATCTTCATATAATGAGTATATATTATGTTTCTAATTTTTTATAAAGAAAATAGGGTGGAAGAAAAGATCTCACTCACAACTGTATTTACAACAACAACCCCCCCCAAAAATCCAGGAATAAATATAAGTAACGTACAAAAAAATCATAAAATGCTACTCAGAGATATAATAAAAAAATCTAAATAAATGGAAGACATATCTTTTTCTTTGATGGTAAGATTTAGTTTGAAAAGATTATTTCTCCTTAAGTTAATCTGTATATTACATGAAATTCCAATAGATTTCCCTTTTAAATGGTTTAAAATTTAATCTAAAACAGGGGTCAGCCAACTTTTTCTGTAAAGTATCTGTAATATTTTAGGCTCTGTGGGCCATACAGTCTCTGATGTAATTACTCAATTCTGTCTTGTAGTGTGAAAGCAGCCACGGATAATAAATAATAAATGAGCACATGTTCCAATAAAACTTTACTGGACACTGAGATTTGAATTTCATGTCAAGAAATTTTATTTTCATTTTTTCCCAACCACTGAAAAATTTAAAAACCGTTCTTAGTTCTCAGTTTATACAAAAACAAGCAGCAGGACAGATTCAGTCTGTGGGCTATCATTTACAAACTCCTAATCTAGAAAAATAAACATCTAGTAAATAGCCAGGGAAATTTAGGAAGAAAAAAGAGTAATGAAGGAGGACTTCTTCTATCAGCTATTAAAACAAATTATAAAACTACAACAAATCAAATATTGAGATCTAGCACTGGAATAGGACAGCAAGGTCAGTGAAACTGAACAAGGGTCTCAAAAACAGAACCAAATACATATGGGTATTTAATAATATATGATACAGGTGGCATTCCAAATCAGTGTGGGAAAATGGATTACTCATTCAATAAAATGATATAAGGACAAGTGACTAGTCATTCAAAGTAAAAAAAAAAAAAAAAGAAAAGTAAACCTCTACCTCATTCATTACACCAAGAAAATTCAGACACATACATAGAAAAAATAAAACCATTAAATGACTAAAATTATGGATGAATATTTGTATGACCTCAGATTTTAAGTGTGACACAAAATACAGAAACTCAGAGAACACTTATTAATTTTGCTAAATAAAAATGTAAATCTCCAGGACGATGTTGAAGGGAAATCTCAGGATAACTGTATACTAGGGAACAGCCAGTCCAGATTGGAGTAGAAGGATACAGGGATCCTGTATGGAAGTCTTCAAGAAAAAGATGAAATTGATAGTTACCCAATATATATAAATATATTGAATGGCTCTATTGAGAGGTTATTTATAATTTTGGCATAAAATATGGGAATTAATTCATATACATTAACAAAAGAAAAATAATTATTTACTATAGGGAAAACAAGATGTTATACAAAGTAAATTTACTCAGAGTACATGAAAAATCACAGCAGCAGGGGTGCCTGGCTGGTTCAATCAGTAGAGTATGTGACTTCTGACCTCAGGGTCTTGAGTTTGAGCCCCACATTTGGTGGAAAGATTATTTAAAAATTATAGCTGTGAATAATATACACAGTAAGGGAAGCATTATATATTGAACTAACCAAAAATTATGATATAACTGTATCTAGAAGATGAGGGTAAAATGTGTATATGCATAAGAAAGCTAAATTCTTATCTTTCACTTAAAACTAAAAGTTTGAGATGGCAAGAATAAATATATTCTTTAGGGGCACTGGGGTGGCTCAATCGGTTAAGCATCTGCCTTTAGCTCAGGTCATGATCTCAGGGTCCTGGGATCGAGCCCCATGTTGGGCTCCCTGCTCAGTGGGGAGCCTGCTTCTCCCTCTCCCTCTGCCCCTCCCCGCCTCACTCTCTCCCTCTCTCTCTCAAATAAATAAATCTTAAAAATATATATATTCTTCAGAAATATGAAAAAAAATCAGAGAAAACCCCTATAAAATTTTAAAGTGGTTGCTTCTGGGAAGCAGGATTTTGAAGCGGGAGTGGAGATGTGAGGCAGGAGACAACAATTTTTCATTACAAGCTTCGAAGAAAATTTTTATTTTAAACTATATAAATGTATAATTCTTGCTAAAAATAAAATTACATAAAAATTATTGCTTCTTTGGCATAAAATACTAGTAAGAGACAGAAAGACAATAAATGGGGAAAATACTTGTTTCATATACTACAAAGATAACCATTTTCTAAAATTATAAAGAACAGCTATAGATCAAAAAGAAAAAGAGAGAATGGGCAAAAGGAGGTGACTAGCCAATTTATAGAATTATAGATGGCTAATGAACAGGTAAAGGGATTTTTCAACCACAGTGATAATCAAAGAAATGTAAATTAAAGTATATCATATTAATTTATTCATACCAGGGCAGGACGTTAGAAGGGGTAGTGTAAGTTAGTGTATTAGAAGGGTAAACAGGCAACATATCAGACCCTGTGGGTGGGTGGTTGTGCAAATTGGTGTAATAAGAATTTCATTGGTGGCCAAGCTGGTGATGTCTATCAAATTTTAGAATCGGGTTATCTTGTCATCCCAGCAATTCTGCTTCTAGGCATTTGCTCTACTGAAATACACAAGTGGAACAGGAAAGTTCAATATAGTAAGGTTATGCAACTTTTACTTTCATCAGTAACATTTACTAGATAAATTAAGGCACAACAGAAGTATATATGAACTGATCTTAAATATAAGAAGTATATATTAAGTATATATGTACTGATCTTATATAAATATATTAAGTGAGAAAAGCATGTTGCATAACAGTGCATATAATAAAATCCCACTTTTATTTAAGAAATACATGCATATAATTATGGTTGGGCTTATGGATGCCCATATGAAAATTTTCAGAAAAATATACACCAGATCACTATCAATAATTAAATGTCAATTGTAGTGTCACTAGGGAGGGATTTCACTTTCAACTTTTGTTGTGCTCACTTTTAACAGAAAAGAAAATACTCTGAATTAAAACTATCAAACATACATCTTTAAGGTATCCAGCACTGTGTCAGTTAGTTTGGATTAATTAACCATAATTTTAACAGCAACCTCTCCATATCACTTCATATTTATAATCATGGACATAACTCTACTGAAATTATTAGCTATGATTAGATTACACTTAGATTTCACATTAGGCAGTTTATTAGTTCTACTAGTCTTCACTTCACCAACTGCTGCCAAAACATTCAACAGTCTTTCTTATAAGAGTAATATATCTCCAACATTCCAGCAGTACAAAGGGGTGAAAAGGGGATAGCCTCTCTATTCTCACTCCTCAAAGGTATTTCCTAAGAAACTACTGTGTATTCTTTTTTTTTAAGATTGATTGATTGATTGATTGATTGATTGATTTTAGAGAAAGAGAGAGCAGGAGCAGGAGGGGCACAGGGAGAGGAAGAGAGACTCTCAAGCCAACTCCACAGGGAGCACAGAGCCCGAAGTGGGGCTCGATCTTACGACCCTGAGATCATGACCTGAGCAGAAACCAAGAGTTGGAGGCTTCACCGACTGGGCCACCCAGGCACCCCTATTATGTATTCTTTAAAAATTTATCTGTTAAGTATGTATAGTGATCATACCCTTCTTATTACACAAATGGAGTCATACTACAATACCAATCTGCAACTTGCTGACATACGTCTTCACATATCACCCTAAATTACTACACGGTGACTGCAAAATATTCCTTACTGGTATTACATATTTAAAAGACACAGTGATCAAAAACAAACAAGCAAGCATAACAGCTAACTCCATCCCTGCATTGGCTTTAACAACGCAACCTATTGATTCCACCCTATCAACATCTATCTACAACATGCATATTGAGTGCGAGAGGTTTTATGTATATTGTGTTAATTCCCAGAAGAATCCTAAGAGGTAGGCATTATTATCCCAGTTTCACAGATGAGGAAGCTGAGGTTCTGGAAAGATTAAGAACCATGACTAGAGAAAGTTCATTTGACAATTTTCTAATCATAACATGAAAGCTCAAGTCTAAACAAGTTTGAGCCACTTGTTCACATATGGTAAGCATATACCACTTTGAAAGAAAAGCACTCATGTATGCTGAGAAATAATAGCAAAGGAAAATGTTCAAGACATTCATATAAATGCTATGCTAAGCTATTTTGACCTTGTGCCAAAAATAATAAAATCAATCTGTGTCAGACAAAGAGTTAAGTTCATTCAATATTATCAAGTCCTTGGAGACTGGTTCTCAAACTCAAGTTTCCTTTCTGGCAGAAGATGAACTTTTATAAAAATCCTAAAACATAATGTCCACAAATAAGCCTCAGGATTATTGGCATTTAGAATTTCCATTTTATGTCTTCCTGAATAAAGATCTACTTAGAGGCCACAAACACCATCCTTCTCAACTTCTATTGCTAGATTAAAATTTGAAAAGTTCATTTGCTCTTTATGGATTAATTTTAGACCCACTTTTCCTGAAAGAGTGACAATATTATATAAAACCAACTGCAAAGTTGTGATTTTCCTAATCCAAACAGATTTTGCTTATTTTCAGAAAGCATATATTTAGATAGTAAGTTCTACTTTGTAAATTGGCCATTTACATTCTACCACAGAGTTCACACAAAGAACTAAGATCTCCACTGTAATGTTCCTTCATTCATGAATTTATTCAATAAATTGTGAGTTCCTAAAATGATCAGTTTGTGCTAGGTACCAGACAGAAATATGATTAACAAAAACCCTACTTTCAGGGAGGTTGCAGCCTATAGAAGAAACAATTTAATGCTCTACCCACTTGTATGGGAATGGAGAGCCCAACTCCACTCCCACTCAAGCTCAAAGTTCTGCACTAGAGTATAGCAAACTCTGTAGCTTACTATTAAAACAAAACAAAACAAAACAAAACAAAAAATCTAGCTATTTCAGAAAAATCACATTAAGGGGTAATGTGTTATACTAATTATTTCCTCTGGGTAGATGAGCTACAATTTTTTCTTCAAGGGAAACTGGAGATCTCTTACTGAGTAATCCATTTTGCCAGTCCCTAATTTAAAATGTAACCAAATAGGGGGGCCTGGGTGGTTCAGTCAGTTAAGCATCCAACTCTAGATTTTGCCTTAGGTCATGATCTCAGGGTAGTGAGATAGAGCCCCACGTTGGGCTCCGTGCTCAGCGTGGAGTGTGCTTGTCCATCTCCCCCCGCTCCTCCCCCCACTCTCTCTCTCAAATGAAAAAATAAAATCTTTAAAAAATAAATAAAATGTAACCAAATAATTGAAACTTTCCACTTGTATAAGGAAATGTAGTACTAATCAAGATAACAAACATCTTGGTATAAGGGATTTGTAATGGTTTTTAAATACGAAACAAATATAAAATTAAATAACCATTTTTCCTGTAATTTTACTCGTTTATTCAGGAAATACTTATTTAATATCTATTATGTGCCAGGCTTCATGCCAGGTAGTAAAGATATAATCATGAACATGTTAAAAATCTCTGTCCTCAAGGAGATGATATTTGGTGAGAAAGCAAGCCTGAAGTACAGGCAATAATAGAACAGTGTAGCACACATAAAGGATATCTAACCTAGTCTCTTGTAAAGGGGGTAAGGAAGTCCCAAAGGAACCAGAAAGTATCTGAGGTGGGAGTAGTTAACACAAAGGCCTGGAGGCAAGAGAGCATGACAGAGTTAATGACTAATAAACACAATCAATAGACCGGATAACAGAATATAGATGCTTGAGCCTTGAAACCTCCTTTAAACACTATGTGGTATTTCCTGAAAGAAGTGATGTGGTAGTCCCTTCTCCTAAGAAAGGTGGTTTGGATCTTAGGATTTGGATTATTTTCTCCAGGACAAACATGGGAACACACCAGGACTCTGTGTCCTGAAAAACTTGAATTCCAAAGCAATTCAAACTGACTTTCAACCTTTTAAAACCCAGCAAAATACCAAAAATACATCATTTCTCTCAGAGTATAACTAGGAAAAGTAAAATGGATAAAAAGAAGATAATGTAGTAAGAATAAACATCGGCCAGAAGTATGAATAGCAAAAAGACTATATTCTATAACATGAGGCATTTTTCTGTATGTTCCATACTTACAGGGGTTGGAGGAATAAGATTTTTATATCAAGATAAAAAGCTAGCTATATCCTATGACTTTGGCTTACACTAGGAAGAAGGTCATATTCTGCCCATTTTATTATTTTTAAAGATTTTATTTATTTATTTGAAAGAACACGTACGAGAGCGTATCTATGCGCGTGCACGCACACATGCACACACACGAGTTGGGGGGGGCGAGGAGGGGCAGAGGGAGAGGGAGAAGCAGACTCCCCACTGAGCAGGAAGCCAGATGCAGGGCTTGATCCCAGGACCCTGAGATCATGACCTGAGCCGAACCTAGACACATAACTGATTGAGCCACCCAGGTGCCCCTCTCTGCCCGTTTTAAATGGGAGTAGCATTCACTTAACCACTGCACAACTAAATAAAAATCAAAGGACATGTAAACACAAATATCTCCTCAATTTTGAGATTTCCCATATGGATCCAAGATGAATTCTCTGACATGATATTGGTAAAAACTTAATCAGGATTTGCATAAAGTGGCTATACAAAGCTACTTATGCCATGATTTTAAAATGGAACTCTGGTATGTGGCTGACCAGGAAGGCAGAACAACAGGTCATTTGCTTTTTAATTCTCATAAGCAATGACAGGAGAATAGCAATACACTATCAATGTTCATCATTAAGTTAGAACTGTCTGTCAACAACAACACAAAAAAATACTTGGAGATCTTCAATATTTAGGGGGAAAATACATTAGTGGGTGCAATGGTGTGTGCTTTCTACAAAATGACAGAAGTCCTAAAATAAAACCTGAACTCTCATTTCCTGTCTTTTTTTCTTTTAAGAGAAATTTTATCTAGAGATGTCGGTATGGTAAACAAAAAACAAAGCCCTCACTATAAAAAGTAAAAAATGAAAGTTGAGAAAATAAATGTATATTCAAGTCTATGAATGAAACTGCTTCAAAGTGGTTTGCTTAAGTTATATTAGAATGGTGAGGTCTGGTAAGTCTTTATCCACTTCTTTTGTCTGCGAAGAATAGCTATACGTATTTCTACAATGCCAATATAAACGTACCTATTGGTGGTAGAAAAAAGGTCCCATTGCTGAATGAATTTTAAATTATGCCAAAGTAGCTCTGTGTAATTTTAGGTAGTGTTCACATTCTTGACCCAATTCCATTATCATAACTCAAGCCCTAGGCACCCTCCAGATAGTTAAGATACCATGTCTGTGTGTATCTGGTCCCAGTTGATAGCAGGGCAAAGAGGAAGCTATCACAAAGAGGAAGTATACTGCACTGCAGCTCCTTTGGATTACAAAAGAAGGCAGTTGCTAATTAAACTTTAAATGTGTTCGTTGATAATAAGCAAAAAAAAAAAAAAAGAAAGAAAGAAAAAGAAACCAAGAGTGGAAAAAAAAAAAAAAAAAGGAGGCCAAAACAAGCAGAGGGAACAAGGAAAGGAAAAGGAAAGGAAAGGAAAGAAGGTAGAAAAAGAAAAGAAAGAAAAACAAAGAGAAAAAGGAAGGAAGAAAGACCCAGAAGTGGGTAGAAAGGTGCAGAAGTAATCATGGTGAACAATGATCCTTTGGTTTGACAGTACTCATTTGTCTTTACAAGGTTCATAAGTCTGAAACTGCCATAAACCTTATGAAAATGTGAGACATCTGTTTCCTTTGGTGTGAAGAACAAGAATATGGAACTTATCTGTGCCTAACTGCCACCTACCAAAAACAATCAAAAGACAAATAAGCAATATAAAACTCTAGCTATGGTACACACAGGTCAGAGTCTCATTTTATACTGGAGGGGATTTCTTGAAAGATACATATATAGATAATTAGTGTTTTTTATGAGGGAGTAATTACTAAAGAATATAAATGTAACTTGGAATTCAATTCCATTTCCTTTAGAACAAAGTCTATAATAACATTTAACCTTTGATTTTTGAATTGATGTAAAGAGGGAATGAAGATAAGAGGTAGACAACATGGGCTCCCAGAAAATGATTGTACCACACTAAATTAGAAAGCAAAGAGCTTGGTTCTGCCCTGGCCACACCATTTGTTAGCTTTGTGACTTTGGGCCAGTTGTTCACTCCAAAATAAGAATATCATCATCTAACCTTATGATAGTCTTGGTGATCAAATAAAATAATGCATATAAGGTGTATTATGAACTGTTATAAAATATCATGTACTACTAAGTAAAAACATTTTGAAACCTATAAAAGTATGACTATTATCACATTACAAATAAATTTATTTTTAACACTTATGATACCTATGAATAGGATAAAAAATTAGGGAAAAATCTAGTGTTTATACTAATTATTTTTTTAGGAACCAAAGATTATCTTTCCTTATGTGCTTTTTTCTTGTCATCTAGTGCCCACCCCACTATCCAGCCTTCAGTTTCTATAATATGACTTTATTTTCTCACACTTGGGTTATATACAAAGCTATCTTTTCTAAGATATTCTTCTCTTGTTCCCCTTTTTTTCTCTATTAATAAACCTATCTTGTAGGATTCTCTCTCTTTTCCTTGTTTTTTTTTTTTTTAATTGATTACTTTTAAAAATACCACTATAGAAATTTTTCTCCTCTCTTTGTAGGCCAACTAACATCTCAGCAGCACCTATCTATCTTGTACTTCTCTTCCAGTATAAGTCTATAGTTAGAGCAGAATAAAGAAAGTGCCTTCATTAAACAATTTTTTTTTTACTGCATTCCTTCCTTAGAATACACAGAAAGAAACTATGCTGTTGTCCTGTCATTAAATCAGTTAGTCATTCTCCACTTCATGGTGATATCATTTTCCATAAGGAGAACGGCACAGTCTCTAACACAATGGTGTAGGTAGGTGGTAGAATTAGATCATGGAATCACCAAGCAGTTTTTAAATTTAAATTAAACATTTGAAATCATGTAAAAGTAGACTAAATTCTCATTTGTCCTAATCTGAAATAAGATTTTTTAAAAACTGAATTCTATTTTTATAAAATGGAGAAAAATACTAAATCAAGTAATATTACAGACTTACAGATTATGTCACTTAATCATCACAGATTTAGCCCAAGCTCCTATTCTTTACTATGCATTAAAGATGAGGCCTGCTTCTCCCACCCCCACTCCCCCTGCTTGTGTTCCCTCTCTCACTGTGTCTCTCTCTGTCAAATAAATAAAATCTTTAAAAATAAATAAATAAATAAATAAAAATGATAGTCAGGGGCTCATGACTGTGAAGGTCCTGGAAGCATCTCCAACTTTCGTGACACCTGTGATGCTGGCCAGCCTGCTCCACCTCAGCTTAAAGAGAAAGAAGTGAGAGACCTAAAGAACCTCATGTTTGTTATAATAAAAACTGGAAAATCATGGTTATCTTAGGATAGGGAAATGTTTGTTAAACTCAGCATCTTCTATGGTGTTTAAAAAAAATCTAAAAAAATCTATACTTTGCAACATACATCATCAGAAATTCAGTTATGTTCAGTATTGCTTTAGTGCTGTTTGTACAATATTTCTCTTTAAAAATCCATGTAGGCTTCTGGTTCTGGGACAAGAGATGGCACATTTCTCCCTGTTCTTCCCCTCTAAATACAACTATACAGTCTGGAAATAATTCAGTAGACCATCATAAAGGACCCTAAACAGTAGAAACAAGAAGGCAGACTGGCTAGGGATTTCAGGACTTAAAGAGCACCCTGACTGTTTCGCTGAGGTTGGGTTTTATCTCCCTTATATCCCAGACTGGGCATGGGAAAGGTCTGCACACTGAACCACCAACAGGCATACAAAATCAAAACAAAACAAAACAAAACAAAAACCCTGTTCTCTCTGGCCAAAGGACTGGGAAAGGGGAAGCATTATCAGGGACTTAACAGGGAGATCCATATCCAGTGGCAGTAGTGGGACCAATCTGCCACATTATTGGCAACAGTGGAACCCAAGCAGGCCGATCCATTCTTTTTTTTTTTTTTTAAGATTTTATTTATTTATTTGACAGAGAGAGACACAGTGAGAGAGGGAACACAAGCAGGGGGAGTGGGAGAGGGAGAAGCAGGCTTCCCGCTGAGCAGGGAACCCGATGCGGGGCTCGATCCCAGGACCCTGGGATCATGACCCGAGCCGAAGGCAGATGCTTAACGACTGAGCCACCCAGGCTCCCCAGGCCGATCCATTCTTGTCTCACAACTGGTGGCAGCAGGCGTGCACCTCTATCCACTCTAGTGACCTCAGGAGGCCTGATGTCTCTCAGCCTCTACCTACTGGCAGAGAACCACTCCATACTGGTGGCTCCTGGCCACCTACTCAGAGGCAAAAGACAATTCAGGCAAGGCATCTCCCAGACCTGCACCCAAGAGCCCAAAGCGAACCAGGCCTGGAGTCTCCTACCCTCTACCAAGTAGCGGAGAGCTCCCTAAAGCCTTCCATCAGCAGCAGAATGTGGCCCAGGGTAGGCGCTTCCCTCTCCCAGAGGCACCATCAGAGACAGAGTGGTACCAGCAGGGACCCAGTGGGCAGCTCAAGTGGAGCCAGAAGAATGAAGTGGACCAAGGTAACGTTGAAAGGACAACAAATAAATTATCACTGAAACTACCACCACAGGGTGGGGGGAATGGGTGAAATAGGTGGAGATTAAAAGTATACTTATCTTGATGAGCACTGAGTACTATTATTGAAATACTATATTGTATACCTGAAATGAATATAACAATGTACGTTAACTACACTGGAATTAAATTTTATTTATTTATTTAATTTTAGGGAGAGAGAGAATGTGCATGAGCGCATGTAAGCAGGCAGGGGCAGAGGCAGGGAGAGAATCTCAAGCAACTCCAAGCTGTGCATGGAGCCCCACATAGGGCTCAATCTATGACCCTGAGATCATCACCCGGGCCAAAATCAAGAGTCGGATGCTTAACTGACTGAGCCACCCAGGCGCCCCTACACTGGAATTAAAATTAAAAGAAACTACCACCCACAAAAGTAGGGCAGAACCTACACAACAGGGCAACTGTCTGGTAAAGTAGAAGATTTAAATAGGATCCAAAGTTCCAAACATAATATCCACAATGTTCAGCATAAAATAAAAATTAAAAAAAATCACTTGTCATACCAAGAGCCAGGAAAATCACAACTTGAATGGGAAAAGACAACCAAGTGATGCCAATACGAATTGGAATTATTTGACAAAGATTTTATTTTATTTTAAAGATTTTATTTATTTATTTGAGAGAGAGAGTGAGAGACAGAGAGCACGAGAGGGAGGAGGGTCAGAGGGAGAAGCAGACTCCCCGGCTGAGCAGGGAGCCCGATGCGGGACTCGATCCCGGGACTCCAGGATCATGACCTGAGCTGAAGGCAGTCGCTTAACCGACTGAGCCACCCAGGTGCCCTGACAAAGATTTTAAAGCAGCCACCATAAAAGAAAGAGACTGACAGAGTGGATAAAAATACACAACCCAACAATATGATGATTATAAGAAACTCAATTCAAATATAACATCATAGGCAGGATGAAAGTAAAAGCACAGAAAAAGATATATCATGCTATCTTGAATCAAAAAACGCATGAGTAGCAATATTAATATCAGATAAAGCAGACTTCAGAGAAAACTACTAGGGACAAAGAACGACATTACACAGCAATACAAGGATGAATCCACCAAAAAGAGAGCAATCCTAAATGCGCTTCACCAAACAACAGCTTTAAAATACACAAAACAAAAACTGATAAAGCCACAAGGAGAAACAGACAAACCTACAGTTATAATTGGGGACTTTAACACCCTACTCTCAGCAATTGATAGAACTACTAAACAGAAAATTAGCAAAGATATAAAAGAATTGAAGAATACTATCAACCAACATAATCTAATTGACATTTATAGAACACTCCACCGAACAACAGAATACTCATTCTTTTTAAGTGCTCATGGAACATTCACCATATCTGGGACAGAAAACAAACTGCAACAAATCTAAAATAACTAAAATCATATAGAGTATGTTTTCTGATCATAATGAAATCAAACTAGAAATTAATAATAGAAAGACAACAGGGAAATCTTCAAACATTTGGAAATCTACGCCACATTTCTAAACAAAGCATGGCTTTTTATTTCTCAAAGGAACTAAAAAATACATAGACCTGAATGAAAATGAAAACACAGCATAGCAAAATTTGTGGGACGCAACTAAAGGAGCGCTCAGAGGGAAACTTTTTTTTTTTTTTTTTTAAGTAGGCTCCATACCCAGCATGGAGCCCAATGCAGGGCTTGAACTCAGGACCCTGAGAGCAACACCTGAGCTGAGATCGAGAGTTGGACACTTAACCAACTGAGTCACCCAGGCACCCCTGACAGAAACTTATAATATTAAATGCTTATATTACCAGAGAGGAAAGATCTGGAAGTAATGATCCAAGTTTCTACCTTAAGAACCTAGAAACACATTAGTAAAATAAGCCTTGAGTAGGCAGAAAGAAGGAAATAATAAGAGAAATCTATGAAATTGAAAATGGAAAAATAAGAAAAAAAATCAATGAAATTTAAAGCTGATTTTTGGAAAAAAATCAGTAAGATTAATAAATCTCTAGCAAGACTAACAAAAAGAGAAGACAGATAAATTACTAATATTGTACATGAGACAGGAGATATTATAATATCCTGCAGTCATTAAAAGGATAATAAGGGAATACTATGAACAACTCTATGTTCACAAATTGACAACTTAGACGAAATGGACCAATTTCTCAAAACCACAAACCACTAAAAATCCACCAACCTTAAACTATAACTTGAGTAGTTCTAGAACCATGAAAAAAAAAATCAACTATGTAATATCAAGGCTCCTGAAAAAGAAATCTCTGGTGCCAGATGGCTTAACTGGAAAAATTTACCAAATATTTAAAGAATTAACACCAATTTTATATAATCTCTTCCAGAAAATAGAATTCTTCCCAACTCATTTTATGAGGCTATTATCACCATGACACCAAAACCAGACAAAGGCAGTGCAAAAAAGAAACAACAAACCAGTATCTCTTATGAACTTAGACACAAAAACCCTCAAAAAAACAGGGGCACCTGACTGGCTCAGTCGGTGGAGCATGTGACTCTTCATCTTGGGGTTATGAATTTGAGCCCATGCTGGGTTCAGAGGTTACTTAAAAAGGTTAATAAAATTATGAAATGTATTCAAAAAATTTTTTAAAATCCTCAACAAAATATTAGCAAATTAAGTCTAACAATGTATAAAAAAATTATATAATTATTTATATTATTATTTAAGATACTCAAGGCTGATGCAATATATGAATATAATTTACCTCATGAACAGGCCAAAGAAAAATCCTATGATCATATCAATTGCTGCAGAAAAAGCATCTGTCAATATCCAACACTTATTTATGCCTTTAAAAAAAACCATGTATCTACATGTATATCATTATACAAAATGGTGGAAGACTGGATGGATGTCTTCTCCCTAGGATCAGGAGCAAGATAAGGATATCTGCTCTTGTCACTTCTATTCAACATTGTACTGAAGGTTCTAGCCAAGGTGGCTAGGCAAGAAAAAGGAAGAAAGGCATACAGATTGGAAAGGCAGAAATAAAACTGTCACTATTTGCAGAAACATGATTGTCAATATGGGAAATCCCAAGGAATATACAAAAATACAAAACTAATAAGTGAGTTGAGCCAGGTCACAAAGATATGAGATCAGTCCATAAAAACCAGTTTCTATATATTAACACTAAACATGGGGAAACTGACATTAAAAACAGTATCATTTATAATCACTCCGAAGAAAATGAAATACTCAGGTATAACTTGGCACAACATGTATAGAATCTGCATGCTCACAATTACAAAATGATGATAAAAGAAATCAAAGATCTAAGTAAACAAAGAGACATACCATGTTCACAGGTCAGAAGACTCAACATAGAAAAGACATCAATTCTTTCCAAATTGATGTATAGTTTTAATGCAATTTCTATCAGAATCCCAGCAAAGTTTTTTGTAGGCATGGGCAAACCTATTCTAAAACTTATATGAAAAGGAAAAAGAACTAGAATAGCTAACAATCTTGAAAAAGAATAAATATCACTTCATCCAATATTAAGGCTTAGTATATAACTACAGTAATCAAGATAATTTGGTACCAGTGGAGAGATAGACACATACATCAATTGAACAGAATAGAGAACTCAGAAATATACACACACAAACATGCTCAAGTGATTTTTGACAAAGGTGCAAAAGTAATTCAATGGAGGAAGAATACCTTTTCGACAAATGGTACTGAAGCAATTGGACATCCATAGGCTAAACTTCATACGTTATACAAAAATTAATACAAAATGGGGGGCATCTGGGTGGTCCAGTCGTTAAGCGTCTGCCTTCGGCTCAGGTCATGATCCCAGGGCCCTGGGATCGAGCCCCGCATTGGGCTCCCTGCTCCGCGGGAAGCCTGCTTCTCCCTCTCCCATTCCCCCTGCTTGTATTCCCTCTCTCGCTGTGTCTCTCTGTCAAATAAATAAATAAAATCTTTAAAAAAAATTAATACAAAATGGATTACAGATTTAAATGTAGACATAAAACTATAAAATGTTTAGATAAGAAGCATAGGTGAAAATCTTTGTGGGATCTAGCAATAGGCAGAGTTCTCAGATTTGACACCAAAAGCATGACCCATAAATGGAACAATTGATAAATTGTACCTAACCAAAATTTAAAACCTTTCTTCTGCAAAAGATCCCATTAAAAGGATGAAAAGACAAGCTACAGAGTGAGGAAAAATATTTGCAGACCACGTATCCAACAAGAGCAGAATGTAGAATATATCGAGAACTCTCAAAAATTAAGTTAAAAAAAAACCAAAAATGCAATTAGAAAATGGACAAAAGAAAAATAGAAATCTCACTGAAGACGATCTACAAATGGCAAACAAGCACATGAAAAGATGTTCAACTGGGTCGCCTGGGTGGCTCAGTCAGTTAAGCATCTGCCTTCAGCTCAGGTCATGATCCCAGGGTCCTGGGATCGAGTCCCTCATCAGGCTCCCTGCTCAGGGAGGAACCTGCTTCTCCCTCTGCCTGCCACTCCCTCTACTTGTGCTCTGTCTCTCTATCTCAAATAAATAAAATCTTTTTTAAAAAAAAAGAAAGAAAAGATGTTCAACTTTATCAGCTATTAGGGAAATGCAAATAAACCCACAATAAGGTATTACTACACACCTATCAGAATGGCTAAAATAAAAAATAGTGATATAACCAAATGCTGGTGAGAATATGGAGAGACTGGAGCTCATGTTGCTCTCTTACATATTTAAGGGTATAATCCTCTGGAAAACAGTGTGGCGCTTTCTTATGAAAATAAACATTACCATATGACCCAGCAATTGCATTCCTGGGCATTTATCCCAGAGAAATGGAAATTTGTGAGGAATTTATACACAAATGTTCACAGCAGCATTATTTGTAATAGCCAAAAACTGGAAACAACCCAGATGTCTTCAACAGATAAATGATAAACTGTAATACATCCATATCACGGAATACCATTTAGCAATAAAAGGGGATGAACCAGTGATACACCAACAACTTCAAGAATGCCTGGAGAATTACACTAAGTGGAAAAAAGGCCAATCTACAAAGGTTACATACTATAGGATTTCATTTGTATAACTTTCTTGAAATGATGCAGAACAGGTTAGTGGTTGCCAGGGTTTAAGGATAGCAGCTGGGAACAAGTGTGGTGATGCAGCCTTGGGGTGACAGAACTGTTTTCTATCTTGACTGTTGTGGTGTGTACACAAACCTACACATGTGAAAATTGCATGGATCTAAATACACAAACATACACATACTCAGACAGACAAGTACCAGTATACAGGGAAATCTGGACAGCATCAATATCCCAGTTGTGCCACTGTACTACAGTGTTTAAGATGTTATCTTTGCAGGAGACTAGGTAAAGGGTATGTGAAGTATCTCTATTTCTTACAACTGTGTCAATCTATAAAATCTTTAAGTTTAATAAATCCATGTAGTTATACATGCATCACTCACTTTAAGCATTTATTGAGCTGATTCTTTGTGTGAGGTGTTAGCTTTTGTGCTGGTGGGCAGAGGTGGGAAGACAGGGTGGGCAATCTACAAAGGGGTATGGAATAGAAACCCTGTCTTCACTGTTATCACAGCTGTAAATGTATAATGTGTTTGTGCTTTTTTTTTTTTTAATATATGTGTCTTCCACTAGAGACTGTGACTATTTTAATTACCACTCTATCTCCAGTGCCACAACAGTGTCTGGAACATAGTAACTTCTCAATACTTGAAAGAATGATTGAATGAAACAATCAATAGGGTGATAAACACCACTAAGTGGTTAGAATATAGTACAAAAAATAGTGACATGATGAAAAGTGCTTATGAAAACAAAGGACAGAATAATAAGTGTTGTCTGGGGGAACTGAGGAAGGCATCTTTCAACTCGGTCTTAACCAGATGAGATGGGGGAAGGAAAAACCATTCTAAGGAGCGAGAACAGAGCATTCAAAAACACAATCATACCAGAAAAGCACAGGATTCCTTGGCACCAGCGAAGACTTTGTTGTGTTTGAGCTTACAGTTCTCTCCTGGGAGAGGCCAAAAAAGGATGAAGCTAGCAGTCTGACTGTGGATGCTACACGAAGGCAGTTTGGATTTTGCATGAACAATGTGTGTGACACTGGAGTTTTTGAAGCCAGTGAACAATGGTCAGATTTGTCTTTTACAAAGTTAACTCTGGTGGCAGTGAGGAGGGTGCACAGTAGGGAGGAGAGAGAGAGAGAGAGGCTGAGAAACCAAGACAAGGGCTTGAAGTGAATGAAAATTCTTAGTTCTTCATAATATTCAATTTACAAAAAAACTCAATTTCCAAATGTACATTTGTGAAGTCTTCATAATTATTGGCCTGAATGGTCTATAACATTGTTATCTTTAAATCTGTGTAATGAATATCATAGTGCTGTGAAATGGAGACATTTATTGAGAATTTTGGTTGTTCTTTTCTGCAGATTCTTCCAATAAAATCATGCCATTTAGTTTATTTGAAATTCCCCTTTTCCCCAATTTCTAAAATTTTGAAATAATAAGCTATTCTTCGTATTTCACAAAATCTTGCATGTTGTGGTCAGTTTATTCACACTTTGACCATCAAAAATGATCATTTCCACACACTATTCATGCTATTGGGAAATAGCACTTATTCCTCTTAAAACACAAAGTGCCCATTTTAGCAACAAGTTAGAGCTTCAGTAACTAAAACATTGATCTTTGTGGAGAATAAATTATAAATCTGAATTATGGAGATAACTCTAAGTACTTTCCATACATTTTGGTAAATACATATATTTGTGATAAAATCAGATACAACTGAATGGAATGTAATGATTATTATCTAATGATAACTTGGCTGCCTCCATCCCCACTCCCAAAAAAGGAGACAACTCTCCACCAGGTTGGAGAGGGGAGCAGAGCAAAGAAGTTAAATATAATTCCTCTGGGCACAATGAAGTGACTTTCTCCCCCTTGCTCTTTTTCCACCATGTGACAATTTTAACAGCTCTTTGCTAACAGCAAGGAGAGGATCAGGAATATGGACTATGAGAAGACAACGGTAATGTGCGGGATTTATTGTAGGTAATGCTTTTTTTTCCATTTTGTAAGGAATAAATGGCATTTCATATATACAAAGAAAAGATGTATATAAAACTTCATAGATGGGTATTAAATGTTATTTTTTAAAATCTTTTATCATGGAAAATGTCAAACATAAAGAAAAGTTGAACTACGTCATGCCCAGCTTTAAATTATCAACTCATGGTCCATTCACTTCCCCAATCCCATCTCCATTATTTTGAAGCAAATCCTAGATATGCCATTTCATCCATAAACATTTGACTGTACATCTAAAAAAAAAAAAATCCCTATTTTAAAAACATAATAACTATACCATCAGTATACTTAAAATTTCACAATTTTAATGTCATCAAATACAAGGTCAAAATCTTAAATTTCCCAAATTGCCTCATATTTTTTTTTTATTCTACTATCTTTATATGAGTCAAAATTGGGTACAAATATTTTGGTTAGTTGGCCTGTCCAAATTTTATTTTAATAGCAATAATACATCTTAAATAATTTTAATTAGCTCAGAAGTTTTAACTAATTTAAATAATTAAATCTAATATAAAAGGAGTAACCAGATTGTCACTCTGTTAATATGTTTGCTACAAATGTTACGGACGCATGGTTAAACTAAGCAAACTTAGAAAAAAAATAAGGGGAAGGGGTGATTTCATTTTTGCCTGTTTTCAAAACATTTCCTTCTTTGCTCACAGTTTTAACTACAAAATTGCCTATTATAATGGTTTTAATAAGATTTTTATCAAGGAAGTCACTTCCACTAAAGACTGCTAACAAAACTCTTTTGTAATCCCTCACTTGCTTGTTTTAACATTTTCACTATCTTACTTTAGCCAAAGACTTCCTCCTTCATTTGAAATTAGCTTGAAATCACAGGATTTCAGAGTTGGGAGGGACCATGTGGCTTCCTCATCTCAGCGAATAATTAGCTTTGATGTTATTATAATATTGGTGCTTCCAGTGAAAAGCTAGCTTAAGGCATCAATCTGCTGATAGTTACAGACTATGTTCTAATGTGTTAACAGACACTACCATGTAAATATGATTAGTAAAAGTTTTTATTAGTACAAAATAACTTTGAATTTTATCCTTCTTAAAGCTTGGTAAAGAATATTTTCTCCAACGTGTTGAAAAAGATCTTGTTAGATAAGTAAGAAGGAAGCACATTTAGTTCAAGATTTGAAATAATAAAGGTTAGAAACTTATCATCCCCAGAAGTTTGCAGAAATCAACATAGTAAATGTCAGACTCTTCACTCAGGTAATACAACAAAGAGTTATAAACTTGTGTGCTATCAGTAAATAAAATAGGTAATACAATATAAAATATTGGATGGTACTGTGTTGTGAGACATTGTAAACCTCAGAAATTATTAGGTCTTCAAAAAGTGTGGATATCAGGTTCTATTCATATTTCTCAGGTTTTAAATACACACACACACACACACACACACACACTGGTCCCTTCCACAGATATTGGTAGAATCTAGATAGCACTTCACTGTGAAATAAATTCATTAATCAAAAGCAAAAATTGTCATGGAAATTCAGGAGTCTCCATACACTCCATATATGTGACACTTTACATTAAACCTAGGACTTAGAATACTCAGTAAAATCATTTTAAATACTTATTGAGTGTTTGATATGTTCAGGGAGCTGCATTAGGTGCATTAGGTACATTAGCAAACTGTAGAATAAAGTGTCAGAATGATATCAAACCATCAATACATTTAATTTAAAGGAAGTACTTAAAGACAGCAATTCAGAGATGGTAATTTTGGAGTTTTAGTGTTTTCTTTTAAACTCAGATTCTTGGGGGCACCTGGGTGGCTCAGTCGTTAAGCATCTGCCTTCGGCTCAGGTCATGATCCCAGGGTCCTGGGACCGAGCCCCGCATCAAGCCCCGCATCGAGCCCCCCATCGAGGCCCGCATCGGGCTCCCTGTTCTGCAGGAAGCCTGCTTCTCCCTCTCCCACTCCCCCTGCTTGTGTTCCCTCTCTCGCTGTGTCTCTCTCTGTCAAATAAATAAATAAATAATCTTAAAAAGAAATAAATAAAAATAAACTCAGATTCTTTAAAAATTCCCCAGAACTTATTTTTTCCAAGTTCTACAACATAAGAAGCCCTGTATACACTTACAAATTTAGAACAGAGACAACGGACTGACTTCTGATCCTGTTTATTTTTATTTTTTATATTGACTTCACTCATTTTCCCCCAGAGTCCCTAACATACTAATTGCCCTTTATCTTGTATACATCTCTAATTTTTTTTTCTGACGTGCCAGAATACAAAAACTCAAGCTCTTGATTCTTTTAAAACAAAGTGAAACAGGTGTCATAGTAAATATAATCCACTAGATTCAGGTAAGGCAATTATAGAGTTAATTTGTTCAGTTATTATATAAAAGTGCAGGTGTAAATCTCTGTTGATATATAGAGCAGATGGAACACCACATTCTAACACAACCATCCATCTTACCTGGCTCACAAGGGAGAAGCAGTGTTCACATCAACAATACCTATTCATCTATTGACAATGATGGAATATCCATCTAAGAAATGTGGTATCAGCAACTATCGTAGAGTGATATGTTCAGTAACATGAAAGATATGTGGCAATTAGAACTTTTTGATCTCACTCCTGTTTTTTATCACTTGCATGCATCTCTCTTCTGTCAATACTATTAGAAACTAGTGGAATTCAGCTAAAGTCTCCTTAACTGCAACAGAAATCATGCTCTATTAATACTATTAACAGTATTATAGCTTTTAAAATGACAATAGTAGTTTATTCTCCCATAATTAACAATACTCTATCTAGCAAGGCTATTTCTCTTTCTGCCATGCTTTTTGAAAGTCTGGAGGCCCCTGTTACAGTTCCACATTTTGTGTGTGTGTGTGTGTGTGTGTGTGTGTGTGTGTGTGTTAGTCATTCATTGAATCACTTGGTTAACTTCAAGTCTTTCAGTTACCTTCTCATTAATACCCACATACCAGTTTACCTTGTCAAGGACAATTACAACTTTAATTTGTTTTTCTAAGATGCTAGCCAGTTAAGGATCACTTAGCAAATTTCATAAGCTTTGTGTACTCAATCATCTAGCCATTAAATAAAATGTTAAAAACCAAGCCTACTGAACCAACTGAAAACCTTCTACACTTGTATTCATATTTACTGTAGTGATATAAATTTGTAGTAAAAGTTTTAGTATGATGAGAATGAAAACATCTATTTTTTAGGGTCAGATCAGGATACAATTTTTTTTTTAAATACAAAAGAGAATAAATTAAGGAGGCTGAAATATAGCCATTACAATAATGGGCACAAAATATTCATTAATTAAATGTCTGTAATAATTGGTTACTTTGGACAAATCCAAAGTCTCCCCCCTCTTAATGATGATCTTGGCTTATAACCAAGAGGTTTGAATGCAAAAACTGAACAAAAAATTCCTGAATAGGCAGGAATATAAGAGGAAGGAAGGCTGGTGATAGTCTAAGGGAAGAAGGGGAGCTGGAGTTCCTCTGGAGCAGATGAAGGCCAAGGAAAAAGCCATGTGTTTAGGGAGATAAGTATGCATCCTTTCAAACATTGTTGGTCGACAGAACTGTCAGACACTATTAGCTTGTGCTTCTAGTGGGTGGGGAAAGAGGACATTTCTTAAGCAATGGAAGCCTTTGCTGGGACACACAGTATAATAATGCTATTCCCCCACCCTTTTTGAAAAGAAAATAAAACTGATCTTGGAAACCAGGTTCTTATGGTCCATCTGCTGTAGAATCTTCTATGGACTGTAAAGAAAACTAGAGTTATACTGGAGATGAATAACTAAGGAGGTATTCAGGACAATTTGTAAGAATAAAAACTAACAAAAAAAAAATCCACCTTGAATATCCATAAAACAATGCTGGTTTAAAATGATGTGGAAACAGTATATTTAGGTATAGAAATAGGAGTATTTGTTTATATGGTATAATGATAAACTGCTGTTGAAGTTAAAAAACAGCTTATAAAACAATATAATAATGCAATATAACCTTCCTAATCATGATTTGTTTTTAAGATTTTATTTTGGAGTAACCTCTACACCCAACGTGGGGCTCAAATTCACAACCCCAGGATCAAGAGTTGCATGCTCTACCAACTGAGCCAGCCAAATATATTTCAGTATAGAGGATAACGTTTATTTTCTAATTACTCATCTATATCTTCTATTTGTTAAAATGAAAAGCGTATGTTATTTATATAGTTGTTAAAAATTACCTAAGAGCTACCTTGGGTCAAGGACTTCCCACCATTTTGTGGAGAATAGGAGAAAACATTAAAGGGAACAAGGGAGATATTTGCTTCCATTTCTACACATTTACCAACAAGTGTTCTTGTTGGGAACAAACTTCAGGACTCATAAGGACCTTATTTTGTAACATCTTAAAACAGGGACATCTATTCATCATGATTACTGGGTTTTTTTCAATCATTATTACTTTTTTTTTTTTTTTAAAGATTTTATTTATTTATTTGACAGAGAGAGAGAGACAGCGAGAGAGGGAACACAAGCAGGGGGGATCGGAAGAGGGAGAAGCAGGCTTCCCGCAGAGCAGGGAGCCCGATGCGGGGCTCGATCCCAGGACTCCGGGATCATGACCCGAGCCGAAGGCAGACACTTAACGACTGAGCCACCCAGGTGCCCCCAATCATTATTACTTTTAACCAAATAAATATCATGCAGATTACAATGTCTCCACAGTGCCTGCTACACTAAAATGGATCACTAAAAAATTTCTATTCTATAGAAAGCACAATAATATTAGTTTGGGGAATATTTTAGAGAGAAAAATGTTTATATAAAAAATTCAAATAGGGGGCGCCTGGGTGGCTCAGTCGTTGGGCGTCTGCCTTCGGCTCGGGTCATGATCCCAGGGTCCTGGGATGGAGCCCCACATCGGGCTCCCTGCTCAGCGGGAAGCCTGATTCTCCCACTCCCCCTGCTTGTGTTCCCTCTCTCGCTGTGTCTCTCTCTTTCAAAGAAATAAATAAAATCTTTTTAAAAAAATTCAAACAGGATTATGAACTAACTTTTAAACAAAATACTGTACTTGAGTTGTTGATATTATTAGCACTCAAAATACACACCTTGAATAATTAGCAGAAAAATGGACTCAACAAGCATAACTGGTGGCTATTATATTATCCCCTATGCTTTGGGAAGGAAAATGCATTTAAAAGCATCAGCAAAGATGTTCAGTACACAACTAAAAGAATGAAGATTTATACAGGATGGAAAGACAGAATTTAATCCTTCTACATATGCCTGAGGTAACTCAAGATATTTTCTATTTTTTTTTAAAGATTTTATTTGAGAGAGAGAGCAAGAGGGAGCACAAGTTGGGGGGGAGGGGCAGAGGCAGAGGGAGTAGCAGACTCCCCGCTGAACAGGGAGTCCTAGCCGAGAGGCTCCTTCCTAGGACCCTGGATCATGACCCGAGCCGAAGGTAGACAATGCTTAACCGACTGAGCCATCCAGGCTGGTGCCCCTCTAATTCTAACTATTCTATCTATAGTGCTACTAATAAGCAATAATACTATAAATTCTACTTTGAGGCTATTCAATGTAAGCTTCCTTGGTTTTTCTCCATTCCATCTTAAAATTTCCCCACACACTCAATTGAATTCATCCTTTAGTCTTCCTTTTACAGGTTAAACACCTCTTCCCCAACATCAACAAAGAAACTATCTTTTAATTTTGTATCCTACTACCTTCTCATTTCATTAATCTACTCCTCTCACTTTTCTTAGACCTTCCATTGCTCTCTGCAGTCTCCTTTTGGTCTACAATATGCTCAAGGTATCATTTACTGAGAGGAGGAGAGGGAACTTTCCTAGGGACTCACTAGCTCTAACCTAATCCTCAAATTCAACAGGATCCTTCTCAGGTCATATCCTTCTATAACCTTTATGGAATATCTTGTTTCTTGGCTTGTGTGGTACCTTCCTCTTAGAAGTTCCTTTCAAACCCACCTCTCCTGGCTTGTCTGCTTTTGCCCACCTCTTAACACAAGGGTCTGTGCTAGGCCCCTTCTCTTCTCTCTGCACTTTCTCTTATTGATCTGATTCACTCTTATGCTTTCAGCTATCTCGCTCATGCTGCCAATGTCCTCAATAAATCGCTCACAAGCTGCTTTTCTTCTTTGCATTGAGGCTGTCCTAGTTCCAGAACCTCATTACCAGTCCAAGTCCTCCTCCCCAATCTCTTTCAGTTGTTGTACCAACTACTGATGGAGTCATCTTTCAGAGGCTCTGATTGCATCAGTCTCTTCTATTCAAGCACCTTAAATGGCTCCCCACTACCTACTGTTCAAAGTTCAAACCTCTTTGTAGAGGATTCAAGGGCCTTTGGTTTGCCACTGTCCCTAGGTCTCCTATATTTTATTCACAATGCCTGAACTAGGCTAAAAAATACACAGATTATGCCCCAGCACACCTGCGGGAAAGCTATCCAGGGTTCAAGACTCCGCTCCAATTCTATCTCCAAGTTACCCCAACTCCCTAGTGCAGAAGTAATCTCTTCCTTCCTCATGCATAGAAAGTACTTCACTTCTTGGGGCATTGATGCCATTCTGCCTTACTTTGAAAGAACATGGACATTTCTTGATTCCATTAATTGAATATGACTAGCAATAGAAGAGATACTATACTCCACAGTATCTTGAATGTACCAGGCAGTGTTGAATTCAGATTACATTCACTTAGAATTAGAGACTTCTTATTCAGCATCTGAGCTAAAGTTTGCCTCTGCCCTACTTCTGAAGAACAGATGTGGGAAACAAATTAGCTAAATAAACAATTTTGTGTGTATATATGTCTGAGACAGTTGTGAAGGAAGGACTCAAAAGAAATAATTTCGAAGCACTTCCATTTGAATTATTTTACAAAAATAAGTATAAGAAATTCTACTCCTAGGTATATATCCAAGAGAATTGAAAACATATTCACACAAAAACTTGCATATGAATGTTCACAGTAGCATTATTCATAATAGACAAAAAGTGGAAACAACTCAAATGTCCATCAACTGATGAATGAATACACTGTGATCTATCAACTTAATGGAGTATTAGTCATCCATAAAAATGAAGCACTGACACATGCCATAGCACGGATGACCCTTGAAAACATTATGCTAAGTGGAGAAGTCTGACAACAACTCACATATTTTATGATTCCATTTATATTAAGTATCCAGAGTGGGCAAATCCATAGAGACAGAAAGCTAGTGGTTGCCAAGGGATGGGGGTAATTGAGATGGGATGCTAACAGGTACAGGGTTTCTTTTTGGAGTGATGGAAATGTTCTGCAATTAGACAGTGATGATGGTTGCATTACATTGTGGATACACTAAAAACTTGAACTGTACACTTTAAAATGACAAATTTTATGTTATGTGAATTTTATCTTAACTGGAAACAGGAAAAAGTATGAGTTTTATTCCCTGAATAACTCAATTTGGATTTGTGGTCTAAAGGAAAAGAGGTCTAACCTTTAAATCAGCAAATCTGGGTTTAAGTAAATTCTGCCACTTACTTACTAGCTGTGTGATCTTAAGTACATCACTTAACTCCTCTCAGCCTCAATCCTCAATAGTCTCATCTATAAAGTGAGAACAATAATGCCTCACAAAGTTGTGAGACTCACGAAATAATGTGAAATCATTACATAACTTCTAAAGCCCTTAAAAAGGAAAAACCTTATTGTTATTTTGGAAAATGATTTTTTAAAAATCCTAAACTGTATTGAATAGTCCATAATTTCAACTTTTTATCATTGGCATGTTATCTAACCAGCTTTTCCTGTTATATATGAATGGCATCGTGGACTTAGAGCAGTTATTCTGTGGGCACTAAAAGTACAACACTTTACAGAGTTATTTAACCTTAATCTTTGCAATGAAAGGTAGCATCTAAAACCAAGCCTTAACAGAAAAATCTAAAGCATTAACCAGACATTTCCAAATATCCACTTTTATGAATGTAAAACATTTTGTATTTTAAAAGTTTTCATTTGGGTGTCCTTTATGCTCTGTGGCATCAGTACAAAGGAATGCATACATTAAAAAGAAAAAAAAGGGTGGGAATGTAATTTGGTGCAGCTACTATGGAAAACATGGAGGTTCCTCAAAAGATTAAAGATAGAGCTACCATATGATCCAGCAATTCCACTTCTGGATATATATCCAAAGGAAATGAAATCACTATCTTGAAAAGGTATCTGCACTCCCATGTTCATTGCAGCATTATTTATAATAGCCAAGACACAGAAATAATCTAAGTGTTCATCAATGAATGAATGGAAAAAGAAAATGTAGTATCTGTATACAATGGATTATTATTCAGCCATAGAAAAGAATGAAATCCAGCTATTTGTGACAACATGTCTGAACCTTTAGGGCAATATGCTAACTGAAATAAGTCAGAGAAAAAAATACAGTATGATTTTACTTATATGTGAAATCTAAAAAAAACTGAACTCATAGATACAGAGGACAGACTGGTGGTTGCCCGAGGCAGGGGGTAGAGAGTGGGGGGATTTTGAGTGAAGGTGGTCAAAAGGTAAAAACTCACAGTTATAAGATAAGTTCTGGGGATGTAATGTACAGCATGGTGATAATAGCTAACAACATTGAATTGTATATTTGAAAGACGCTGAGTAAATCTTAAAAATTCTCATCACAATGGAAAAAGTATTGAGGTGACTGATGTCAACTAAATTTATTGTGATCATTTCACAATATATACATAAATCATTATGCTGTACACCTTGGACTAATAGAATGTTATAGGTCAATTATACCTCAGTGAAACTGGAAAAATAACGATGGGGAGTTTTCTTAATTTTTTTTTTCAATTGTTTGTCCTATACGCTCTTTGGCGTCAATACAAGAAGGCATGTATCATTTCAAAAGACAGGAAACTGATTGAAAATTAAAACAATAGGCATCCACTTGAAGTAACAAGTATTCTTATGTTTAACCTTTTGAGTATATATTTTGTTTTCCCTAATAGAATACCTTAACGGTTTTTTGAGGGAAGGGATATGTGATTAACTTCAATATCCTTCACAGAGCCTAACACTATACACAGTAGGCATTTACACTTTCATTACTTAAAGAATTGGATAAGAATACTTCTTGATTACATAAAATTTATTGATCACATTTAATTTATAGTGACAGGATGGAAAGTTGTAACATCAAAACTAAACTTCTCTGAGAGCAGTTGGCTATCTCATTCCTTAATAAAGGAAACAAACTCACATATATATATATGAATATCCATATAGATACACACACATGTACATAGTTTTTCATAAAGAGAAGCAAACATGTCAATCTATAATCAGTTACAAAATTGTCTTCATTTACCTCCCATTTTTCTGTAAATGAGGTGACAGACCTGACGTAAATTGGAGAAACATTCAGGTCTCTTCAATATTACTAGGATTGTTGACTTGACTTTAGATAGGCAGGATGAAATAGATTTACTTTCTTTTCTTTTCCTTCAAATCAAGGTCAGATGCCTCAGCATTCTGCCACGAACTGTGGAAGATTGAAGTGTAAGATATGGTCCTTGTACTCAAAATGTTTACATCATTAATGTAGATAAAACTGGATGATTTAAGATACTATGCACATTTTTGTTCACTGGTTTGTTAATTTAAAAATCTGGGATTTTGCAGCAAAATTGATTTTACTTCAAACAGGAAGTAAACTTTACACAGGATCTTGAAGAAAAGGTAAAATTTGAATAGGCAGAGAGAAGGGAGGAGGGCTTTTTTTTTGGTGGGGGCGGATAGTGGCAGAGAGAGACTCTTAAGCAGGCTCCAAACCCAGTGCAGAGCCCAACGCTGGGCACAATCTCAGGACCCTGAGATCATGATCTAAGCCGAAATCAAGAGCTGGACACTTAACCGACTGAGCTACTCAGGCACCCCCCCCACCCCCCGCTCCAGGGAGGAGGGCTTTTTGAATGAAGGAGATAGAGTATAGGAGGGGCAGACTTAAACAAGTATGGCGTGTGGTAGAGACAGACTGACTGACCTCAGTAGAGCAGAAAGAAAAGGCCAAAGAACATAGGAAATGAAGCTGGATGAGTAGTGTGGGACAGATTAGAAAGGACCTTGAAAGTCAGGCAGAAGAGGTTAGATTTAATGTGGTGGAAACATGGAACCAGTGAAGCTTTCTGAAAAGGGGAGGAGTAGCATTTAAAGAAGGTTAATCAGGAAGAGCTGGAAAGAAACAGACAGAAATGAAGGCAGGCAACTGTGGTAATCCAGGAATGAGGCCATAAGGGTCTGAGTAAGACAGATGCACAGAGATACAGTGTATTCTAGCGGCAAACTGCTGGGCATTTGAGACTGTAAAACTCAGGGGTATCAGAAACGAGAATGAGACACAGACTAATGCAAAGGCTGCTACCAGGTAAAGGGCTTATACTACAGATTAAGACCTGGAAATTTCCAACAGTAAAAATATATTCACAAAGCTTAAATGTTTTTCAAATACCCTATAAGTAGTTTCATTGCTTTCTTTGGTGAATTTACTGCAGGTGCCCCCAGATTTCACATCTGCTTTGTTAACACGGCCCCATGAAAATCTGCTTATGTAAAAATTAGTTGTTTTTCCACATATAAACAAAGTTAACTGACCCATTACAGGATATCAAACCCCGACACTAAGATGGTGAAAACAGAAAACGCTCCTCTTTATACTTAAATGTATACTCTTTATTGGGTGGTTCTACCCCAATAAAGCCAAACCAAACCAGAACAACATCCCTAAAAAAACCCAACTTTTTTAGGGCTGATCTAAAATCTTGAGACATAGTCTTAATTTTATCAGATAGTGAGCCAGTCAGAAGAAAACGAACTGTTGAGAAAATGACTTAAGAAATTAACACTTGGCCATGTTGCTTTCCTAGGCTGTGCTATATCAAATTGGGAGGAAATTTTCTGATGTGAAAAACAGCAACAAAATGTTACTAAAGCTCAATTTGACACATTAACTAACTTTTTATATTAATAATCACTTATCTACAGTCAACTCTTCCCCTGCTTCCCCTCGCCCCTTAGGATAGGAAGTATATGACGTGGTAAGAGGAGTGGCATAAATAAGACCTATAGATTTCATTCACGTGCTCCCATGGTACTTTTAAATACTCCTACTCTAGTAAGACTGATTCTATTATCTATACATGATTGCATGTATTGTTTTATATTTCTTCCCATGATCATTTTCTGGTAGAACTGTGAATAAGAACTGAAGTGTCCAAAAACAGCAAAAATAACCATATCTACTATCACTCACTGAGCTCTTTCTTTACAATGTGCAGCCAAACTTGTGCCTTTCATACATAATCTCACTTGATCCTCACAATAATCCATAAAGTAGGTACTATGATTGTGTCCATTATACAGTTGAAGAAACCAAGGCTTCAAGAGTTCAGGGATTTGCATAAGGGCACAAAGCTGGTGAGCTCTAAGTGGCAGATATATTCATCTGATATGCTCTTGTTAATTATTAGATTACACTGCCAACCTCAAACATATGTGACCGAGCCAAAAGTAACAGGTATAAGGAACCTGGACATGTTACTCACTGTGTACAAGAGTTAGGGAAGAACATCTAAGAACTGTCAGTGATACAAATGGACAGATTCCCTGACTCACCGTTCCTTATACTGAGAACAGTGCACTCTATTCCTGAAGGAGAGTGGGACACTGCTATGAAATGGAAGTTAATTGTCCCCTCTTTTAGTAGGACACTTATATTACTATTTGTTGGTACTGATAGCATCTCAATATCTTCTCAATTTGGTTACATTTTTGACAAATGTTATCACTGAGATCAGCCAGGTCAAGACTAACTAGGCTGGTTGTTGGTGACATCAAAATGCTTTTAAAAGTATTTTCTTAATAGAATATCCAGTGACCTGAGCAACCTATTTAACTTCTGCCAGTGACCCTGAAACAGAAACTAAACTTTGAGAGATACTTCTCAGTACATAAAATATATTCATAAGAAGACACCTCTAAAAATAACTCTCCACTGTAATTCCCTCTTTATGCATCTGGGCAGAGATGTCATATTTCCTCTACAAAGCTTCCTTGTATGTTGAAACAGCAGGAATTTCAAACTGAACCAATACAATTGAGAACTACAATCTCCTCCACAAGACATGATTATTTTTATTAGTATTTTATGGAAATTGCCTAAATATGATGGGACACTTTACATATAAACTCTGTAACACTTCTAGCTAGAAAGTAAAGCAGTTATGGTTTAAAGTTCTGTGCACCCCTCCCCTTTTTTCTGCTAACACACGGTCTTCCACAAAATGGTCAGTGTGATCTTTGCAGAGTATGCAAGGAATATGACCAAGGTAAACTAAAGAACAGAACATTAAGCACATGACAAGTGGATCAGAAGTTTAAAACTTGTCATCTGCGTGTGAAACCAGCAACAGTTATAAATGGTTACAAATAAATATGTACAAATTAATAGGATGCAGTAACTTCCACTTTTCCAATTAGTGGCCTTTTGGCAGGCAGCCATATAATCTGCAATAATCTGTCACTACTGTGAGGCCCCACCTACTTCCTCTGCCCCACCACCATCCCAGCTATGATTGGGATACTTGTGGAGTGCTGATATAACAATCATAAAAGGCCTCCCTATCTATGAAAACTGAAATTAACATAATTTGTACTTTTAAGTGTTTAATATTCATAAATCTTAAAAAGCACACTATGACATCACATTTCAAAGATTACTTGAAAGCTTTCATTTTTTTTTATATATCAGAAGCATAGAGTCCCCAAATCACTAATATCCACTGCAATGCTTCTTGAATGAAAATGCATCCTATGTACAATTGCAAGACTTTAATTTACACATCTAACATGTACAGTATTAGGAGTTTGGAAGTCAGGATTATACACATTTCATTTCAACCTTGTTCTAAGAGCCTAGTGAAATTGGTAAAGAAACTATTAAGGCAGCTTTCTTGGCTAATAAAATACTTTGCATTAATTTTTCAACATACAAACCATGAACCTTTAAACAAATTATTTACTTTCCTACTTCATCTAATTTCATTTTATGGACTAGTGTCATAAATTACCTCATGGCTAAGATATTTTTATACTTTAATAAGTAACTAACCTTATGTACTAAAACAAAACAAAAAAATTACAAAACAAGATAAACATGATCAAATCTTCTGACTTTTCTGTCTCTAAATTTGGCATTACATTTCAGAAATTGCTGATTTCTATCCTATTTTCCCATGCTAGAAAAGAAGAAAAATAGGACATGGCCTTGATATTTTTTAAGATCTCTAGGATGAATAGCGTGCCATTTTGAGTAGCTTCATTTTGAAATACTGTTTTATAGGAATATCAATCATAAGCACAAACTGCATCCATTTAATAAAAATAGCCTTCAGTATATCTAAAATTTTTGTTTGAAGGATTCTTCTGACAAGGTTTTCATGTTTTATTTGCAGCTCAGTATTTACCTTACTTATCCAGAAAAAAAGGAAAAAAAAAATCAAACAATTTCTGAAAAAAGTTCCCACTAATATTTATTTGTGTAATCTCAAACTACAAACTAAAATAAATAGAGCATAGGAATCCAGTGATTTTTGAGGTTGATTACTCTCAGCTGTACTTTGAGCTAAGGCCATAAATATTCACATGAAACTCAACAAAGTTTATTAGCAATGTTTAGACATGAACCATATTTATAATAAAATGCTAAGTGTAAAACAAAATACCAAGCTTACTCACAGTAGATCTTCTCAAACGCATGTCCTACATCTCCAATCCAACATACTAAAGACTTTAAAAATTCTTTATTTAGCTTCAGCAATAAGTAAGATTGCCCCAGAGATGACTTTCTTTTAAAAAACTGCTTCTTGTTCATTAGGAAAGAGAAAACAGAGCTCAGCTTAAGTTGTAGGAACAACACCACGCTATCAGCACCTTCATACCGAGAAAGGAAGTTATTATAGACACAGTTTTATAAATGAGGCTTCAAGAGAGTACTTCCTGGTCAGAGAGTTAACGTTAACAGCATTACATTAATGTATACAGGTTTACAGTTTGACATTTTGGAAAGAACTTTCTAAAAACTTTTACTGAATTTTTTCCCCCAGTCCCTACAAAAGAGGAAAACTTGGTCGAGCTAAACAAATCTATGAAACTCTATCAATAGCTACCGTTCACGTATAATGTAAAGATCACAACTGCTTATTACTATTGATAATATCAGTTTAAGTTGTAATTATTTGACACTTATGCACCCTCCATTCCCCCTCTCCCTGTGTGCTGGAGTAAGGTTTCAGGGCACACAACATTAGAAGGTAAAGAAAGAACTTACTTAAAGGAGGACAACTCACCAATTCCTTGTAATGAAGAAAATGGAAATAACCGTTCACATTTTAATTCTCAAATTTAAAGTTCATTCTCTTTTAAACATATATATATATATATATATATATCTATATCTATCTTGAAGAAACGTTGTACAATCCTAATACGGAACTGCAGATAAAACAGCGTGACCCGGGCGCTGCACATTACTATGGGTATTGCAAGCCGAAAGTATTTCCTGTTAGGACGCCCATTGGTTCCCACAGGTGCAAGTGCCTTTGGGTGTTGCCGATTTACTCTTCCTTTTGTAAGTGAACCACTAAAGGAGATTGCAGGTTGGCACAATCAATGCTAAGAACTATTAGGGTAGAACTACCTTGGGCTAATTCAAGAGCCTCCCAAACTAGCCTGATTGTGAATTGACAATTACCTAATTCAACTGGGCTGGAGAAAATTTATTTCAACAGACTTGCATTATTTTTGTTAAGACGCACTGTTATTTAGAATGTATGTGACTTCACTGAATGAATATGTAAATTGCTCCCTCTGTACAAAGCACTGTTCCAGGCACCAGGAATACAGTAATGAACAAGACAAAGTCCTTGTGGTCATTCACACAAGATCTAGTAGACTTTTGACAATTTCACATAATGATGAGAAAACTTCCATAAAGGCAGTCAGTGACTAAAAAAAATCGTATGGAAATTTGGAAAGTCAAAGGTAGTGCTCATTACGAAAAAACATCGTAATTAAGGCCACCACTTTAAACCTAAAAGAGCTTTTCCAGAACACAGTACATAAAAGCAGGATTCTTTATGTTTTCAATGTTTCAAAAAAGCCAGGATGGCGGCAATCGCATATGTTCCAGCAGGGAAAAGGAAAAACTTCTTATCATGAGTCACCAGTGACTAAGTTCTTTTTAATTCAGGCTTAAAACACATTTCAAACCCAATTACTTGTACATGCAGAAAACTGATAACCCCAAATTAATATCAGAAGCTTGATCTGACCAATTTTCAGGGTTAATATTACCATCTAAGAAAAACAAGTGAAATGCTTTTAACGGGATAATGTCCCTGTATTGAATTTTATTAAAATTTTGGTCTTATTAGCCTTTAATGCCTAAGAGCTATGCCAGCAAGCATCTATTAGGTTTTGTTACAATGAACACAGTTTTCTTAGGTTTTAGCCAGATTGAGACACAATCATCTCGGATATATGGTTTGGTGGCAGGAACAGCTTTTGTTTATAATCAATAAAACAAAAAATATAGTAAGTTCAAGGCAGCTCAAAGACAAATGTAAAACCCAGAAAGAGTAAAATACACAGATAAACTCTAGTCTTCCAAGCTAAACACTTCCTTAGGATTTTACTTCCTATGCTTAAAATAACAAAACCTTCTTTTTAAAAGCCAACAAACTGGAGGAATTCCCAAAGACAAATTGATCTACTTAGTCATTCAATAAGTGTTTATTGAGCACCTACTACATGGTAGGCACTGTTTTATGGGTTGGGATACAGCAATGAATAAAACAAAAATCTCTGCTTTCATAGTCTATATTCTAGTATAGAAATGTAAGATAAAATATTTGGTATGTCAGAAGGTACTAAGCAGTGTGGAGAAAAATACTATATGGAAGGAATAACAATAAGTTTACCTGTTCACAGTTGCAAATTGTTTGCATCACGAAGTAAGGAATTTGCTCTGGAAGAGTCAGAGTATTAGATCTCTCCCAGACTCTACCTCTGACTCAAGTGAACAACCACCTTCTGTTGCAAATGAAAGGGAATCATATTTTATTTTTTGCTAATACTGAGAGAAAGTTTGGAAACTTCCAAAGACCTGAAGTTAGAACCCATTCCTTACAGATAAAAACATTACCTAAGAAAACAAAAATAACAAATCCCAAACACTCAGAGTCAAAACTTACTTTAGGGAATATTATCAGGCCAAATATGAACATACAAGTTTCCAAATACTTGCTAGCATTGGCATTGAATTTACCAACTGCCAGGGTCAGAAGTGAATTTTTCACTTAAGAATTATCTCTCTTATCTTCCCTGGCAGCAATAATTATATTTAAATATTATTTTTGAACCTAAATTAAGTATTTAAATTTAACACAATTCAACAAATTTTTATTGAGCAGATACTAGGTGCAAGGTACTTGGTTAGATGTGTATGACACTGTCCTTTTAAAATCAAGAAGATGGATATTTAGGAAAGATAAGTGCAAACCATATAATGTAAAATCAGAGAGAATATTAATGTAATAAGAAAACATACAAAGTACTTAAGGAATTCAAGAGAAAGAGAAGCAAGGAGGATGATCAGAAAAGGCCTCATGGAAGATGGCATGAGAGGTAGGTCAGAAAAAGGAGAAACAGAAGGCATTCTAGGGAAGGGCGCCTGGGTGTCTCAGTAGGTTAAGCGTCTGCCTTCAGTTCAGGTCATGATCCCAGGGTCCTGGGATTGTGCCCCCTGTCGGGCTTCCTGCTCAGTGGGGAGCCTGCTTCTCCCTCTCCCTCTGCTCTTTCTCTCAAGTAAATAAATAAAATCTAAAAAAAAAAGAAGGCATTCTAGGGAAAAGAAATGGCAGGAACAAAGACCTGAAGATGGCAAATCAGTAAGTACTCAGCCAGTAAGTAGGCTGGTCTCGCTGGGACACAGGATATATGCACGCGCGCGCGCGCACACACACACACACACACACAGATTATGGAGCATTAGGAACCTAAAAACAGTTTGATAAATCTGTACTGAATTCTGTAGGCCATGGGGAATTATTAAAGTTTTGAACATGTGAGTGACAAAATCAGAGCTGTACTTTAGGGAGAGTAAGACAGAAACAATGTATATAGGAAGTATGAAAAAGGAGACTGGAAGATCATCACAGTAGTCCTTCCCTAGCACTTTATTAAGGCCCTTGTTAGCTCCTTCTTGGACCATTGAGAGGAATGAAGTGGAAAGTGTAGTGAGTTGAAAAACCAGATCTAGGTCACAGGGGTCAAATTTACCATTGTCTGACCTTGGGAAGTCACTTACCCTCACTGTCTCAATTTCCCTATATGTGAATCTATTAATTATTCTTTTTGGAGTCAGGAGCCATGGGATTTAGAAACTGATACTGGGAATACAGCAAAAACAATAAAAATTGTTTCAAATGATTTAAAATAATAAGCAGCTATGATTTATTAAACACTTCCATGTGCTTGTCACTGTGCTCGGTGCCTTACATAAACTGCTTCATTTATTCCTTGTAAGAATCCTGTGAGGTATGTATTCTTATTTGACGGATGAGAGAATTGAGAGCTTTAAGACTTCAGTAATTTACCCAGGGTAAGCTAGTTGGCATAATGACAAAGCCAAAGTAGATGCGTAGGTCTCTCTGAGTGTAAGGTCCTTTTTCCTTCCAATGTATCATGCTGTTTCTTATATGACAGATGAATAATGCTAACATTCGCTCTAACTGAATCCCTGTCTCTTTTGGTGTATAAGAAACAAAGTGTGAACGTAAGTAGCATCTACTTATTTGCTCATCATTAATTCATTCGCTCATTCAATTCACATTTATGGAGCATCTTCATACTTTGTGCCTGGTACTGAACTTACCATGGGGAATGCAAAGATGAATACTACCCAGCTCTGCCTTGAAGTGCTCACAGAATAGTAAAATACCAACAAACACATGTAAACAAGGAACTGGTATACAATGACAGAAGAGAAATTTTACACAAGAGACAATAGAAACATAAAGGTACATGAAGCATAATATTGTAATTTTGTATCTCTGCTACTAATTCTTGACCTAGATCATTTAAAAACTATATGTGGTTTCTGGCAATACTTGTGTGTTCACGCACACACTCTTCAAAAAGTAAAGGCTAATGTTCAAAACAGAATGGAAAATTGGCTACAATCTACGATTCTGTGTGTCTACTGCCAAGACTAATTAGGTTATTTATGTAAGAAAGCATTCTGCCTTGATTAGTGCCATCTATTGTAATGGGTAAATAATATCTATTTGAATTGTCATAAGCCTTGATTGTTGTGGACATAAGCCTCTGTCATTAGACAGAGCTGAAACATATAAAAATAAATATATAGTGCCCAGAGTCCTAGTTTGATTTGGAAATAAAGGGTTATCCCATTTGTCCATCAGAAATAGTGGATGGAAGTAAAACTGAAGTCTTCCAATTTGCACTTTGATAATTAACTAAAATATTAAGTGTAACAAAATGTATATTGTGGGGTTGAATTTGCTATCCATCATTTCACTGAGGCTAGAGGTTAAGTGGAAGGGCCCCAAAGACTAGACACCAGCACGTAAATTCTCAGTGTTGGTACCTACAGCCACATGGGCTACACCTCTTTGTTTAATGGGAGTAGGTTTTCCTGGGTATAAAATGTCTTTTCCAAGGCAAAATCTCTTTCTCGCTCACTTTGGGGATGAAAAACGTGTATGCGTGGGATAGCTGACAATGGTTAGGAGGCTGATCTGTGTTAACAAATCAAGAAACTGACCCCTAAGTCATTCTGTTGTAAAATGGAAATAATTTAGATTCAATGTCTCTAACAAATCTCAGGTTAGACAGACAAAAAACACATTAGGTTGATTTATAAAATATTTAGGTAAATTTAATAACATATAGCTAGAATGATCAATTTAATTCCTGCTGGTTATCCTAAAAATTCTAAAAAGTTGTTGTTTTTAATTTGATGCGTGTAGTTTAGAAATGAGTTAGATAACATTTTGGCCCATAAACTCAATATATCTAGTCTATAAGGACAGCCAGACTGATAGATGCCACTTATGTTTTTTCTTTTGTTGTTGTTCTTTTTTTTACTCAGTTTGCGTTTTAGAAACAGTAACAAACTTTTAACCAATCTTCATAAATAACAAAGCAACCAATTAAACGGATGATAAAGCTAAATAATCACAATCTAAACTCCCTATGCTGAACTGCAATTGTACAATATCTCACAACTCAGAACTAATTCAAAATTGTCTTCACTGGTTGAAAGAATCATTGAAGATGAGCTCACTGAATCTCATTGAAGACTGAAAAGCAGTCTTCCCCTAGGAGAGTCACAAAACACTTTTGGGTGGAAGCTTTCTGTCTGTCTGTCTGTCTGTCAGTCTATTTTCTTTTGGGGGGAGGGAAGAAACAAAGACTGGAGGAAAAGATTATGAAAGAAAGAGCCTTTTAACGGAGGCTCTAAAATAAAAGTACCAATAGGTTTCATTCATTCTTCTATACTACTGAAACCAACAAATATGCACACTGGCAAGCAATGAGAACTTTTATCCAGAGTGGCTTAAACATTAAACCAAATTAGATATCAAGGTATACTCTGAGATGACAATGGTTTGACTGTGTATGACTCAAGTGGTAAAGAATGGGCAAAATGGGTTATTGTACTTACAGGGTAGTACTTGTCTCCCACTAAACCAAGAGTAAGTATAGTTTAAGAACTCCAAACCAAAAGGACTTGCATTCTGTCGTTGCTGTAACCATTCATATAGAAGTGGAAAGCGTCTTCTTAATTTCTTTTCAGTATATTTTTTTAATTGAAAAGAAATAGTTTAAATGAGCACAGGCAAAATGTCTTCACATATTTATAGTTTCTCATGGTGTACTTTTATTTTGTGAAACAAATGAAAATAAATTCCCACACAATTCCTACCCTCTTACCCGCCCACTCATCACCCCAAGGAATAAAAAGTCACTATATGCCCCTCCTATCACTAAAAATTCTATTACAATGAATCTCTCTTCATCATCTCTGGATCAATACCATAACGTAATGTGGTTGAAATGACTGCTTTAGTCACCACTCCGGGGAGTATTAGATCACTTTCTTTTCTTATAAGGAATTAAAATTTATGTTTTGTCTTAAGAAACTACCATTTGTACCAGTCAGAAATGAGCTAACAAGTATGATCAAAGAGCTTATCTGCTCAAACATTTCTATTACTTTGTAGAATCACTGGTACTGAGATTCCCAAACCTTCCACAGACCATTTCAAAAGTTATGTGCACTACATAATGAATATATACCCTTTGTGAATAACCTCTTGAATTAACTGACTTTAGTTTTTACTTGAATTTGACCTAGAGTTCTGGAAAAATAAATTTAGCATAAAAAATCATACTTAATACATCTTAAATAAATTATAGTGTCGTATTTTAAATTTGTATTTGCTGTTGTTGCTCTTCTTATCTCCCTTTCTTAGGGGAGGACTTCTAGTTGGTGGGATTTTCATAACCAGATTCAGCTCCACACTCTCTGAAGTCATATAAGAACTGCTCTGTATCAGATAATATCAAATAAAATCCCCAAATGACACATGTCCTCTACTTACTATCACCCTGATGAAAATGACTTTAATAATGTTTGTCTTTGATTTAAATAGGCAGTTCTATGTAAGCTTTCTCCATTATGTCTTCGGAAAATAAAGCAGCATTTCTTTCTTCCCCTTCGTTGAAGCTGCCCATTACTATACAAGGGCAAAAGCTTCTAATAAGACATATTCTAAACCAGAAACAAAGAAGATACCTAAGTAACTGTGAAATGATAATGACATTCCCCCTTATTTTTCCCAAACCATCATTTTCTAAGTCTGCTCCTCTAAAAAAGAAACTAGTTGCGAAGAGAAGGGGTGAGGAGGAGCAACACACAGAGAAAAAGGTTAAAAAATTCAAATGCAGAAACTGCTGGGTCCAACTGTTAACAAAGCATGTGCATTCAGGAGAACATTTGAAAGGTAGGCAGGGCAGTATTAACATATCCTAAGTACTGTGAACCACTAGCCTGGTCATCAATTTAATTTTCACATCCATCAAAGTAGGAGGCTACCCCCCAATTCCCACCCCCTCCAGCTTTCCACTATTTGTTTCAGCATTTTAATAGACACACACTTGCCTGCTACGAGGACACAGTGTCTGGTTTAAATAGGCTTATCTCTCTCCTTAGCTTGTCCTGGAATCACGCCTAAAGCTCAGTCCTGGTAGCTTTTAGGATGAGAAATCTAATTGGAAAGTGCTGTCAGTTTAGCCACTCCAATACCTCCTTTCAACATTTAGTTTGACCTCCCAACTATCTCCAACACATCAAAGTTAAACAAACTTAGTGTACAGCTCCTTTGAATCTGCATTGTAAACATGGATACCAAAGTGCTGCCAAATCTTGAAACCTTTCTCAGCTCCCTGAGCTGAAATGAAAAATACAGGGTCTGTCACCATCACCATCCCAATTAATCCAAAACACGGGTCTCCAAAAGGATCCCTTTCCCTTTCAACGGGCCTGTGGTGGCTTGGAGAAGCCCTCTCCAACTTCTCACGTTCTCGTTAAGGTATTAATATCAGGAAGCCCCTCACTTTCAAGGCATCCATGCCAAACTCGGAGAAACACATCAGAAGCCAGGGGGCGAGTGAGGAGAGAGGTCGGGCAGCCGGTCTCTCGCTCTCGCCAAGATCTCTGCGCTTCTGCCAGACCCTCCGGCCCTTGCGTTCTACTTAGGAGAGGTTTCATTACATAATCCCTGCTCCACGGAGTCACCCACAGGGTCACGGGGGCTCGGGCTGTCCCCTATCGCACACACCACCTTTGGGGAGAGCGGCTGACTGCAGACCCTAGGAGCAGCACGCCTCCCCTCGCTGCGCGCTGCCGGCCGTCCGGACTCGCCCGGCGCAGCGACCCCGACCCAGGCTCGCTCCCCCCTTCCACGTCCACTCGCGCGCTCCGAAACCCGTCTCCGGGTCCCCCTCACACCTGTTGTCCCGACCCCTCTCGGGGGGGGTCCTCCCAGCAGACCTGCTGTCCCAAGTCCTCTCGGGGTCCCCTTCTTTCAGACCTGCTGTCCCAAACCCTCTCGGGGACTCCCCCTAAATCCTCTGTTCCGGCTCCTCTCGGGAGGTTCCCCAATCAGACCTGCTGTCCCAAGCCCTCTCGGGGTCCCCTCTCTTCAGACCCGCTGTCCCAGCCCCTCTCAGGGTCCCCTCCCTTCATACTCGCTGTCCCAAGCCCTCTCAGGTCCCCTTCCTTCACACTTGCTGCCCCAAGCCCTCTCGGGATCGCCTCTCTTCAGACCCGCTGTCCCGGCCCCTCTCGAGGTCCCCTCCCTTCGTACCCTCTGTCCCAAGCCCTCTCGGGGACTCTCCGTAGACCCGCTGTCCCAAGCCCTCTCGGGGTCTTCTCCCTTCACACTCGCTGTCCCAAGCCCTCTCGGGGACTCCCCCTAGAACCGCTGTCCCAAGCTCGCTCGGGTACTCTCCCTAGACCCGCTGTCCCAAGCTCGCTCGGGGACTCTCCCTAGACCCGCTGTCCCAAGCCCTCTCGAGGTTCCCGCTCAGACCCGCTATCCCGGCCCCTCTCGGGGTCTTCTTTCCCCAGTCGGGACAAACCCGCTCCCGGACTCTCGTCACCCGAGTCCTCCCCGACCTCACTCCGCTCAGGGTCCTCTTGCCTCGGCTCACTCTGTCACCGTCCCGCGCCCCGGCGCTCTCACCTCAGACCTGCTGTCACCACCCCCGGGCCCGGCGTCGCCGCCGCCGCTTCCTCTCCCACACTTGTTCCCGAGTCGCTCTTCTGCCGCTTGTCCCCCGGAGGATCCCGGGGTCGGGTCGCTGAGTGTCGGGTCCGGCCACGCGGAGCCTCCGCCCGCGGTCTCGGTGTCGGGTCCCACTCTCACGCAGGACTCCGCCGCCGTCACCGCCGGGCGCCACACGGACCCTCCCGCGGCCACGGCTGCTGCTGTCCGAGGTGCGGCTCCTGCCAGGGGTGGCCAATCGCACCCGACTGCGCCGAGCGCGCTCCGCCCCGCGGTCTCAGTTCGCCCGCCCCCTGCCCCGGACCACGCCCCCAGCCCGGCTCCGATAGGCTCTCTACTGACCTCCCCTGACCGCGGGGCACGGGCCTGGGGCCGGATATAGGTACTTGATTGGAGGTGCCTGGGAAGCCGAGCGGTCGATGGCGCCTGAGGATTGGCGGAGTTGGCGGTGGGCGTGGCGGGGCGGGCTTTCCCCAGACACGGAAGACCCTGCAACTTCAGTTACCCCGCGGGCCCGCCTGGGGTGCGGTCGGCGTTGTTTGTGCTGCGCTGGGGTCAAAGTTCATGGCACTCCTCTGCGCCTTTACTTTTCTTGGGAGCCTCCCAGAGGCCAGGGCCCCCTGGGACTCCCGGGGACCACCGTGTGAGAGCCTTTGAGGAGGTTCCCATTCTTCCATTCTTGCTCAGCTCCCTAAGTAATGATGCCATCAATTAATCCAGCATGTATTCACTCCGGGCTTGTAAATATTTCCTGGATTTAAATTCTTTTGCATCTTTGGCAAGGGAGTTGCCCTTGCATTGCGTTCGACAGACGTCAGTCTAATGCTGTTGGGAGGAAAAAATCTTTATACGAGGTGTGTACTGGGAGCAAGTAAAGCCTTCAACACCCCTGGGGCTCTTTTGATAGGCCCAAGGACGAAACTTGAGAAATAATCAGTTTGTGGGTTTTGATAATCATTTTGACAGTAGGAACAGGAACTGTGTGGTAGGCTTCAGTGCGCTTAGTCAGCATATTCGTTTTTTTTCAGGGCCAATGTTTTAATGGTTCTGTGTGAACTGATGGCCAAAGTGCAACCTGTGACAATCAGAGACTCGTCTGCCAGGGGTCAAAGTGCATCGTGTTACTCAGAGCCATTCTTTATGTTTTTTGAAGCTGGATATGTTGATAAAGTCAGTACCAGAAACTGAAAACTGCTCCTCTTACTCATAAACCCCAAAGTTGACAGACTTTGACAATTCAGCATTTTATGAAGAAATTGTTCCATTTCAGGCACACAATTTGATGCTAAGCCTTGTTAGATGTATACAGGACTTGGCTCTCAGAAAACTCTCCATCATTGACTCTTGTGTGAACTCCTGCTGACAGAGTTTGTGTCCTAAACGCTGTACGTGTTTTCCCTAGTGTTTTATAATGATGCTCCATTCCAATGGCAGGGCTCCCCTTTAAATTTGGGTGTTAGGGTATGTGGAAATGAGGCTGGCAGGACCTCATTTGAGTTCTGAAGTAGGTGCCTCCTGCGCAGTGCTGACTGGCATTTTGGAAAGGGATGAGGAGAGATTTCAAGGTAATTCTGGGGGAACTTAATTTTTACAGGCCTAGAGAGATTATCCAAAATTATAATACATATATATGTATACTTTTTAAGATTTTATTTATTTAGAGGGGGTAAGAAAAGGGCAGAGGGAGAGAGACTCCCAAGCAGACTCCCTGCTGAGTGCAGAGCCGAAACCAAGTCGGATACTCAATTGACTGAGCCACCCAGGAGCCCCCAAAATTATTATATTCAACAACTATAAAGGTTAGGTAAGACTAAAGTCATGACAGACCTTTTTTTGACTAGGTTCTCCTTCTCTTAAAGAGCATATATTAGTTAAGAGCTCATCCTACCAATAATGCAGTTGGGAATATGGATTGAAGAAATGGAGTTAAGTTTTCACTATCAGTGTCAGTTGCGTCTATTCATAAAAAAAAAAAAAAAAAAAAAAGAAATGCATAGGGGCGCCTGGGTGGCTCAGTTGGTTAAGCGACTGCCTTCGGCTCAGGTCATGATCCTGGAGTCCCGGGATCGAGTCCCGCATTGGGCTCCCTGCTCGGCAGGGAGTCTGCTTCTCCCTCTCCCACTCCCCCCTCTTGTGCTCTCTCTCTCTTTCACTCTTTCTCTCAAATAAAAAAAAAAAATCTTTAAAAAAAAAAAGAAATGCATGACCATTAACAGATGTTATTTGCAATCAAGTAGAAAGAAAACATAAGTGAGATAAAAATTCCATGTCTTGAAGAAACCAATGAGCAATGAAGTCAAATCTCTTTTTCTTTTTTTTTTGATTCATTATATCAATGAACTGTAATTTCTAAAATGTTGGTGCCTTTTCTGGTCTATGATTATTACTTCTGATGGAAACCCAAGTTGCTCAATATAGCTGATTACAAATAATTTAGATGTGTTCTAAAATAAAAATAGAAATGACTTCATCCTTTGGGCAAGAGGCAGTTCTAAAATCCTAGTTTAAATACAGATGGTGGACCTACAGTGAGCCTTGAGAATGACTCTTATTTAGAAGGAGCTTCAGAAGATCTCTGAACTCATGGAAAGACATTGCAGCAGTCCATTTTGGAAATTGTTGAGGTTTGTTGGGTGGAAAAATCTCCCACAAAGAGCCAAGATTTTCATTAAGACAAGGTAGAAAATAAGAAATGTTGAAATAAATCGCATATTTTTTTTCACTTTGAGAAGACTCTGGGGTCCCATTCAGAGAGGAGTTTGGTCACAAAGGATCAGGATACTGGGGTCCACCTGGCTTTTAGATCTGTGTTCAACCTTATTACTTAGAAGTTACTTATTCCGGGGCACCTGGGTGGCTCAGGTAATGTCTGCCTTCGGCTCAGGTCATGATCCCAGGATCCTGGGATCGAGCCACGCATTGGGCTCCCTGCTCAGCAGAGAGCCTGCTTCTCCCCCTCCCTCTGCCTGTTGCCTACCTGTGCTCTCTCTCTATCTGTCAAATAAATAAAATCTTTTTAAAAAAAGTTATTTATTGGGGCGCCTGGGTGGCTCAGTTGTTAAGCGTCTGCCTTCGGCTCAGGTCATGATTCTAGGGTCCTGGGATCGAGCCCCGCATCGGGCTCCCTGCTCCGCGGGAAGCCTGCTTCTCCCTCTCCCACTCCCCCTGCTTGTGTTCCCTCTCTCGCTGTCTCTCTCTGTGTCAAATAAATAAATAAAATCTTAAAAAAAAAAAAAAGTTATTCTATGGCGACTTGGATACAACATAAAGGGGGCAGGGTTACTTTGGACAAACAAATATCCTAGGCTCTTTTCCTTACCCCTTATCTCGCTACCTACAACTAGACAAGGGACATCCTAAATTCGTTCATTAAGTAAAGCTTATAACACAGTGTCTCCTACTCAGAAGGAATCACATGAATTAATTCATGCAGGTATTCAGTTCTCTTGTTTTCTAAGTTTCCACATAGCACCTTCCTTATGCTAGTTTAATTAACTTCCTGCAGGCAAATGTTCCGCTTGCTCAGTTGAGAGTTGTTAGCAAGTTATTGGATGGGGAAAAGCACCTTTTAAAAAATTAATATTCTAAGAAATATGAGGCAGCAGTAATGTACAGCGCTTGGGTGTGATCGTGTAAACAAGGCAGCCTGGACGCTACCATTTTTTAGGTAAATGTTCTTTTCTCATATGTAAAATCGGGAGAACACCTTATTGAGAACAACTGTACAAACAGAAAAGACTCCCACCGACTGGGAAAACACCCTTTTGCAGACCCCAGAATGGAATTCTCAACATCCTTGCCTTTTAGTTCTCAATAAAGCTCTAATTAGGGGAGGAGCTAGGCTCTGGGGGATGATCACGAAAATTCTAGATGTCAGCGTTTCCCAGCCTATAAAGGGGATGGTTCACGTCGTTCACCTATGTCAACGAGAGACCACCTTCAACCCTTCTGCCTCTCTCAGGTCGCTAAGGATCCTCGCTTTAGTTCTGGCTCCTTGCGCCGCCTGGCGGCTGTTTCCAGAAGTCGCCTGCAAGCTTCGGGGTCCTAGCCGCGGCCAGGTCTGTCCAAGGATTTGCCTAATTCTAGAGAACTTGTCTCCGCCCCTCCCCACTACCCGTTGAGGATTTTAAAGACGGCATGAAAGGGCTGGGGTTAAGACGAAGGGGGCGTCCGGCGGCCTCTCCACCTCCTCAACGATGACGGAGTCAGGCGGGCCTCGGGCAGCTCGCGACCCGGAAGTCGCCGCCGGCGCGAGGCCCCCGTTGCCGAGAGCTGGCGCGCGGGGCGGAGCTTGGCGGAGACGGGGAAGGGGTCGCCGCGACTTCCGCGGCTCCCGCTCCTCGAGTTGGCGGCTCCCTCGGGGGCTGCTAGGCGGGCGTCGAGTCCGCAGGGCGCGCGGCCGCGGTCGCTGGTTGAGACGCTCAGCCGCGGCCAGAGGCGACATGAGTGCCGCGGGACTGTTGGCTCCGGCTCCGGCCCCGGCTGGAGCACCGCCGGCACCGGAGTACTACCCCGAGGAGGACGAAGAGCTGGAGAGCGCCGAGGACGACGAGCGCAGCTGCCGGGGCCGCGAGTCCGATGAAGGTGCGTCGTCTGGCTGGCCCGGCGGCCCGGGGCGGGGGTGAGACCGAAGAGGGAGTGAGTGGGCTGCACGGAGCGGGGCGGGACCGAAGAGGGAGTGAGTGGGCTGCACGGAGCGGGGCGGGGCGACCTCCGGGGCTGGGGGAGGCTTGAAGGGGCCGCGGGGAGGTGCACGGCTCCAGGAAGTTACCCCCACCTGCGCTGGGCCCGGGGCCGCTGTGGGGACGTCGTACCCTAACAGTTATGGGAAGGAGGGACTTGGGGAGCTGCTGTCAGAGACGGAAGCCCCTTTAAGATTCTGGCCCTCTTCCCTCAACCGTCTCTGGTGAACCTCAGGTCTTTCCTGGTTGGAATGAGAAAGCCTTCCATTGAGTATCTTCAGTACCCCTCCCCTTTTTAGTTCCGGAGAGGATCAGAGCAAAGCCCAGTTTGGCTTCCAGGTTCCCAAGTTGCTCCCCCCGGACCCTCCACCCCGAGGAAATGCTTTAGGCAGCCCTACTTTGGGTGGCGCAGTTCAGGTTGCTTAAAAGAACGGAACCTGGAATCAGCCAGATCTAGGTCTGAATTTGGCTCCCTGAACCCAGCTTCGTGACCCTAGACTTACTTAAGCTTGCGAGCCTTAGTTTCCCCAGCTGTAATGGGGCTTCCGAGCGTAGGTGTGAGGATTAAATGAGATGTGCGTAAGGTACTTGGCCTGGTACTCAGCAGATGTTTTTGTAGCACTGGGGAAGCAGGCACAGGGAGGATAGGGATTTGCTTAATGGTGCCCAGGTGTTGTGTTTTCAGTTCCACGTTCTTTGCGTTATCATTACTGCCTCTCAAAGCCCAGTTCTTTCAAACTGGGGTTTATAGTTTGGCAAGTGTGAGGAAGACTGTTTGGAAGGATTGAGGAAGGAGCTACCGGAGAAGGAGAGAGGTGGGGAAAAAAAAAACACCATAAAAGGACACGGGAGAAGAAAGAGGAGATAGAGACCGGTATATGGGTGGACTATTCTGGCACAGAATAAGGCTGTGGAGCAAATGGTTGGACTAGTTGCTGGAATGAGGAATATGTTTTACTCATCTCAGTTCCCCACGTGCCAAGTACAGTGGCTGGCAAATGACATGAATTCAGTGAAGGTCTCTTGACTGAAAGAGGAGAAGGCTTGTGAAGATTTGGATCTGCAGCAGCCTTTAAAAAGGCAGCGACATGTGCAGATGATAAAATTGAAGGAACTAATTGCGTTTGGTTAAAGTACATTTGAAGACGGGGCTTAACCCGGGATTTTGAATGTGAAACACTTGTAACTGCTCTTAATGTCCACAAGGGGGAGCGGCGAAGCCAAAATTGATCTTTATTTTTTCTCAAGTAGGGCTGTTGAAATTATGTAGACACTGCGTTATTTACTTTAAGAACAATGTTTAAAATGTTCTGAAACACTTTGTGTTTGATCATCTTGTCTCCTTTCTTCTCCCTTTAGTTGTAACTTTGTGAAAATATTTCACTTAATTGGTTTGGATTCTCCTTTGTATATATGTGGTGTAAAATCTGTTAAGGACGTAGACCAGAAGGGAATGGACTTACTAGGTCGTTTTGGAGCAGTGAGCAAGACCTGGCTGCCTCTGGTTGTCCTGTCTGACACTCACAGCGCCGTTTCCTGAACTGCCACTGTGGCTTCTGCAGGAGTAGCAGCCTTGACCATGACTGCCTACCTCTCATGGACCCTGTTCTCTGGTGGCACTTCAGATGAAGGCAGCTCTTTGCATAAGTCTGGCCATGTCTAAGTTGAAAATGGCATTTTCTTTCCTAAAGTAACTATGTAGTATTTTTCACTGATGGCTTCCCGCAGGCCTGTGTTCATTTTACAGAAGTTTAAGTGTCACTTCGTCAGGTGATAGCAATTTTATGAATTATGATTTTAACAGACTTTTCTTCCCTGATTTTACTTAGACACCGAAGATGCTAGTGAAACTGACCTGGCAAAGCATGATGAAGAGGACTATGTAGAAATGAAGGAACAGTGAGTATGATTCTTATATTTCTTGTTTGGAATACAGAATTGACCAGGAAATCTTGACAGTGACCTTGTGTGTATGGTTTTGACCATAGAGAGTCCAAGGTCCATGTGTATGTGTTTAGTTTCCCCCTATAAACTTGTCATGTGTAATCGGTCTTCCTGTTAAAAGAATCTTTTGAGCATCGGCTAGGAAGAGCCTTGAGGGAAATGATCCCAGGGAAATAAGGCCATGTATCAGGAGAGAACTGTTTCCCAATTCTTCGTGTTTTTGTTTTTGTGGTTTTGTTTAAATGTGAAAACTATTGCTCAGGGTAAAGGGTGTGTCATAGCTATTTGGTTCTCAAATGGGGGTGACCCCTCTGAGAGCTGATGGTGTGCTGGCTGCCTGGAGAGCTCAGGGAAAGCTGGACTGGAGAGCAGGGCTCCTGACTCTGCTCTAGTGCTCTTTGCACTTGTCATACATCCCTGCTCGAGCCTTCTCTAAATGTGCCCAGAGAACGAAAACCACTCACTTTTATTGTAAACACAGATGCAAGACTGTATAAAATAGATCCCACATGTATTTGTTGAATGTATTTTGAGGATCTTGATTTGACTTTAAATTCTTTTATCTTTAAACTAGATGATCCACGTTCCTTTTTTTATAGGTCCTATTTGCAAATGGTTCGTGACCATCCTCTGGATTCTGTTACCCTTTTCAAGCTCTGGAACCCAAAGGGGTAATTCAGCTAAATTCCAGCGATGCTGAATAAAGAAGGATTACTTTAATAATTCATGTGCTTTTTCTCACAGCTTCATTCCTGAAACTGTGCTTGCTTTTTATTTTTATTCTCTTTAGGCTTTTTACCGATTTACCTTGAACCATTTCCACATACCTTTCCTTTTCCCAAATCTGAATTTGTTCCGCTTGTTTATTTTTTCAATCTGTTAATGTTCCCTTTCAAAGACGGACTCAGAAGTCAAAGGCGTTGTTTACCGCATTCGATGTGGTGGAAAATTGAATACACTGGGTTCCAAATACTGACTTACTGTGTGCAGTTTATATATCTGTTTCCTCTATTTGGCATGTTTAAGCATTCTTTTGAGATTATATTTTAATTGAACGTGCCCCTTAATACTGGATACAGAAAAATTTTTGATTAAAATTGAATGCCTTGTGTGATTCAAGGTGAGTGTTGAGAGTACATCAGAATTCTCATTGATCTTTTGATCAGACCTCCTGTGTAATTCCCGGATTCTGCCCACTCTTTCCTCAGTCTGTGTAAATAGTTGGGTTGTATTTACAGCCCTTACTGGAGCAGTCAAAAAGCTATTGTGCCTGTTATTTGTTGGACAGTGTTCATTCAGGTTGCAAATCTTGTTTTTGTCACTGTAAAATTGGGGGTGTTTTTCAGGTGGAAGCAGAAATACTGTTGAAATAAGATTTACTTGTGGAATCCACCATTCAAACAGACTTGCCGGAGCGTACAATTGCATATAATCCATTTGGTGTCCGGGGGCGGGGGGGAGGGGGGAATAACATGCTAGGCGCTTTTGCTTTGTGTGTGCTGCGTGTTCTTAACCAGCTGGGGCTGCAAATAAATCCTGCATTTTAACTTTTGTTACTGAATAACTATTATTTCTCTGATCCTAAAAGAGTAGTGCTTTTAGACACCCTGCTTCTCCCTCTGACCCTCCCCCCTCTCATGCTCTATCTCATTCTCTCTCTCAAATAAATAAAATATTAAAAAAAAAAATCTGCGTGTCTTCATATTTGTAGATTTCAGACTGATTCTCTAAAGGTGGGATAACATAAGAGAATCTGCAGAATTGGGGTATAATTCAAGAACACAGAATCCTTGTCCCTTTCTGATCCCTTTAGCTGCTGGTACATTTTAAACCAGCTGGCCGACTTCAGTTTTCTCTGTCTCCTAAAGGACATTAATGACATTCCCATAACAACCCAGGTAATTCCTGTGTGTAGATGATTTTGGAATCGAGTATTGAATGTTTTTGTCTTTCAATGTGGCTTTTGTTGTTTTTCTTTGCAGGATGTATCAGGATAAACTGGCTTCTCTCAAGAGACAGTTGCAACAACTGCAGGAAGGTTGGTGTGTGGTTTAACCCTTCATTTCTAAATATACTTAATATTGCAAGCTTTTGAAATCTGTGTATTTCACTCCCCTGTGGGAGTGACTTAAAATTCGGTCTGGCTGATTCAGCTGTCCAGCATGCACTTTGCTATCTTCTGCTATCAGTAAAGTGGCGATTTTCAAATATTTTTGAACCCTCACTTAGGGCCTTTTTTTTTTTTTTAAGATTTTATTTATTTATTTGACAACGAGAGAGAAAGAGAGACAGAGAGCAAGCACAGGCAGGGGAGAAGCAGGCTCCCCGCTGAGCAAGGAGCCCGATGCAGGGCTCCATCCCAGGACCCCGGGATCATGACCTGAGCCGAAGGCAGCCGCTTAACCGACTGAGCCACCCAGGTGTCCCCACTTAGGGCCTTCTGAAGAGCATGAGCTGAAATCCACTGTGAGCCTAAAGCTAGACATTTTTAGGAGAGACGTTGTTGCCAAAGAATACACAAAACTGTACCATTTTTTTCCTAAACTAAATGCTGATGAGCTGTAGGTTATCTTTATTGTGTTCTCTCTTGTTTGCTTTATAAGTTAAAAGTGGATTGTATCTTGTCCAGTGCGATTTCCTGCTGAAGGCAGTTCAGTCTGGGGTTAAGAGCATTGGCTTTCGAGGGCCATCACGGGCTTGAATCCTAACTGTACTGCTTTCTGGAAATTTGACCTTGGGCACATCACTTCCTCTTGCTTAAATTTGTTTTCCAGTCTTTGAAATGCAGAAGGTGGAAGCCGATGTGATTGCCCGTGCAGGGTGTCTAGCACTGCGGGGTGCACCGGGAGCTCAGGGGCAGCTGTGGCCAGCAGCTCTGGCTTACCTTTGTGGAGCCCCCTCATCAGTGAAGTTCCACTAGGTCCTTACATTGCCTGAACTAGCCATCTGACATTGATTTCTGCTAAATAGTGAAAAAAGGTTTGCATGAGTTGCATTCACATATCTTTGTTTTATTTCTGGTTTTTTTTCCCCATAATAATGGAAGTGTTGCCAGAGAAAGAAATAGATTCCACTCTAGCAAGTCTGTAGGGCATACCTGGCATGGTTGAGGGATTTTGAAGAAGATACCATTAATATACCTTAGTAACACATTATGATCAGGAAATACTTCCCTCGTTAGTTGTGACCCTTGTAATTCACTGTTTTTTGGAAAAGCAATGACATGAGTAGACATTTGGTGAAAATCTATACCTGAGTTGTTGAGAATTGTCACTGGCTGTGTGTGGCTATTTAAATTAAATTAATAATCCAGTTCCTCAGGTGCACTTGCTACATTTCAAGTGCTCAGTAGCTACGTATGACTAGTGGCTCCCATATTGGACAGTGAAACCTAGGACCTTTTCACCGTTGCAGAGAAAGTTCTACTGGACAGCATTGATCTGGGCCTTACTGAGAGAGAATGAGCTTTTTCCAGAAAGGGGAGGCCCATTGACTCAAACCTTAGCAGCAGATGATCAGAATCACTTGAGGAAGCCTGCGCCTTTCTACTCCCCATCACTTGCTACAGAGTCTTAATCCACTAGGTGGGGTGATTTCTGCTCTGGGCCTTAATTGAGAACCAGAGTCCAGTTAGCTCTGTTTGCATGTGCCTTTCCCTGGTTTGTGTTTTATTTACTCTGATTGTATTAAAACAGTTACTGCTGTTTTAGGAACTGAAATGTAGAGCAGATTGATCTTCAAAGTAACATTTTATTTTGTAAATCTCAAAATCAGGTACATTACAGGAATATCAGAAGAGGATGAAAAAACTGGATCAGCAGTACAAAGAGAGGATCCGAAATGCAGGTGAGGCTCTGTCTTAGGTGGGAGTAAATCATCTTCAGGTGTTTTTGCTTTTGCTGATCATTGATATAGTGTGGCCGTAAGAGCTGCTGTCTAAAATGCAACGCATATATTCTCAGAAACGGTGGAGGGGAGAGTTTTGGGGAAGAGAGACTCCAAAGCCACAGTTGTATAAAACTGGCTCACCTTTTTTTCCAGTGGCCAATGAACGGCCTGTAGTTGAGCTTACTAGTGGTGGCTCCATGCAGTTATTCTCCCTGGTGCCCCCACAGTAAGTGGTCTTGCACATTCTTTCTCACGTCTGCATTGCTGCCTGAATGGACCATCAGAGGAGCTACATGGGGAAGAGTTGTAGCTTGTTTCACTCTTGCTTGAAGTTTGTTTCTTCTGGTATCCTCTGCTCCGGGAGGAAGGGGTGTTCTCTTGTTTTTCCCCTCGAGTATTATAAGCGTTTAGGGGAAGAGTACGCTTTGGTTTGTTGTACACGGTAAATGTATTCATGCAGTAAGAATTTGTTGAGCACCTGCTACATCTAAGCTCTGAGCAACATGGAATAGTGGAACACATCGTCCTTGACTTTAGGAAATGTGCGATTTCATTGACAAAAGACATCCAAATGTGGGAAAAGTTAAGGAACATCCTGAGGTAGATAGTCATGCAAAAAGTAAGATGTGATGACTGTTCAAAGTGTGTAAACACAGATTCCTGGGCTTACAGGAAATGTGTCGTAAGTGTTCAATTTGGAAGCTCCTTGTCAGCCAGCATTTTGAGCACCAGCATGGTGCCTGTTCCTTTGGTGGTGAAAGTAATGCTGGGTTTTCAGATGAGGTCTGGGTGCCATTCCTCAGGCTCCTGTCCCCTCACTTTCTGATCCGGTGTCTTCCCAGCTTCCTGTTGGTGGAACTTTTCCCCCCTCTGGGGAGTAGATGTCCCGTGTACACCAGCAGGTAGAAAGGGAGCTGAAGGGTGTGGGAGGCACTGGGAAGATGGAACTAATAGCCATTAGCCTTCTGCCCACCCACATCCCCCCTGCCCCTGAGGTTACCCCCACTGCGATCTGAGGTCCTGAGGCATCTCCTTGGGAATCTGTGGAATCCCCTGCCTTCTTCTCGGTGTTGCCCTCTAGCAGGGAAAGGAGGTGCACTGTGGAGGGGTGAGGTCCTAGGTTTAGGTCTTCTCTCTGCACTTTAGGTCTTATGACTGTAAGCAGGTTTTGCTCTTGGAGCCTCAGGTTCCCCATCTGCAGGAGGGGTACAAATGCCTCACGGAATTGGTTTAAGATGCAAGTAAGGAAAGTAAATTGACATGAGCCATTTTTCTGCAGCTAGAACTGCAGCATGAGTATTGAGTGGTTTTCCTTCCACTCTCAATCCTGTCCTTGCGTGTTCTCTCAGAAACATTTCTCTCCCCTGCCCCCCAGGTAGGAATGCAGAAGAACTAAGTCAGTCCCAGCTTGAGCCTTAAAGAGCACATTCTCGCAGAGCTAACCCACCTGTTCTAGTTGTGTTGGTGCCTGGTTATTATAACTCAGACGATGACCAGCAGCTCTGAGGGGTGATTGCCAGTTTGACTTGGTGCAGGGGTGATTTCTGAGAATGGCACATAGTTGATGCATCAAGTTCATTTGTGCATCTAAATCACCTGTGGGAGTGAGCGTGTTGGGCTGGGGGTGCCTGGGCTCATGTGCTCAGCCGTTCCCAGGGCCAGAGTGATCAGGGCTACCGGGGGGTGGGGAGGGGTGTTAGAAAATGAGTGGCTTGTCCTGTCCCTTTGCTCAGTTAAGTTTCTTTTTTTTTCTTTAGTAGGCTCCACGCCTAGCGTGGGGCTTGAATTCAAAACCCCGAGATTAAGAGTCCTGTGCTTCATTGACTGAGCCAGCCAGGCGCCCCTCCCCAGTTAAATTTTTTATTCAACATCTGTTAATTGAGGTCTGAGATCTGAATTCTTAATTGGGAGTCCTGAAACTCAAAATTCTATGAAATTACATGTGGATGTGCATACATGCTGTTTTAGGGGGAAAGAGATCCATAGTCTTCATCACATTTGTGAAGGAGACTGTGATGAAATGTGAACAGCGCCTCCTGGAGTTGTTGGCTCACCAGCAATCTGTGTGACGTAGGCAGCACTCCACCGTCACCCAGGAAAGATGGGATGCCATGGACCTATTTTGTTCACAGGGCTGGCTCTGTAGAGAGGCTTATAATCTAGCGAGGGGGGAGCTGCTGGGTAAACAATTGTTAATTGCCTGCACATAGCAGGTGATAAATAAGCTGTTGACTACTCTCCAGTGGACACCTGGATGTGTCTGGAGGGGATTGGTAAGTGAAGGGTCCTCAGGAAGGGCTACATTCAGACCCAGAGGGCGTTGCCGTAGAGGAGCAGCCATACGAGGGGGCTTGGTGGCCTGTGAAGAACGCCTCGGGCGGGCACAGAACCTCTGCCCTCTGAGTTCTCCAGGAATAGCCTTCCTTGCCACACACAGCCCTTCACCCGTGCTTTAAAAATACCAGTGTTGACTCTGCTTCTGGAGTAACTGCGCTGTTCCTTCCTGACCCATCCTACCCTGTAGGACTGTTGGAGGTTATGGACTGAGTGAAAGAAGGGATAGCTTCCAGTTTTATATTGCCGGGGTAGTTTGGTTTCTGCTGCTTGCTTTTGCCCTTGGGCAGAACTGCCGGAAGTGATTCTGTTCAGGGCCAAATTTTAACTAGACATGAGTGCTTCTTCCATCCTTCCCCCTCATGTATATCAACACTTTACTGATGGAAGCATTTGCTCTGTGTAACCATGCTTTCAGAAAGCAATTACTGCCTCTAAATGAATCCTACCATCGCTGTCTAGAAAGGTGACACAGCCTAGCGAATCTAATTGCACGTTTTATCTCTTTCAGAACTCTTCCTCCAGCTGGAAGTAAGTACCTTGGATCTTCTGGGCTTGCAGGCCCTTTCTGAGACTGGAATCTTGCTCTCCCAATCCAGAGACCTTTCCTTCTGTCACCAAATGGACAGTTAAGAAGCCCCCAGCTGCAAGCCTTCATCACTGTTTTGTTTGACTAAAGGACATTTTGGGTCTCAGTTTAGAAATTCCCATCTATTCATTTATAGGTTGGGCAGCCTCTGATTATCACAGGGGACTAGGGGATACTCACCCATCACTGCTTTCTTGTTGACTTTCACATTAAAGCCATTGGGGAGTATGTCTGAATTATAATGGTCTAATAATTTGTTATATTGGTCCTTAATGCAGCCCAGTCTCTGAATTGGCTCAGTGGTTCAGTTTTACAGCCGAAGCTGTCTGGGTCAGTAGGAAAGACGGATTTAACATTTTTCCTTCCCTTCAGCAGACACCGGAATGTTGGTTCTTTGTGAAGCACGGTGCTGTGGTACAGAGATGAGAGCCTGAATCTTGGATGATAATCTGTTCCTGGGGTGGCTAGTTTGTATGTGTGGGGGGAGTCCTGACTTTATCAGAGCCACACATGAGTGGGACAAGGTCATGCTTTAACAGAGCACGTTATCAGAAACCATTTTACTACTGAAGTCAGTGCAACACACATAGTCACAGCCTGCAGGATTACGTGATCCACAGTCATAGCCCACCATAAGCTCCCTTGTTCTTCATTTAATACGGTGGTGAGGTTTAAAAAATGAATGCCTTTTTGTTTAGTATTGTTTCAATGTTTGAGTACTTAAGGGTTCAGGCACCTAATAGATGATCTTCTACTCTAGTTGATCTTTATCTTGGTATCAGTATCAGCAAATACAGTAACGTGGGCCACCCTGACTCAGTATTTTGTAATTGCGGTCAATTTCGAATGTAGGTATTTCATCCGGAATGTACTATTTTCCTTTGAAATTGTGGCTTTAAAAGAGTTTGTCTTTGAGAATCTTAAGTTTTAACATAGAAGCAATGCAGTGTAAGAGGCGGAAGAGAGGAAATACTGAGTAGCAAGCTGGGTATGCTCATAAAGACAAGCAGAAGTCGTATGGTTCAATTTTATGCATTCGTTGGGAAACTTGCTCCCAGACATCCCGTCACTGCCAGTGCACGTGTGAGTGCCGCTGTCCCACCTTTCTCATAAAGGGTTTTCTGGGCCCTTGAGTGCAGAGCCAGACTTGGAGTTGGAGCCCTGGCTGCAAGGGCCCCATGGAGCCCTAGCCTGTGTTTTCTCTTTTGCTCAGACTGAACAGGTGGAGAGAAACTACATTAAAGAAAAGAAGGCAGCGGTGAAAGAATTTGAAGACAAGAAGGTGGAGCTGAAAGAGAACCTGATTGCTGAGCTAGAGGAGAAGAAGAAAATGATCGAAAATGAAAAGCTGACGATGGAGCTGACGGGAGGTATGAAAGCACCCAGAGCAGGATCCTGGGAGCCCTGGGGGGGCCCGGAGGGGTGCGGCGGTCCCTCCTTTGTCCTAACTCAGTTCCTCCTCTGGGTGGAGCCAGCCGAAAGGAGGGTGGGCTTTGACCCGTTTAAGCTCTGTCTGGTATTGGCTGTGTGACTTTGGTCAAGCCACTGAATGTCTCTGAGCCTGTTTCCCCCTCTGTAAAACGGGGCTGATCAGACCTTGTCTTACAGGATTGTGGTCAGAAATGTGAGTGCCTAGCACAGAGCCCTGTGCATAACGGATGTTCAGTAAATGTAGACCTTTAGTCATGGCTGCAGCTGCTGGCTTATGCTTTATTTAATTCCTGGGTCAGCTGCCATTCACGGATGACTTATCCGCGACCCTGGGGGGTGGGGTGGGGGAATCTCTCTGCTTTTTTTTTTTTTCCCCCAGTCTGCCTTAATTACAGAAAAGGCATTGTCTTCCTTTGACCTAGATGTGAGAACAAAGGCGTTTGACTGTATCATCTGTGCTCTTAGATCCCTTCCCCAGGTGTTACTGTGAACATTTCAGGCAGAGTTGGTACAAACTTGGCAGGAGGAAGCTAAACTGAACTAGTTTCCTGTGAAGGTAGTAAAGTTACATTAGACTGCCATTCTCTCCCTTGCCTTCTAGTTTTTAGGAATCCGCATCCAGGAACTCAGCAGGGTGTAGGCAGGTTTAAGGGAGAGGCAATGTGGGCTAACTGTTCTGTTGCCATGTGTGTAGACTGATGAATCCTAGAAGGATGCAGGGCGGGGAGTGGCCTGAACTCGATATTTGGGAACGTGGCAAAATTTGTCAGCGAATACTGCAAGACAAGTCAGTGGTGCGTTTGTCACCTGGGTGTGTCAGCGCATGCCTTGTGCGCACCCCCAGATTTCACTCCTGCCACGTAACAGAAGGTGGTGTGGGTCTGGCATGTCTGATTTTAGTAGCAGTCGTGAGAGATGCACTGTTGGCACGTGAAGTCCTTGGGGGCGGACTTTAAAGATAACAGTTAAGAAGTGGTATTTCCCCTTCTGCGTTTCTGGCGCTGTGACCCAACATGGCCCTTCAATTGACATAAACTTCTGGCCCCAACCCCCATGAGAGACCTATGAGAATGATGTGGTGTGTCTGAAGTGGGTGGGGGGTCTGATTCTTGAAGAATCTCTCTTCTGGTATCTCTCTCCTTGAAAGACTTTGGCAGAAGGAATTAATTCCTTGAAGGCCTCTGAAAGCAGCTCAGAAATGTTTTTTTGGTGAGCGTGAATGCTAAAATAGCCTCTTCAGACAGCACTGTTTTGTTCTTGTGGCCACGCTTTGTTGATCAGACCGCTAGCCCCGTACCCGTCTGCCTGGGTTCTGACCCGTACGCCGTGTCCTTTGACGGTGGCTGTCTCTGGCATCGATGCCTCCTCGCGCTCTGCTGGAGCCACCAGATGTTCCGGAGTCTTCATTAGGCTACTGGGAAATATTGTCAGTTTATAGCTGCTCCCTTTCCATCTGCGGGGAAGGATATCATCACCTTACCTGTGATCTGGCATCCTGATTATTGACAAGCAGTAGACATTGTTTGGCCAGGCCGTTTTGCAGCCAGAATCTTTTTTTTTTTTTTTTAAGATTTTATTTTTATTTATTTGATAGAGAGCACAAGTAGGCAGAGAGGCAGACAGAGGGAGAAGGAGAAGCAGGCTCCCCGCCAAGCAGGGAGCCCGACGTGGGGCTCGATCCCAGGACCCTGGGATCATGACCTGAGCCGAAGGCAGACGCTTAACTGACTGAGCGACCCAGGCGCCCCGCAGCCAGAATCTTAACTGGGACGGGAGGCACCTCCAGTGACTGGGGGCTGAGCCTGCCAGGGTAGGAAAGACAAATAAATGCAGGGAAGTCATTTGTTACGCAGTAAAATAGATTACACAGTGTTTAAAGCTAGCCATGGGCATTAAAGGTACCGATGTCCTTCCTCAAGCCATTTGGTACCCTTGGTATGGAAAGCTGTGCCAAGGTAATGATAGAGTGTCGGAAGAACAGGCGGTGGAGCTAGAAGGATAATGAGCGTTTCCACAGATGGTGCTGCCGTGGGGCTGGATTAAAGGCCTGATTGCGTTCCTCTCATTGAGTGACTTATTTCACCTTTGTGGATTGATGCCCAGTATCAGCGTTGCCTAGCGCTGCCCGGAAAAGCTATTTCTTAAAATCTTCTCTTCTGGTTCAACATGAAGATCTCTCGAAAAACAGCGTTGGAATTAGAGGTGGCTGGGAAGCTTAGACCAAATAACCCATTGGGAATGGGGAGATCAAGTGACCTGCTTTGTCCGAACGGGACTGAGAGCATTTGCAGACTCTGTGGGAGTTGGTGGGAGGTTCTCTCCACTGCCCACACCGCTTGAGAAGAACCTAGCGGGTTGTGTAGGTGGAAAGGTGTACTGTTGGTAAGGAGACCGGGATGAATTACCCATCAGTGCTCCCCCCGGCTTGGGTGTGTGCGTGGGTCAGCTGGGGGTCTTGGTGACGAGCAGCTACTGCTTCAGCGGGTCTGGGGTGGAGCCTGCGACCCTGCATTTCTAAATGCCTCCCGGGGGCTGCCGAGGCTGTTGGCTGGACCACACTTGGAGTAGTGAGGGTGTAGGTGGAATTACCTGAGTGTGAGTTTTCTCTGCAGTTGAACACCATCTTTGTTCTCTGGACAGCTTGGCCTGAGGGAGACGGGGCCCTTTGTTCCTACCCTGGTTGGTCACTGAAGACCTGACCTTGATTCTTCTTTCACCTCTCCCCACCCATCTCCCACAGGCACCCGCCGCGGCCATTCTGATGCTGATGAGCCTGCCAGCCCCTTAGAGAGGGGCCTGCTTGGCTTTGCTCTGGGCCTCTAGGCTCGCCCCACGTTGCACTGCGCCTGGTTTGGGGGTAATTGCCGATCTGCTATAGTGGTCGCTCTGCGGTGGCCTTTTTAATTTTTTATTTATGAGAGAGTGCAAACCAGTGTTGGGGGGTCGGGGAGGAAGATGAGAGGGAGAGAAACTCAAGCAGATTCCCCACTGAGTGTGGAGCCCAGCTCCGTGCTCTGATCTCATGACCTGAGCTGAAACCAAGAGTCAGATGCTTAACCAACCGCACCACCCGGGTGCCCCGGTATGTATATATTTAAGTTTATTTGTTTATGTATGTAATCTCTATGCCCAGCATGGGGCTCGAACTCATGACCCCAAGATCAGTAGTCACATGCTCTACTGACTGAGCCACCCAGGCGCCCCAACATTCTTTTTCTTAAGGATGCTCTTTTGAATCACTGCAACTGATATTTTTTCAGTAGCTAAACAAGTATGGGTTTGTCTTAATAGTTAAACTGTGTTCCCGTGAAGCTTTTACTGCATTTGTGTGCTGTAGACAGGTAAGCTGTTGGAGTGAAGGACTAGGCCCAGAGAAGTGTGGAACCCAAGGCCAGCAGGAAAGTGCTCATTGTATGGTAATTACCGTTATCGGGAATATGTCTCCATAGGGGCGATGCTGTGATGGCTCTGCCCGTTTCTTAGCCAGCATGCCCAGTGCCACTGGGGAGTGCCCGTGTCTGCCAGGTGTGGCTGTTCCTCCTGGCCTTGCCGGTGAGCAGAGCAGGAGCATTTGCACGATTTTCACATAGTTGAGGTGGTTCGGAGAGGAGCACTTGTTCAGTGTTTCTGTCTCCTGTCTCCCCCCTGCCCCCCGGTGTTTGGCGTTCGGTTGGATCGCAGATAGTATCCCCACGGAAGCAAACCCATGAAGGGTCCTAGGTTTGCTGAGAGGCTTTCTGATTTCAGTCAGAGTTGTGTTGGGCTCGTCTGCGAGGCAGCCTGATTTCCTGCTTCAGTGCCATCTGCCTCGGTGCTACGCTCCAAGGTCTGGGTGTCCCTTACAGAAGTTTGATTTTTGTGGTGGACGCAGATTGAGCCCCTTGGGACTCTCGCCAAACTCCAAGGACCCTGAAGTTATAAACTCGAAGGCCAGTCTCTTGCTTCTCATGAGAAGTGGAACTTCTGGGTGGATTCAGACCCAGGTAGTCAGATATCCTTTCTCTCTGTGAAAAATCTAGCTCAGGAGGTTGGAGCAAAGTGAGTGGAGTAGGTAATCTGCTGTGTAGTTTTGGGGCTGTGATACTTACATGGTGGTCTTCCCCACGAGTCCCATCTTCCACCTGGACCACTGGCCAGGCCTTCTCCCCACTCCTCCTCTCCTGGATGGTGGTGGGGACAGGCCAGTACATTTCAGAGGCGTTTTCAGAGCACCTTCTTTCTGTTGAAGTTATTTTTTGGATGAAAATTGATTAGGTTATTGTGGTGGCTAGGCTAATAAAATGGATTGATTTTTCACTATTTCGTAAGAAGAATTTGATTATATTTTCTGATCTATGAGTGACGCAGGTACGACTTTCTGAGCTTATTGGCCATGATTAGACTAGGTTATTCCCACATTCTCTCAGCTGTGCCTTTACTTGGCTTGCTTCCATCATGTATTGCCCACCCTCCCCACCCCCCAGACTTGGCAGCCCAGAGGGCAGGGCGCACTGGGCCATTGTCTTTGGTGGACAGAACATCCCATGATGCTCCCGTGCTAAGTGCTCTTTCTCTAGTGGTCTTTGGGTTGGGTGAGCTCCCTTCACACCTTATTTTCCGAATTAGGCGTGAATGTTGCAAAGCCTCACAGCTGGCTCGGTTGTCGTCAAGTATGTAACTTCATTCAGCTGTTTGCACCTTGACTTCTCTAAAAGATTTTTCTATAGTGTTTTCCTGGCTGCAGATGTGGTAATAAAAACTAGCACCGATTGAACTCTGGCTACGCCAGGCACCGTGTTTAGGGCTCTCCTGGTCTCATCTCCTGTAACCCTCCCAACATTCGGTGGGGGAGGTGTTGCTGATAATTCCATTTTATAGATGAAGAGAGTGGAGACAGTGTTTACGTAGCCCGCCTTAGGTCACACAGCTGCAGCAGGGATTCACACCGATGGCCAGGAAGTAACTGGAGAAGAGCGTCAGCTCAGCGGAGGGTGAGAGATTTCTTGTAGAGAGGACGGACTGTCTCCCCTCCTCACTTTTTCTCAGGGGCGAGTGTGTTTGTCCTCCTTCCTTCTGCGCCCTCTTCCACGTACACCTTTACAAATAAATACTCACCAGGTCTGTGGTTCTCATCATTTTTTCTCCATTTATAGGGGGTAAAAAATTCAGTGTTGCCCATTTCCCTTCTTAGAGCAACACGCAGAAGTATCTTTTGACTTTGTCCACATGATGATTATATACTCGCAGATGGTGCCCGTTGCTGTGGTGGAAGGGCTGCGCCTGAATCCCGTAAGGCTGTCCTGTGTGGTGTGCGTGGTCATGAATGAGCGATCTCGTCGGGCTTGACCTCATCTAGTCGTTCTGCAGGAAACGACTCTGGAGCCCCTCCTGTGTGCCCGAACTATTGTGAGGTGCTGGGGTGGAATTCAGGGGTCTCTGGGGAAAATGTCCCCTACAGTGTGGTCTTGCTAGCAGAGGTTTGTACAGAGGTTTGCTGTGGTTGCTTGGAAGATAGTGTGACTGTGGAAGCCATCGTGGGATGGGGAGCATTGAGCTGGCTTTCAAGGGATGTTGTGTAGGAGTATGCCGGGCAGAAGAGAGGGGGCCAGGCAGAGGGGACAACGTGTAAAGGCTTGAGGGCATAGTAAGGCAGGTGACCTTGGGTGAGAGACTTAGCCAGAAGCTCTCACACAGTGTTTGTGTGAATGAAGGAGGGACAAGACCAGAAAGAGACTTGGCTTTTTTTCTGTAGAGTGTGGTGAGCCGTAAAAGTATTGAACAAGAAGGGGGATGTGTAGAATGATCTGATTTGTGTCTTAGGAAGATGGCTCTGAGAGAGGTGAGAATAGGACGAGGGGATAGAGTTGAGAGGTGGCTTAACGGCAAAACTGCCCATGATCTGGTGAATATGATTTTTGGGGGAAGGAAGGTAAGTCACAATGACAGATTCTGTTCTGGCTGGGAAAAAAGGGAAAGATGTAATGTCCCCGAGACACGGGAGAGGAGGCAGCCATCGGAGGTGAGACACGAAGTGAGGTCACTTGGGTCACTGCGAGTGGATGGTGTTGGTGGGCGTAGGTTGCCATTCAGAAGGTTGGGGGAGCTGGCATTGGCGATGGAGACTCACTGGGACAGAGGCTGAAAACTGACTGGACTCCTGTGGTCACCAGCAGAAAGGAGCCCAAGGAGGCACATCAGGAGAGGAGAGATGTGTGCGGTTGTGGCTCGGGGAGGAGAGATTTTAAGGCAAGGAGAGTCAGCAACAGTGTCAGGCTGCAAAGAGAAGTTAAGAAGAATAAAAGAGACTTTATTATGAGCCTTCATTAGATCATTCTTGATAGTCAAGTAGCTATAAGAGGTTATAAAACAAAATGAAAGAGTCCAAGTTTGTAAGTGAACATGTCCTATAAAGATGTTGGCACTGAGGCCCATGGCCTCTCAGAGTCTTGTGCACGAGTGTGCTTCAGTTCTCCCTCAATGGGAACAGCAGGAATTGGTTGACCTAGATGATCCAAAGGTTCCTTCTGATCCCAAGAGCCTACCATTCTGTGGCTTCTGAATTTGAGGGAAGAGGAGGAAAGTTCTAGTTTTTGGGATGCTGGAGAGATGCTCCCACAGGTAGACTGCTCGGCTGAGCTGCATTTCCGAGAGGGGCCTGCGCTTAGGCCAGCCAGTCTGAGTCTTCTAACCACAGCCCCCTCGCTAATGTCTGATGTGGGTGTCTGGCTTAGGCCAAGTGTGAACCAAATGTTCCCAATAAAACAGTTCTGATTGGGTGCCTGTGGGGCAGATACCCTTATAGTACAGCGATTCTTACTGACTTCAAGTGGGAATTGGATAGATTTACCCATTCAATTCTTGCCACAGATTCTATGGAAGTGAAACCCATCATGACCAGAAAGTTGCGGAGGCGACCAAATGATCCTGTCCCCATCCCAGACAAGAGGAGAAAACCCGCTCCTGATATCCATTTGCATCAAGCCTTAATTGCTTTTTTTCTTAAGACTGTTGAATCCTTTGCTTATCCGTTTGCTAGAATGTACATGGCCATTGTCCCACAGAAATTGTATGTGATTGGCAGGCATTTGTATTTATCCCTGCGCTAGGGAATAGCCAATTTTTTTAAAAGATTTATTTATTTGAGAGAGAGAGTGCAAGCACGAGCACAAGTGGGAGGGGCAGAGGGAGAGGGAGAGCGAATTCCAAGCAGGCTTCATGCTAAGCACAGAGCGCAGTGTCGGGCTCGATCCCATGACTCCGAGATCAGACCTGAGCCCAAACCAAGAGTCAGCTGCTTAACTGACTGAGTCACCCAGGCGCCCTGGGAATGGCCGTTTTATTATTGAGTCCTCGATTGCTGCTGCTTCTGGTGGGAGGAATTTGTAGAGAACAGTTACTTGGAAAGGCACTTCGTGCTGCAAGTTCAACATGGTTTTAACATTTGGAGATTCAAGGGCGACCTCAGATTTCACATGCCTTAATTTTTCTACTTGTAAAATGAGGCCAGTAATACTTGCCTTTTGTACCTCCGTTATCTCTATCCCGAAAACAGTGGAACGCAAGTTGTTAAATTAAAGCAAATGAGATTTCAGTCACATAAAAAAGCCCTTTAATCATAAAAATGGGAGGGGGAAGAGGGCACACATGGCAAAATTCTGTTTCTGTCCTCATGAGGAGAGGATAAGTAGCCATTTATACAAAATGATTCAGTTGTCTGCCACCAAGAAAGGGTTTAACTTCAGGTTCCTTTGTCTTCACAACTGAGAGTTTAAGTTATGTGGGAAGAATAAGCCCACGTCTCTGTGTGTGCGCACACACGTGTGCAAGGCTTCAGATCTTCGGAACAAAAGCACTTCATAAATTGAAGTTCTCCTCCTCCTGTGTCCTGTGCGCTCATTCTTGGACTTACTGAACGACTTAGAGATGTTTGAAAGAAATTTGTGGGTTCTTTTACGTACCTGGGCACCACAACATTCAGTAGAATCAGTAACTTCCGAGAGGCAAATGGTTCTAGAAAGAGCATCCGACAGAGTCACGCTGTAAATCCTAAAATCCTGGTACTGTTTTGTTGATTTCTGCTTGCTTGGAAGCCATGCTTCTCAGACAAGTTCCTTTAACTCTCAACACCCCAGCTGAACTATTTGTTAACAGACGAACAGATCATGGAGGATCTGAGAACGTTAAATAAGGTACAGTTCGATTTTTTTCTTTTTTATTTATTTGAAAGCTTAGGTTTATGTCGTTCACATATTACTTGTTAAATCGTTCTTGATACCTTTGACACTTTACGTTGCATCTGAAATGATCTGCTCTAAGATTTCTTGTTGTTCTTCCTACAGCTTAAGTCACCCAAGAGACCAGGTAAGTGCACTGTGTTGCTGCCGTTGTACCGTCTCTTTTATCACGTTGTGTGAAAAGCATGCTTATGCCTGACGGAATTGTTGCCATTTTCAAAAATAAAACGTTCATCATTTGCCTGGGAGTAGTCATCGTGAATACTGAAGGGAACCTTAAGTGCCCCCTCCCCTGATTTTTTTTTTTTAATTCTGTTATGTTAAAGTTAATTTTACTTTTTCCTTGATTTCTTGTAAAAGAGACATTTGATTGATAGGCTGGTAGAGGTTTCCTTCTGTGTAGGCATCAGGCATAGATGTAAGTACACCTCCATTTCTGGAAATGAAACCAGAAGGATTTTTCAGTATTACTTGCTTTGTGGAGTGAAGCGCTGGGCACTGCTGTTCCAGTGGCGCTTCGTGGCCTGGCTCTGGTGAGGGACTCCCAGTCCCAGCTTACAGAAGAGACCAGCCCGGTGTTCGCAGTGGTTCCTTCCAGAGCGGCACTTGAGAGTCCGTGCTAGGCTGCTAATAGAATTCTGGACAGGCAAGGCACTGTTACGTTTTAAGGACCATGATTACTCACGTGTCTGTCCACTCACCAAGCCTCGTGGAAGGAAACAAGATTCTTTTTTCTCTAAACAATTTCCTTCTGAGAGCCACCATGGTCCCCAGATAGGTCCTGTGTTTCTGAAGGCGTGATGGGGAGGGGGTTATGGAAGTGTGTGAATTTAGATCCTTTGAACCCACTGTAGTGCTAGCTCTACCTAGTAATAAATAGTTCTAGAAATGACTTTGGATTTAAAATTTTAAAGAGATTTTCCTAATTCCTGCCCTTCTGGGCTTCTGATGGTCCCTTGGGCAAATCACTTAGCCTGCCTGCATCCCCGGTTTCTCCTCTGTTCAGTGAGGTTATCCTTTGCCTTGCCTACCTCACAGGGCTGCATTGAGGAGCAAGTTAGGCAAAATATTTTTTGAATTTTGTTGAATTCTCATTTTTACACCCCTAAGGACTTAATGATCATGATTAGTACCACTTTTTAATAGCATTTCAGTTAAAGCATGTTAGTTGTCAGACCCACGTGCTTGTTACACGCTTAGTCATTGACATATCTTTGGTTCCTCCAGCATCCCCGTCCTCACCTGAACACTTGCCTGCCGCACCGGCAGAGTCTCCAGCCCAGAGGTTTGAAGCTCGGATAGAAGACGGGAAACTGTACTATGATAAAAGATGGTATGTTACGGAAAAACAGATTATTGGTTAAGAGTCTCCAAAGAACCCATGAAAGAGGGCTGGGGCTCTATCTCGTTGTTCCCGAGCACGGCCGCTGCTTAGCTTACATCGTACTGAAGTGGAATAACATTTCAAAGTGCGCCTGGCCGGCTCAGTCAGTGGAGCACGCGACTGTTGCTCTCAGGGTCAGGAGTTCGAGCCCCATGTTGGGTGTAAAGCTTGCTTTAAAACAACAACAACAGCAACAAACGTGTCAGGAGTCATTTGATCGATACTGCTCATTCGATCTCTGAAGGCGGTGTTTCCTGAAAACATGTTCTATGGGAGCCCCCTCCTCTGTCTGTGCTGCTGGCATCGCACTAGAATTTGCAGGCTTTTGTCTTTGGTGCTGCCCCTGTAGACTGAGGCCAGGGCTCATGTCCCTCTCTGCCTTCTCTTAATTCTGCCCTTGTGCACCAGAATGAGTAGGTGTTCTGTGCAAAAAAGCATTTTGTGGTCAGATGAGTCTGGGGGATGACCATGTTAGTTAAAGGGTTTCTTCGCTCTAGGTGCTCTTTGGTTCTCTGATACACTCGTGTGCACTGCAAGTTTCTGAGATGTTATCAAGTATTACTTATTTGACCCAGGGTACCCTTTTTGCATGCATCATCCTGCTCTATGAGTGTTCCAGGAAACATACTTGGGGGAATTGAATCCTTAAACATTACCAGTTTATACTAAAGACGGTTTTTTTTTTTTTATTTTTTTTTATAGTTTTTTTTTTTTTTTTTTTAAAGATTTATTTATTTATTTGAGAGAGTGAGAATGAGAGAGAGTACACGAGAGGGGGGAGTGGCAGAGGGAGAAGCAGGCTCCTTGCTGAGCAGGGAGCCCGATGCGGGACTCGATCCCGGGACTCCAGGATCATGACCTGAGCCGAAGGCAGTTGCTTAACCAACTGAGCCACCCAGGAACCCCAAGACGGTTTTTTTTTTAACTGCTATTTGTATAATTTTATTTCTGAGCTGCACAGGAGTATATAGATATGTTACATTAGTTTTTTAACATGCCAGAAATATTTGAGAATAAAGACAGTTTAAAATCTTCAGACTACCAGCGTTTCCATCAGGAAGGAAATTGTAAAGCAGTGTGAGAGAACTTACAAACTCATTCACTTATTCATTCAACAAACATTACTATCTGCTCTGTAGCCCCAGATTCTGCTAGGTGTTAAGCCACCTAGATCCTGCCTCCTTGTTACAGCTCCTTTAATTCTGATGTATTCCTTTGTTCATTGTCCATATGCAGGCATACTCAGTTTAAGTCTTGGTGGACACATTTGCATTCTGAATTTCCACTTGTTTGTATGGAGAATGTTTATGTGGGGTTACTGTATGCTCTCTCTAATTATCATTTATGATGGCTGTCATTTTTAATGATGTTTGAGTTTCAGTATATTAACCCAAAGTTCCAAAAGTAAAGTAATATTTATTTATTCATTTGAGAGAGAGAGAGAGTGAGAGAGAGCACGCAAGAGGGGGTAGTGTTAGAGGGAGAAGCAGACTCCCCACCGAGCAGGGGGCCCGATGTGGGACTCGATCCCGGAACTCCAGGATCATGACCTGAGCCGAAGGCAGTCACTTAACCAGCTGAGCCACCCAGGCGCCCAAGTAATAGTTATTTTGAATTGTTTGAGCTTTGTTAAAGAAGAAAAACCCCAAGATTGTTAGTTGATTACCTTAAACTATTATCCTTCTGAAGTTGGCAGAAATGCTTAGAAATCTAGTCATGCCCAAGATAAGTCCATTCCACCAAAATATTAGGTTACAGTGAGTTAATTACTCAGTCGATGGTGAAGGCCCCCTCTGCCTATGAGACTGATCTTAGTGACTTCTGCCCCTCTCATTTGACTATTTGGTTTTCTTCAAAAAGGCCAGTTAGTGTATCTTGACATTGCTTCTCAGAGCATATCGCCACTAGGTGGCAGGCCCTAACAGCTCAACTCACTGAGGGGCAGAATAAGATGAAAAATGTTTCTAATAATGAAAACCAAATAACCTTTAAAGATCAAGCCCACACATAAGAGCCGTCTTCAAAAACGATGAGATTTATCACTAACATTTTTACGGATCTGTGAGTCTTAAAGCTGTGTGATATTTCAAATGATGTTCATTTTGTAATTGTGTTGGTTCAGATCTTCTTTCTGAGGCTTAATTTTTAGACTTTATGAGACTTGCCTTGAGGGTGAAAATGCAATAAGAGAAAATTCTTGTTTTTCCAAAGAAGGGATCCACGGGGCCTGGTGTTTCGTAACGTAAATAGAGTGGTCACTTTTGCTCTGCTAGACCTCCTGAGCATTTTGAGTGAATTTCGCTGTCTTTTTCATAGGGGCTGCAGAAATTTTGAAAAGAAGGTCTCTGGGAGCATTTTCCTTTTTCAGTGAATTTCAAGTTGCATGTTGTTGAATATGGAGACTGTTGTTTTCATCTGTATTGTGTTTTTCCTTTTAGCCTTGGCAGTCAGAGTTGATGACACCTTTATGGGAAGGTGTTTCTCTCCTTTCCTTGCCACATTTGGAAGGTGTTCATGGGGGTCCTGGCCCACGTTCTGACCAGTGCATAGCTGCCCTCATCTCTCACCAGGCTCAACTTGAGGTTTAGCTTTTGTGTCCTGTCAGTTGGGAGGCTTTCATTCTTCCTTCTTTTTAGCCAGTCACGGCCTGTGGCTGAGAGGGCAAGTGAACCACTTCATGCTCTTCCCAGTGGTATGGAATATTTGGGTGCAACGGTACTTCTGGCAAAATGTGTTTCATTGAGTTTTAAATGACTTAAGAAAAATGAGTGTGATTCAGGCTTCCCATCTTGGCATGAACACTTAGCAAGCTACATTTCGTTTTGAAAGACAGCATCTTCACTTTGCCTTGGTCTGGTAGTGGTTTTAAGGCATTTTATGTCCTGCTGTAAGTTTTCCTCACATTTTGATTTGGACTAATGACCCTTCTTAAAAGTACCATGAAAGTAGCTGATATTTTAAAATAACTAACTGATGGTGCCAGCAGACTGGTTTATCTCTCCTCACTTTCTCGGGCTGCTAATGTGAATCAGGAATGAAGTCCTCCCCGCCCCCCAGCCTTCGACTGACAAAGACTGTTAAGATGGTGAATATTTACAGCTGGCATTGGGACTCCTTGAGGTTCCAGAGCTGTAACATGGTATTCAGTTTTTTTTCGGGGGGGGGGGGGGAATGAAACGTTAATATCAGGATTCCCAGTAGGATACAAAATTAAATTAATTCTACCCCCTCCTTTTTGACCCACCTTCTGAAGAAATTGCCTTCTTCCATAATAGTACTGTTGATTCTAGTTCATTGGGTTTAATAGTAGAAGCAGAGCTCTAAGAGCTCATTTATTGGGATTCCCAGGTCAGGAGTTCCATTAGTAATAAAGTTAATAAAGTCAGTTTGACTTTTGGGGCTTGTTCTCTGAGACTATTTAAAGTATTTTTTTCCTGAGATGAGTTGCAGCTTATAAAATGGGTTAATTGGCAAAAAATGATAATGTACATTTTTAGTTCTGTTGTTGCTTTTTAAAAGTTTTTATGTCTATATTTATTTTGAATTCTCTCCCCCTCTTTTATTAGTATTTAGAAATTAAAAAGTAAATTTGTATGTTAAGGTTGTCCTATACTTATTAGTTTTATCTTGAAAATATGAATGCTAATTTCTGAGGATTTTTTTTTTTTTTTCCAGAGAATTCAGAGAGTTGAATAGATTTGATATCCAGGGATAACAGTTTCCCAAGACTGTTGTGTGGTGTATGAGAATCTGGTTCAGGAGGATCTGAGATTCCGTTGGCTTGGAAGTGGGTTGTTTTGGGAAGCACGCAGGCCAGCTCTGTTGTGGAGCAGATAGGGACCAATGGTGGACAATCAAGCCACCACCATTTGGTTACCACAAAGCAGGCAGATTTGGGAGGTGGCCAGACCACCTCCGGGGGAGGTGGGGTGGTAATAGACCAGATCTTACTGTTACTTCCGGTATTCATTTCAAGCCAGTCATAGGTGTTGGGGTTTGGGTTCTGCACACATCTGAAGGAAAATGCAGCACATCTCGTGAGAATTGTTTGACTAGTCTCCCAGAGTTAGCTATTGTCCTTGAAGACATTAAGATGTTAATTTTAACATCAAGTTTTGTTTTTACCCATCTTTGTTATTTAGGTATTTTCCAGAACCGTGACTTACTTAATTTTTAATATGAGTAATAACCTGCTTATTTCAGAAAAAAGAAAGCCAGGCAATGAAAAGAATACCGTTCTTAATTTACATTTCATATTTCTATAAAGTTGTAATACACATTTTATTATACATCTTAACTACATAACTTTACCCAGTTTTTTCTGTGTTTGTATGATACACATATAACATGTTTTTTTACAAGCACAGGAATGTAATGGACATAGATTTCCCCCCTCCACTTAGCAGTATATTGAGCATGTTTCTACACTAGTAACATACTCCTTCACCACACTGTGACCTTTCTTTATTAAAGTATTTAGGAAATAGTATCAGAATGACTTGAGGCTAGGTGCATGCTTTGTGTCTTTATCTCATTATTTAATAACTCACAGTCTCCATAGAATAACTTCGAATGTTCTCCTGCTCTGTAATTTTACTCTAACCATCACTCAAGATGTTATTATTTACATAGGAAAGTTGGCTTAGATGTGGGAGGGCAACTGGAATTTTTGAGTCACGCTGTGAACTAATTCAGCCTTTCCTCATGCACTGTATACTTCAGACCTTGTGATATTACATATTTAGCATAATGAAGGTCCCCTGACCCAGTTTACCAACTGATCTCTGGCCAAAAGCAGCTTTAAAGCTGAGTCTAAACCAATCACGCTGTTCTAATTGCATTTATGATTCAATTTCTTTGAACAGTGTTTTCAGGAAGTAAAGTGAGTTGGAAACCTGAGTTTTCAGCTCCTAAGTAGCAGGTTAAAGAGTGCTTAGAACCTAGATTGAAAAAGCTTATTGTGGGAATGAAGTACATCTCTTTACTGTGATATCCTGGCAGTAGATTATTTATTATACCAGCAAAACAGTCTGCCTGCCCCCCCTCCCCCGAAATAATGATAACATGCAGTACTTTGCTGGGAGATGCATTTTGGTAGAATTTGCGGGAGTTAGTGCATCTGCTTTAGCCAGATCTGTGTAGCCAGGATGAAGCGGAGGTTATGTTCTTGCCTGACTGGGGCTGGCCCCGGCCAGGGCTTCCAGCAGCAGCTTGGCTCGTGTTTCCAGCTCTTGTAGCCCAGCAGCTGCTCCTTCATCCTGTGGAGCTGCTCTTGTCTCATTTGGGCTTTGGCCCTGGCTTCCTCACTTTCATCCTCGGCCTTACCTCTGAACTTGGAGAAGTTGAAGGTGGTCCTGTGCTACAGGCCAAGAGGATGGCTACTGGGGCCGAAATGGAGTGTCTGGTCTGCTCCATGTAAGGCAGCTCTCCCGACTGACCAGGTCAAATCAGACCCCCCAGGGTGCACACCCTGACACTCCGAACCTCGCCTGGTTAGTGCTTGCCAGGTGTGATTAGTCAGTATTCTTCACGGCCGCTGTATTTGAAGCTGTGTGATCGCAGGGACCTTGTGGTCCTGTTCACTGTCCACCTCTGACTTCCAGCATCCTCAGTGCTGCACAGTAAGTGATTAATGAGTATTTGCTGAATGAGTAACCAAAGAAAGAGTTGAAATTGGCCTGCCGTCTTGTGGATGACTTAATTTGGATGTATTGAAAATAAATAATAGATTGGTTGTTCAAACCCTGCTATTTATTTTGTCCACCCAAGCTTCTTCAGTGTTTTGGGATGCGTGGAAAGTGGGAACAGGTTTTATTTTGAAAAATTATAATTTACTTTTTGATTGAGTTGGGGTATATAGTCCAAATAAAAAGTAAGCATGGAGTTCGCTTCCCAGTCTTTCCCCCGCCTCCCTTTTCCCTCTGCAGAAGGACCAAGGAATATAAGTTTTAGATTAGGAGAAGATTAGGAGGTCATCTGATCTAATCGAAGGGTGGAGGCCTTCAAATTAAACTTGAAATCCAAACTCTTCATCAAATGTAAATTAAGACTCCTTCAATTATATTCTTTGTTGTGGTGTTTTCCTTTCTTCCCCTTTTTCCTTTCTTTTTAAAAACTGGTGCCTTTAACAGTACTGTATTATTGACTTAAAATTTGTTAAGAGCATAGCCCTTCTGCGAAGTGTTCTTCCTACAAAAGAAAAAACAACAACAAATAATTCTGATGAAGAGGGCAGGAGGAGACTTTGGGAGCAGATGGATGTGTTCGTGGTGGTGATGATCTCATGGGTGTATATACTTACCCCAGACTCACCGAGTTATAAACAGTAAATATGTGTGGCTTTTTTCAGCATGTCGGTCTTACCTTGATGCAGTGGCTAAAGGCGTACATAAACTTGGGTCTTGTTTTTTGGCAGGTACCACAAGAGCCAGGCCATCTACCTGGAGTCGAAGGACAACCAGAAGCTGAGCTGTGTGATCAGCTCTGTCGGAGCCAATGAGGTAGGGGCCGAACTCCCTCCCCCCCCAGGGGAGCGAAGTGTGACAAACCTGCAGTGCAGGTGCCACCAAGAACGTACCGTGGAACCCTGTGTCCTGTGCGGGTTAGGATCTCAGTCAGCACTTCCCGGCAGAAATTGCACGGAGACAAAATATCCCGGAAATCCCTTACTTGTCTTGACTAACAACTTAATGTGGATTTGTATATTCCTGGTGGTGGTGGTGAACTCCACATACAGCAGTTCAGTTGGGAATGACTGAGGGAGACTACAGGAAAGAGCAGAAGGCAAGTCTGCGTGATACCTGTGTGTTCAAATCCTGCTGCTTTGTAAGGTACCTGTGTACCGACCATGGAACTTGCTTGTGGAGCATACTCCATCTTTGTTATTTCTCTAGAGCTTTCGTCTGTACTGAGAGATTTGTTTTGTGCTGTGAGGATTTAATGAGGCACCTGGCCCAGGGTCTGGCACGCAGTAAGTGCTCAGTAAATGGATGCTGGCCGGATCTGAGCCACACACCACTCCTTGCCTGCTGTCTTTACAATGTGACTCGTCCTGTTGTGCCTCTCAGCAGTGAGCTGCCAGGCTCTGGCCCTCAGGTACTGGTTTCCTTGAGTCTCTCCTGTAGGATAGCGACTGGTTCTAAAGGCAGCTCGGAGGGTTAGGCTCCAGGATAGGATGACTGGCGAGTGACTTCTCCGACGGGCCCTTCATTAGGGGGGGATGTCAGCAATGTGTAACTTGTATTGTTAGTAATTTTAAAGAAGTTTAAAACTTTAATAGCTCGATTGGCTTGATCTTTTATCAGTCCACAAATGTCTGCAAAGAAATTGATTTTTATGTGTCTACCCTCTAACTTATTCGTGCCAGTGCACAGTAAATCTAATGAAACTGGATTATGAAATAACTTAAGCCTCTTCCATTCTCCTAGCTTCCTGAATTGAAAATGCCCTCAAATGTGACTAGTTTGCAAAATGATTGTTTACTCAGAAGTTAGGGAGAGTCTTCCAGATAAATGAATGTCCTTTCTCTCTGGACTTGGGGTCTGTGAGTCACCCCAAGCCAAGTCAGAACCAGAACAGGGGTCTGTTGGAGAGACCTGCTGTTTTCCAGCAAGAGGTGTTGTGACTTCACAGCAGAGCCCTCGTGTCTGGCCATGTGGTCTCCTAGGACCCAAACCTAACTTCACAATCAGTGCCTCATCCTCCTTGGTGACACCTTAAGATTTTTCAGGAAAAATAGAAATGCAAGTTACATTTTTTCTCTCTGTTGAAGATTGTCATCCTTTGACATAATAGAGTGTCAAGGAGGTCTGACAAGAGAACGGTGACACTGAGACATTCACCTGGAGGGGAGAAGCCTCAGTGCATCAGAGGCATGCAACTCTGGTGATGGGAAAACATTTCTCACTTCTTGGAAGGATTTTAGCTGGTTTTTCAGGTCAAATCCTAAGTGACACTGGAGCTAGTTGGTCTTGGCACAACCTGACTCCAGGCACATTTGTTGGGTGAGTCTGAGGCTGTTGGTGACTCCCCACTTCAGCTATTCTTAGAGTCATTTTTCAGTTTAAAGTGCTTCTGCAGGGGCCCTGGGTGGCTCAGTGTTAAGCATCTGCCTTCAGCTCAGGTCATGATCCCACGGTCCTGGGATCGAGCCCCGCATCAGGCTCCCTGCTCCGTGGGAAGCCTGCTTCTCCCTCTCCCACTCCCCCTGCTTGTGTTCCCTCTCTTGGTTTGTCTCTCTCTGTCAAGTAAATAAAATCTTAAGAAAAAAAAAAAAGTTCTATTAAAAAAAAAAAAATTGCTTCTGCAAGGTCCTTAGAGGCTCAGCTTCATGTGAGGTCTTTAATTTTAAACTAGTGTATTTGACTTTAAAGTCTCTCTGTTGCTAAACAATCACATTAAAGGAATTGAGACTGAGAACAAACACTTTTAAAACCTGAAAACTGAATGGGGGAGGGAGAAGATAGGTCTGTAGACTCCTACTTGCATATGTGGGTGAGACGCAGAACTTAAAAGAATCCTGCTTTTGGCCCCATCTGATTGCACATTAATTAAATGGATGAAGAACGGGTAAGAAGAGCCAGGGCCGGGTTAGTGGACAAGAGCAAGCCGGGGGTTTTGAGAGCAGGCACCAGGATTCACATCAGACAAATTGACTCAGCCTTTCTCTTCTATAAAATGGGTTGAGGATAGTACTTCATAGGGTTGTTCTGAAGATGAAAAAGCTCAGGCATATCAGGTGACTGAGGAGGTGGCTTTCTTCCCAGTCCTGGCCACAGAGATGACACTTACTGAGTGCCCTCGTCTGCTTTTGCAGTCCCCCTGCTGCCAGAGTTGATTCTCCATTCTATGCAAGAGTGCATCTGCCCTGTAAAATGTCAGCTATCTGATACCATCTGTGGGAAAAGGATATGCTCAGGAGGGAAGGGCTGTCTTAAGCTAATTTAGCCTTCTCATGATCGTAATTGGGCCTTAGCTCACTCATGGGCTTTTTTTTTTTCCTTGTTATTTTTTCCTTCTTTTTCTGCCATGACCATTAGCCTTAATTGCCAGGAAACCAGAGCAGTGAAAGACTATGATATGGAAGTCCCTTGGGGCAAGGAAAATATTTCCAAATTTGATTGAAAGTTTATATTCATGAATATATGTATTTTGAATGTTGATAATGTTGTAATCAAACCAAATAAAAAAAAAAGGTCCATAAGATCAAGGCAAAAATAGAACCTGAGATTACTGTGCTTTCCATTTTCTTAATCAGAGGTGTGCGAGAGGGAGAAGGAAGGAGAAAAGAAGTCCGGGGCTGATGCCTGCTCTACGCTAGAGGTTTCCTGTGGGGGGGCCCCCACAGCCTGACATGAGGAGGTTGCCAGTTGTCCACCCACACCTCATTCATGCAGATGTTTTGATGCTCTGGAAGATTTGCTCCTCAGTATTCGCTGTAGCCGCTCTCATCTTGTTCCCTTTCCTTCTCCCCTGCAGATCTGGGTGAGGAAGACAAGTGACAGCACCAAGATGAGGATCTACTTGGGCCAGCTTCAGCGCGGGCTCTTTGTGATCCGCCGGAGGTCAGCGGCTTGACTTTCTACAGTGTTCTTCTTCCCTTGACCTTTTTTCTGGAGTGGTTTTTGGTTTTGTTTTCTTCCAAATAGAAAGTTTTTAACCCGGGAATTGCTCCTTGGCCTTGGAAACTGGGGAGCGCTGTTGTGGATTCTGCGAGGCGCTGTGGTGGCAGCCACTTCGGTCTTTGCATTGCTCCTTCCTGCCTCGACCTCTTCCGGCCAGCCGTCACCATGAACTCTTGCTTTGGGGAGTGTTGCGAGTTCGATTTACTCATTTCTTTGGGTTTTTTTTTTTTTTTTTTTTGCTTGTACGTTGTCTTTTTTTTTTTTAAGCCTCCTTTGAGTTTAAGGGACATTTTTTTTTTTAAATTGTCTTTAGGTCTTTCTACCAGGAAGGGATACGCTCTACATTGCATTTTCATGTTTTGAATCTGATTAGTGGATCACATAGCTCTTTCCCTTGTCGAGCCCAATTCACTGTTTCCCCAGAAGCTTGGGGCAGAGGTCCTAGCAGAAGGAGATTAATTCTCCTGGCTCTCAGCCTTCTCTGAGAAATAAATGCCTTGTGTAACATCTGGCATATGCCATCCATTCCACTGGCTGAGCAACAGAAAAATTTGCCTGGGTGGCTACGTGCACTGAAGTAAATGGGTTGGGGGAGGGGACATCTCATGCTCCACAATGTGCTGAAGGTACCGCATTTTAAATGTTATTTAATGCAAGTGGTTTATTTAGACATATTTGTTCTAGCTCAAGCTGGAACAAGGGGTCATTTCAGAAGTTTTTATTTCTAATTCATTTCTGTTCCCTGCTCCTAAGGAGATGAAGTGGTACCTGGCGCAGGCTGATTATCTGGGTTATCTGTTGTGGGTGGGGAGGGGAGACTGACCGGGCAGTCATCAGTGATCTGTAGACTCTCACTTATGACTCCACTTGCGCACTCTTGTCGCTGAGGCTGTTACTGCACACGGACTGTGTCTCGAGCCTGTGGAGCCTTGTCGTCGCCCCAGCCTCCCAGGAGGTCTGGCCCTCGCTGAAGACAAAGGAGCTCTGCCGTGGCTGCCACTCACCGAAGGAATCCTGGGGAAATGGCCTTCCCCGCACTCCCTGCCGCCTGCCCCTCATTTCCAGCCTTGGAGAGGGGATTTGCTGGCAGATGGGTTTTTCTGGTTTCTAAGCTGCCACCGTAGGATACGTAAAGAATTTGGGGTTACAGCAACTGTTAGCCTCTCTGTGGGAAATCAGTACACCTTACGCATCTTAGGAAATCTTTGTACGTCATGCCCTCGGTCTCAGGTGATTCTCTTTGTGTTGTGTCCTGATGCATATACCCCAAAGCAAGTTGGGGGGCCGTGATAACAAGTGAATCACCTTCTTGTTAAGTCCTGGCTTCAACAGAGACCAAACCTTACTGACTCAGAGTCAAGACTTGTACAGATTTTTGTTTTAATTTATAACTCATTTTTTTTCTCTCTTTTTTTTCCCCCTGGTGTTGAGTCTCCTTTAGATAATAGGGTAAATGATGCTTGTTTATTTAGAGTTGCCTGGGTGGGTGTTCTGTGCTTCTTCTCTGCCCGCAGCCCCCATCATGATGATTCCCGGGGTGAACCAAGTCCACAGTAAACAGGGCCTTCCTCTCTTGTTTCTTCCTGGCAGCTTTTGCTCTACGAGAGGGCCTCTCTTGCTGGAATTGTCCCCGTGGTGTGTGTGACGTCCCATAATAGCAGTCTTTTCTCCGTTAGTGCCCTGTGATGGAAATTTAGTTATAGTGTATGTGGTCATCAGAGTGGGTTTTTCTGAATGATTGTCTTACTTGGCGTCCTAGCAGTACACCAACGTTTTTTTTTTTTTTTGGAAAGCCTTGTGTTGATAACTACTGCGGATTTCAGCATCAAAGCAACAAGTCGCCTTTTTTTTTTTTTCCTTGCCTTCTCTGGTGGCACCTTTGTGCTTTTGTGAAGTAACTGTTCATCTGAAGACCAGAGAATGGGCACTTTGGCTTCTTCTCTTCTGTAAATTTTAGGGTGATGAGGCCGTGCTCTGGCCTTGACCACATCCCTGCCTTCTGCTCCTCAGGATCCTCACAATCCTTGATTGTGACTGTGGGAATGGGGCAGGTAGGGAATAGACTTGAGACACAGCACAGTAAATTACACTCCTAGTCCCAGAAGAGTTTTTTATTTTATCACCCCAGAGATGAAAAGCCAGCAGTTCAGTCCCTCTAGCAGCCCCTGTGGTGACCAGGGGTAGCTGAGGCCCCTTGTTAGGAGTTGGAGGTACTTTTGTGGTGGACAAACAGATTTTGATATTCCTGGACTAACAAGGGGCTGGCTTTTAGCCCGGGTGGCCATTCTTATTCCAGAAGGTCTTTCTCTCTCACCAGACCATAGGGTACCACGTGCATTCCCAAATTCAGACCGTTTCTTGCAGATAATACTTGGAAAAAGGTTGGTCTAGACAACTCTTAGGAAGAACCTGTACATGTGTTAATCTGATCAAGAACTTGCACTTGGGTTATTCTGATCAAGAACCTGTATGTGTTTTTTGTTTGAGGCACCTGCCTCAGTCTTACACACAGTGTTTGCTATGGATGTGTCCCAGTATTTATTTTACCTCCGCTTGGGGGCTTTGTGTTGCCTTCCCTACCCTCTCACTCCCTCTCTTCCAAAGCCAGTGTCCTCTTGAACAATTTCCAGATTTCTGTAGCCATACCAAAGCCAGGATGTTTTCATTCGTTTGGATACCAGTATTTATGGATCTGTAACTACCTAACTTAATTTTTTTTTAAAACTCCAAACTGGGGCTAGTATAAGATCCCAGAAGCTGATCTACAAATCAAGCTAATTGTATTTGTGTGTGAGACCCTGTGTTCAGGATTGGGTGACTTTTCTAAGAGAAATATTGGGGGTGGGGTGGGGTTGGTTGCTTTTTTTTTTTTTTTAACCTAACTTGGGGGTGGGGGGAATCCTATTTTTACAGTATTTTTGTTTTTCTATTAACATTTCCTTTTAGCTTTGAATTTTTACTAAATTTCCTCCTGACTTAAAAATCTTGTTTCTAATCTGGGAATTTGAAATCTTGGTACTTAATGTTACACCAATTTTTCCAAAGAGTTCAAACCAATTTAATACCAGTACCTGGTAAAAAATTTGCAGCCATTTCAAGCAGCTGGTGGGCTTTTTATATATCATCATTAACTGGTATCATTAAATGTTCTGAGAGGTGAATGTAAAATGTAACAAGTATAGGTTTTTTTTTTTTTTAATAACAATAAACTTTCAAAGAGAAAACCAGCATGTAGTCTGTGTTATATCCATTGACTTGATAAATGATTGAAATTTATTTTAGGTGTTCCCCCCGCCCCCCCAGTGCCTGTGGGGAAAGGAAAGAGGGAGGGATGTTTGCTTGTTACTAGATATTTGCTTGTTATGAAGAGTAAGCTATGGAATGATATCAAAGACAGGCTCTCAGTTTTGTAAAAAGCAGTCTAGAAGTGTTGACCCATAAATGTGGTATACTCTTGTTGGAGAAGATAAAACAATCTCATTAAAAACTGAGTCAATAAAATTGACCTTAGATAGGAAAAACCTTAAGGTAGACTCGTGTGATTGAGGAGGATGTTGTCATTTGGTACTCTAGAGCACTACTTTCCAATTTTACCAAAAAAAAAAAAAAAAATGCTGGTAATTCTACAGCTCCCTGGTGGGTAAGCTGAGGAGGCTGCTCACTGCCACAGGTGATTGACCTGGCGTGCTCACAACCTGAGTGTGGCATGCCCATCGAGAAGGGCTGCTCTGTGCTTTGGATGTTGGAGAAGGGCAGTCACTATTTTTAACTTTTTTTTTTTTTTATTGTAACATAACATTTGTACAGAAGAGTGTTCAAATCTTAATTGTAGAAATTGAGTTTCCTCAAAGTGAACGCGTCCACGTGGCCATCATCTAGATTAGGAAAGAGCACGGACCAAGCAGGCTTCCTTCCGGTTGCTGCTACTCACTAGGGTAATGGTTAGCCTGACCAGTTTTCTGTATTTTCATCACCTTAACCTTCAAGCTCTTGAGCTGCTGGGTCCTTCCATAGTTGTTTGGAAGAGCCAAGTTCCTGGTGGAGGCTAGGAGCTGGCCAGGGATATGAGAGCTGGTAGCATAGGACGTGGCGAAATGGGGGAGGGGAAAACCCTGCATGTTAACCCTGTCACCCTCCTGCTTGTCGCCGAGGCAAATGGGACTTGTTCTTCATGTTAATATCCAACTTCGCGTGAGTTCTTTATGTATGTCAGGCACTGTACTAAACCCTTCATGGCAGGTGTTCTCTCATTATCCTTGTAATGAACCGAGTACTAATACTCCCAATATATTTATTAATATAATTTGTTTATGTTATATTGTTGATATATTTGTTAACATAGTCATTCTAAGACTTACTTAATTCTCCCATGAAACCCAGAGCTCAGCACTGTGCCTGGTTGTAGTAAGTGCTTGGTAAATGTTGTCCGATAACATTGTTGTAAAATGATGTGCAGAGATAGGCAGACTGGTGAATAATAAGAGTGCCAGCCCTAGGTGCTGTGCCCTTCACTTGTCTCATGCAAGCCTCATAACAACCCTGGGGAGAAAACTGTTGTTACTACCGGTTTTCAGAGGAGGAAACAGATTCCTTTAGTCACAGGAGATGGTTCAGTAATTTCTCTAAGGTCACACGCTGAGTTGCAGAGTCCCAAATCTTTCAGATTCCAAGCCAGGGTTCCTAACCACTGCACCGTGCAGTGTGTTCCCATTCCCCTTTGTTAAAATTGCATTCAGCATTTCCACCTTTCTCCAGCCCTTCCCTGGGAGTTTGTTTTTATCTGCTCTCGCCTCTTACAGAGTCAGAGAGCACATTTTAGAGGTAAAAACACTATTATTTGCCAGGACCCTCCCCCTGCTGGGTAACTCCCTTGGTAATGCAGCAGAGAGAGTCCCGGTTGCTAGCCAAGAGGCTGCTTTCCTCTGAAACAGCACGGGCAGGAATGCCACAGTTCTAAAACCAAGGAACCATTTAGAATGTAAAGAGTGCACTGTCTTGATGGAGCCGACTTTATCTAGTAAGCAACATGAGAGCCTTTGGAGGAAAACGTGTCTTTTTTTTCCCTCCCCCAGTTTACTTTCTTCCTGCCTGCCTTTCTGGTCATCTCTAAGGCGGGAGGGGTGGGAGCCATTGAACTGATTTCTAAAAATGTAGATGGAGAGCAGGACATCATGCATCTGGCTGACTGCTCTGTGGACGTCGGTGGACACCAGTTCAATGTCACCCGCTTTAGACTGCCAGCTCAGCGCCAGCCAGCAAGGTGCATAACAACCGAACCCAGGGTTTGCAGTCTTTGGAGAGAGGCAGGAATGAAAGCAATTTCCAGTCTCTCTCACTAGTGTTAGAGACTTCCCAAATCCATCTTGGGTAAAGCTGAGCACCTTTCCTGCTTTTAAAAAGGAAACAGTAGATGGAATGCATTAGAAACATGGGCACCAGCTTACTCTCTTTGGACATAATAACATGGTGAGAAATATATTAGCTTTAGGAATTTTAGTGTTTACCGGAGTAGATATTTTTGTGAATAACTATGATTATTAAGACCAAAGATATGTATGTTTAGGAGGATCCCTAGGGGACTGAGAGCGATAAGATACAGCATAGGTACGTAGATACTTAATCCCTTTACCCATTTTCCCTAATCTGTGTTTGCTCAATTCTCTGAAAGATGCAGATCTATAAAATAACAAAATTCACTTTACTGATAACGGGAAGACCAATAATCAGAATCTGAAAGATTCTCTCCCCTGTTTCTCAGAAGCTGGAGACTCAGCAGATGCTCCCCGTCTGTTGGCATCACCTGTCTGCATGCCGATGGTGTGAATGGGTGTGGTGTCAAAGTAGGCAATACTCCAGAGCCCTCTAGGAAAGCAGTGCCCATAGGGAATAAGCAGGTACTGAAGGTGGGAGGACAGTGGCCTCCGGTTGGCAAGTCCCTACAGATAGTCAAGAATCACTTTTATTTCAACATTGATTCTTTTAATAAGTATTTGAGTTTTTACTGAGTGGCAGTGTGGCAAAGCAAAAGCTTTGGAATCAGTATTTGAATCCAGCTTTGCTGCTTCAGTTAACTAGCTGCTGTGTGACTTTCGGCAACTTAATTTCTCTTAACCTCAGTTTCTCGTCTGTTAAATAATATCCACCCCAGAGCGTGCTTTTGAGGATTCTAATATTAATGCATAGAGCACTTACTATGTGCTAAGCATTTTACCCATATTAACTTATTGAATCCTTATAATGAGCCTCTGAGGTAGTTACTATTACAATCCTCACTTTGTAGTCGAGGGAATCAAGAAACAGAGAGGTTAAGTAACTTGCCCAAAGTCACACAGCTAGTAAATGGTAATCCAGGATTCTGAGCCCAGTTTCTGTAGAGTCCCTGCTCTCATTCACCATACTGTGCTTGGAGGGGTATGTAACACAGGAACGGACTGAGGGAGTGCCTAGGCTCTGGGGACTGTCCCTTCCATTGTCAGTATTGCTGCCATCTGTCTGTTCTCTGTCCTTGGATGCTAGTCTCCCAACTCCTAAGAGACCAGAAGGATTTCAGGAAGCTAGTTTAGCGCCGACAAACTATGAAGGTAAAGCTGCCAGCTTCAGAGATCATGCTAAGCATCTACTCCTACAAATGGGTTGGAGTGCGCAGTGCGTTGGGTTGAGAAAGATTCTGAAGCCCAAGTTGGGTAGATTGGGAGGAGTGGCCTAATCAGTTAGCTTTGCCATGGGCAAGGGAGCCCATTTATTTGCCATCCCTGATTTAGTTTGACCCCTTGATTTTGAAGTTGAAAACAGCTGAGGCCCAGAGATGGTAAATGATGTGCCTAAGTTCATATGGCCAGCTCTAGACAGAGAGGTGATGGGGGTCTTGTATTCATAATCCTGGTGTGGCCACTCCTTAACCCAGGGCATTAACTTAATGTCTGTGTGCTTCAGTGTTCGGGCACACTCAGCCCAGTGTGCCTGGGATTTTTCTGGTTTTAGCTTTCTTAGTCTTGCATCGCAGGAAGCATCTCAGACCCAGGCACACTGAGACAGTTGGTCACCCTGCTCCGTTTCCTTCCTGCTCCATTTCCTTCTCTGCTCCGTTTCCTTCTCTGTAAACTCTCTTGAGAGTTGCCCTTTTGCTGTGGAGTTGCTGATTCCATGGATTAACTGAGTTCTTACGGATAAAGCACTCACAAGTAGCGTTTGGGACATAGTAAATCCTCAGTACATGTTGGTTGTTTATGGTTGTTCTTGTTTTCATGATCATTGGAGTGGAGGGTTCCCGCCGCAGAATAGGTTCCTTCACTGGAACTTCAGTGTCATCCCACACCTTGCCATGATCGTCCGGTCACCTGGAGTCCATTGTTTGGGATGTTTCATCTTCTACTTGAAATAGTAAATAATCGTAAGCTTGAGGATTGACGTAGTTACTGCATTCAATCCACATGACGTTTATTGAGTAGTATAGGTTCTTTTGGGGGAAGCATGGTTCCTTCCCTCTGGGACACTGAGGATGGACAGCCTGGCTTCTCAGTCATTCTAGTTCCATGGAACAGGGGCTGCATTTGAGGTGTGGAGAAAGTGGGACGAGGGCATAATAGCTGCTGACATTTGTGGAGCAGGTGGCTAAGCGCTTCATGTGCATTATCTCTCATTATTGCGCCCTCTGGATTTGTTGTTACACGTCTGGGGATTACAGACCAGGAAACTGAGGTTTAGAACGATTAAGAAACTTGTCTGCAGTTCACCCAGCTTGATTCCAGAACAGGTCGACGCTGACCCGAAGTCTGCATTCTCATGAACCATGCGTGCTTTACAATTTCTTCTGAAAGAAAATAAAATTCAAGCTTGGCCTGAAAGCTGAGGCAGGCCTTGAGCAGTGTCCGTGGCTGGGAACAGGAATTGCAGACGGAGAAAATGGCTTGAGTAAAAGCAGAGGTCGGGGGTGGGGCATGTTTAAAAAGTCAAGTAAAAGTGTGTGTGTTCAATAATAAATCTGGATGAATGTGCTTTGAACTTTAAAATCCGTTTGCTCCCCAGCCCCGTATCTTTTTGTCCTTCCACACTTTTGGTTCACCTTCCTTTCCTTTCTGCTTCTGTCCTTTTCTCCCTTCACTGGCCCACCCCGTTCCTCCTCCTCCCCCTCTTATATCGCCAGTGCGGTGGCTCGTGGCAGTCTCGGAGTGACGCTTTCCAATTTCACACTTACATGCTCCTGAAAGTATTCGTAAACTAACTCGTATGTAAAACCAATAAAGGGCAACAGCACACGTTCCTGTTAGACAGTAATTTTGTTTGACTCCCTTTCTTCTGTTTTGATCACTCATCTTCCTGCAAACATGGCGCTTTGACCTTACCACAAGTGGAAGTTTCAGGAATTCAAGCATGGGGGCGCTCTTGTCAGCGTATGAGTAATTGGAACGCATCAGAGTTCGTGCTTATCGAGCACTTACTATGTACCTGGACAAGTGCTAAGTACTTTTTGTACATTACCTTTTTTAACACACTCAACACCCATGTGAGGTGTGTCTTGATTCCCATTTTAACAGATGAGGAAATTGAGACTTGGAGGAGAAAAAGCTTGACCTCTGCATCACATTCGTACATTTCCTTTTCCTGTTGGCTTCCCCTATCCTCACATAGACTGCCGGATGCTTAGTCGTCATCTGAGCCAACCCCCCTCTGTTTTCCACACCTGGGAACAGATACTGAGAAGGGAAGCAACTTGCGTAAGATCACACCGCTGATTAATGGCAGAGCAGAAACTAAATCCAGATCTTAAAGGCAAGTCTTCATCCAACAGTTGAGGGAAGACCCAGGCTGAGGCTGAAGGGCATGGATATAAGATTTGGGTTTGAATTTTAGCTCTGTGGGTTTACAAGCTGTGTGATTGTAGGCAAGTCACGGAACCCGTCTGGGCTCCAATCTAGAAAATGGGGATGATAATGACAGCCACCTCAGCAGTTCATTGTGAGGATTAAATGAGGTCATGTAAACAAAGCAGCCACAACAATGACCCTCATGCTTGAAACTAGCCTGGGTCACTCTAGCGCTTTAGAAAATACATCCCCCATTGCCAGCTGCCCTTGTTAAGGGCCATTGTTATTTCCGGAGTTGTCTGCCCCACCTGCCCCACCTACCCCATCCCAGCGTGCCTTGAGGCTAAGCCCACATCAGCCTTCCAAGGGTACCCCTGCCACTAGCCACAAACCTTGAAATTCAAGACAAGCAGATGTCCAAGCATCTGTTTTCCACCTTATTAATGCCTCACTAGAGAAGAGTTTGAAATCCTGCCCCCCACCCCACACTGGCTGTGTTTGAGAAACCCACTGGCCTGTGAGGGAGGACAGGGACTCGGTCTCCCCACCCTTCCCCCAAATCCCCAGGCACACTTTATTTTTTTAAAGATTTTATTTATTTATTTAACAGAGCCACAACAAGAGAGGGAACACAAGTAGGGGGATTGGGAGAGGGAGAAGCAGGCTTCCTGCTGAGCAGGGAGCCCGATGTGGGGCTCGATCCCAGCACCCTGGGATCATGACCGGAGCCGAAGGCAGACGCTTAACGACTGAGCCACCCAGGTGCCCCTCCAGGCACACTTTAAATGCTTATTGAATGAACGATTGACTGTTGTCTCCTTATTTCTCAGGGCAGCATATTAATTTCTAAGATCAAACTAATAAACATGCAGTTTAGAAATTAAAGGATTCTACAAAGTTGGCCACAAAATACAGTAGTCTCTTACTTCCTACCTCATTTCCCCTCCCAGAAGCAATCATTGCACCTCTTTTAGCTGATTATTTTGGTATTTCCCTTGCTTATTACTAATGCTAGATATTTCAGTTCTGTGCATTCTCTATTAAATTCTGACCATGGCAGTCTTCCCCTCCCCCCCAATATAGTTATTTCATAGTTTTGATTAGGTCAATATTCAGTGTTTACATTATTACGGCTATGTAAACTCTAGTCACAGTTGAGCCCTATTGTAAAGTATGATTGTTTTTTTTTTCCCCCTTGACAGCGTTCCTCCCCCCCCCCCCCAGGAGTTAATAATTGTCTTGTATTCTGTTGTATGCTTGGTTTCCTAGGTGCTTATTAGGAATTCAATCTCAAAGCCTTCACCAAGTGTTTAAATTCCCTTTAAGACATTCAGATACTTGAGGTAGATTTCATCACCTGGAAAAAGCTTCCTGCCCCGGGGACTTCTGATCTGGTTGCCCACTCTGGACTGGTCCCCCCCGACCTGGTCTGGCACATAGCTATCCCTCTGGAGTCTTCCTTCACCACCATCCTGGGGCTCCTGTTTGTCCCTCTTTGGGTTTGGATCTCTCATTCTCATTTCCTTTGTCTTCCTTTTTCTTTACTCCCCCATTTTGGCAAAATGCTTCTCGCAGTAACTTACTAAACCTGATTAAAAACACTTTCATTCTGTTCTCTTACTTCATTGATGACTTGGCTGGTATAACTACATTTTTAATTCCCAGAATTTAAGCCCATACATTTCCAGAATTGAAAAGGCCCACAAAGCACTTAGCACTTAACTATATTTCAGCCACCCTTCTTCAACCTTCATTTCAAGAGGTTTCATGTGCTGGTAAATTCATTATTCTCAGGTTTCTCTGCTGTCAATTTTAAGATTCAGGTTTTGTTTTATTTTAATTTACTTTCCAGCTTCTAAAACCTGGTTGTTTCCTCTCCAGTGTTTTCCGTTTTGGTAGGTTTAATTCTAGCTTGGAAATCATTTTCCTTCAAGATTTTGAAGGTATTGTTTATTGCTGTCAACTTCCGATGTTGCCCTGGAGAAGTTGGAAAGCCTTCTGTATTTATTCTTTGATCTATTCCCCCCAGCTTTGTTGAGACCTAATTGACATACCATTGTGTTGGTTTAAGGTGTACAACATGATCTGATGTACGTGTATATTGTGAAGTGATTACCACAATAAGGTTAGTTAACCTATCCATCACCTCAATAGGTGTACCATTTTTTGTGCGTATGTCGTGAAAACTACTCTCCTATCATCTTTCAAGTATACAGTACAGTATTTATTAACTCTGGTTACCATACTGTCCATTACATCCTTAGGATTTATCTATAATTAGAAGTTTGTACCCCTTGGCCACCTTTACTCTTTCCCTCCACTCCCCACCTCGCTCCTGCTTCCAGCAACTACCAATCTACTCTCTCTCTGTATGAGTTTGATTTTTTTAGATTCCACATATAAGTGAGATTACATAGTATTTTTCTTTCTTAGACTTCACTTAGCATACTGCCCTCGGGATTCATCCATATTGCAAATGGTAAGATTTCCTTCCTTTTTTATGGCTGAATAATATTTCAGTGTGTATATACCACAATTTTTTAATCCATTCATCAATAGATACAGGTTGCTTCCATGTCTTGGCCATTATGAATAATGCTGTGGTGAACATGGGGGTACAGAAATGTCTTTGAGACAGTGGTTTCATCTCCTTTGGATATATACCTAGAAGTAGAGTTGCTGGATCACATGGTAGTTCTATTTTTTATTTTTTGAGAAGCCTTCATACTGTTTTCCATTCCCACCAACAGTGCAAGGGTTGCCAAAATGGTTCCCTTTTCTCCTTATGTTCGCCTGTACTTGTCATCTCTTGTCTTTTTGATTATTCATTTTAATAAGTGTGAGGTGGTATCTCATTGTGGTTTTGATTTTCATTTCTTTGATGATTAGTGATGGCGAGCAACTTTTCACATACCCATTGGCCATTTGTGTATCCTTGGTGATCTGACTTTTTAACGTCTCTGGAAGCGTGTAGGATCTGTGGTATTTTGAAAATTCGTAATGATAGGCCTTATGGTGGGGCCATTGTCCTAAGCAGTTAGCTTTTTCAATTCAGGAAACATGTCCTTAAACTCTGAGAATTAAAATATACATAAACACACACACACACACACACACAGACTCTTTTTTTTTTTTTAAGATTTTATTTATTTCAGACAGTGAGAGCGCACACAAGTTGGGGGGAGGGGCAGAGAGAGAAGCAGGCTCCTGGCTGAGCAGGGAGCCCAATGTGGGGCTTGATCCCAGGACCCTGGCATCCTGACCTGAGCCGAAGGCAGACGCTTAACCAACTGAACCACCTAGGCGCCCCTCCCACACGCACTCTTCATGGATGTAGTTACCAGCTTCCGAGATGCTGCCCACGATCCTTGCCTCCCGACAGTCACCCCCTGTACAGTTCACTGTCATTATTGGACCAGCGTTGGTCTCTGTGACCAGTAGCATACAGCAGAAGTGATCGTAATTCAGTTCTCGGATTAGAGTATAAAAGACACAGTGGACACAGCGACTTCTGTTTGGCTGTGCTCTTTCTTTCTCTTGGATCACTTGCTTTGGGGAAAGATAGTTACCATGTGAACAGCCATATGGGGAGGCCCATGTGGCAAGGATCTGAGGCCTCCTGCCAACAGCCAGCTAGCCACTGAAGCTTCTGCCAATAGCCATGTGAGTGAGTCACTTTGGAAGAAATCCTCCAGCCCCAGTCTAGCCTTCAGATGAGACTGTAACCCCCCAGACTGCTTGACTGCAACTTCTTGGGAGACCCTGACCCAGAACCATCCACCTAACCAGCTCCCAGGGATTCCTGACCCTCAGAAACTGGGTAAGAGAATAAATGTCAGAAATTGCTGAGTATTTGGGATAATTTGTTATGCAGCAATAGACAACTAATATAATGGATGATTTTTTTTTCCCCTCTATTTTCTCTATCCTTGCATTCAGGGATTCCTACTACTTGGATAATAGATTTCCCATTAACAGTCTTCAGCTTTTCTTTTCTTGTGTTTCCTGTTTTCTCTTTGTCTTTTTACTTTCTGTTCTGGGAGATTTCTTTAACTTTATCTTTTAACCTTTCTATTGAGTTTTACTTTGCTTTTTCATTAAAATTTTTTTTAAGAGCTATTTTAGTTTTCTGATTTTATATCCTTTCTTCTTTTTAAAGAGTAGTACCCATTTCTAGAGTTCTTTCATCCAGAGACCTTTTGTTTTCTCTAGAGAAGAAACCTCTGGTCTTTTGCCAGGTTGGTCTCTTGGCAGTTTTGCTGCATAAAGTAGGGAAGCTGATCTGAGGAACTGACAGCTTTTTTTTTTTTTTAAGTTTTCATTTAAATTCCAGTTAGTTAACACAGTGTAATATTAGTTAGGTGTACAGTTTAGTGATTCAACACTTCATATATCACATGGTGCTCATTGCGACAAGTGCACTCCTTAATCCCCATTGCCTATTTCCTCCATCCCTCAACCCACCTCCCCTCTGGTAACCATCACTTTGTTCTTTGTAGTTGAGAGTCTGTTTCTTGGTTTGCCTCTCTGTTTTTCCACCTCCCCCCTCCCCCACATGCTCATTTGTTTCTTAAATTCCACATATGTGTGAAATCATATAGTATTTGTCTTTCTGACTGATTTAGTTTGCTTAGCATAATACTTTCTAGCTCCATCCATGTCATTGCAAGTGGCAAGATTTCATTCTTTTTGGTGGCTGAGTACTATTCTGTTGTATCTGTATACTACATCTTCTTTATTCATTCATCAGTCGATGGACACTAGGACTGTTTTCATAGTTTGGCTATTGTAGATAATGCTGCTCTAAATATCCGGTGCATGTATCCTTTTGGATTAGTATTTTTGTATTCTTTGGGTAAATACCTAGTAGTGTGATTGCTGGAAACTGACAGCTTCTTAAACAATTTCAACCAGTCTCACTGCCTTAACCCTCATTTCTAGAGGTATCTTCATTTCTGATTGGGTGCTGCTAATCTAGGAGTCTTGGCTTTCTCCACTGTTAGCTTAAGATTTTGGTGTGTGTGTGTGTGTGTGTTTTTCTTCTACATTCAGCTTCTGCGATTTGTTTTTTTCCTCACCTATTGTCTCCATTCTGGTGGGTTAAGTCCTTAAAACAGAGCAAAACAAAACACCTTTATAGTTGTTTCAATGGGGATTTCATGGAAAAAAGAACAGATACATATACTTAGTCAACTCTCTTTAGCTTCACCCTCATGGCTTGCCCGCCCCCACCTGTCTCTGGGACCTTCTGTGACTTATTCAGCGTCCTCAAAATAATGAAGGGGACACTGGCTAGCTCACAGTCACTGTGGTTCTGAGGTCATAATCTATGAACAAGTGCAGTGGGAACACTAGTAGGTCATTTCCAAATAATCAGTACATTCTTACCGCAAAGCTGCTAGTTTGTGTCTGAAAACCTGTCAGTGGCCTTTAACTGCAGACTTTGACTTCAGAACTGAGTGTCAAGATAAGAGGAAGAATTTACATACATGCACCTTGAAGGTCCAAATGTGTGTATATAATACAGTGCCTGTGGGTTTATATTGCATATATGTGCATAAACACACATCATGAAAATGAGCCTCCTCGCCAACCAAAACCCACCTTCAGACTGTGGGTGAGTTGAGAAGCATGAAAAATGTTTAGCCTAAAGTATGTTTAAATATTCATGACGTCTTCAAAGCAAAGCTGTTGGGAAAGACTAAGCCACCTGGAACACAGCTGTGATAGTACAATAAGGCATCTTGAAAAAAATCACATAGTGTCATGCAGGGCAGGGAAGAATATTTAGGTGACCTAGCCCAGGCCCCTGCTGCCCACTGTAATAAAAACTATTTTGGATATGTCCATTATTAGCAAGATCAGATTAATACCTAAGAGTGTAGTACTATCTTGCCAGCTTGAAGATGATTATATTTTGGGTTATATAATTTATTTGGGATAACAAATTCCATTTATTTACTACCTGTCTTTCCTCATGTGATAGGGTTTTCAAGATGGCATTTATGTGGCACACTCATCACTGCTTTCCCCTTGTGCCCTGGGAAGACATTACTAATCAGTCTTGGCCCTCATTCTTTAGGCCCAGATGTGAGGACTCAGAATCCTTTCTACACAGTGCTCCTTGGAGCTACTAGCAATTGATGTGTGGAGTGCAGTGGCAGGCTCGCCAGATGAAACATGTAAACCATTTCTTGTTGGTCTTTTATCACCAATCTCAGTTGAATATGCTGTGGTTCACATTACTGGGCATGGTCCCTCCAGAGCCGACTAGGATAGAATTTTCCCTTTCCTGGGCTAAAATCACTTTAGCAATTTTGCTTTTGTTTTTGGGATCTCACCTACCATGATCATCCTGAGTTTTGATTTTAATTCCAAGAGTTTAAGCGCTTGTGCACTCGGTTTCTTCAACTGAATAGCACACTTTATCCTGTCACATGCCATCATCTTTTTACTCTACACCAGGGGTCAGCAAATCATGACCCATAGGCCAAATCCAGCTTGCCACCTGTTTCTGTAAATAAAGTTTATTGGAAGTTTATGTCCTATCCATGACTGCATTTGCACTAAAAGGGCAGGGTTGAGTAGTTGCTCCAGTGACTGTCTGACCCACAAAGCCAAAAATATTTACGTTCTTGCCTTTTACAAGAAAAAACTTTTGCCTCTCAGCTGTTATCTAATATTTTCTCCAGGGTGTATTCAACTGTTTCACAAACCCACTTAATGATAGTTTCATCCAGTCCACATTTATCCATTGTACTCACAAGGCTCTCCTGAGCAATGTTAAGTGCTCATTGCTATTCAGACATGCTGATAACAACACTTTCTACTGTTTGTTGAGCACTTACTATAGCCCAGGCAATGCTAAGCACTCTACATAAATTGAGTGAACATAAGGAAGCAAATGGCTTGGCATAGTGCATCGCATAGGGTAGGTGCTCAATAATTTTTAATTTTTACAACAGCCCTATGAAGGTGTCATTAAAGAGTAGCTTACTCAGGGTAGCCAGGCCAGTAAATGGCAGAACTAGTGTCCAACTTAATTTGGACTGGTTCCACAACTTGTGACCTTTCCATTAAACCTTGTTGTCCCTTTCTACTACATTTTTTCTGACTTGCCAGTCTGGTAATCTGTCAAGTAATTTGAATAAGGGGCACTACCTATATAAAATGTGTAGACGTGGATAGTGTAGTGTATTATCTCAGATCCTCCTAACATACAGGCAGGTTGGATATTATTCCCATTTTACAGTTGAAGAAACTGAGTCTGAGAGAATGTCATACAGATAGTAAGCTGTTTGTTGGCACAGTTCTAAGTTAGTATGAATTAAGATCTTTACACCTCACTGCTATGATATACAACCATAGTATGTGGCTGTTCAGCAGTTTCTACAATACATATTTATAGAGAACTCACTCTAAACCAGGTACTGTGCTCAACCCGTGGTACATTCTTTTATACAATGAATTCTTCTAAGTGCTAATTGTCTGTTTGTTTTTAATTTAGTGTACTTTAACAGATATTTGGGGTCACATTCTCAACTCTCCTTAAAAAAATGGAAATCTAAGATATTTTTTTTTGTACTTTGATTTCCCCATCTGTGAAATGGGAAAGAAAATATCTGGTTTTTCGTTTTTTTTTTACATCTTCCAATTTTCTGTTTCTAAAATTTCCAGCAAGAGAGTTGGCATTGAACAGAGATGGCAAAAAGGGAGTCTCTGGGTAGGATCCAGCCTTTTGGCTTTTACACAATGCATTGTAAGAAATTGTGAATTAATTAAAAAATTCTTAGATTAAGAAATTTTTGAGCCTCTTCTAAATAATGAGATAATTTTACAAGACAGAGTTTGTTGCCCCACATGGACACATGGTTGGAGCTGAGTAGAAGCTTCTCCCTTTAGACAGAGCACATGCTCTCCTGGTAATTAGTCCCCATCATGCTATTGTTTTCCCAACACTGGAGGCATGTCAGTTCTTTTTTTTTTTTTATGTTCACTTCGCCACTGTATAATACATCATTAGTTTTTGGTGTGGTGTTCAATGATTCATTAGTTATGTATAACACCCAGTGCTCATCACAACACATGCCCTCCTCAATACCCATCACCCTGGCATGTCAGTTCTATTTAAAATGTCCCATTTTAGATAAAGAAGATGTGGTCCATATATACAATGGAATATTACTCAGCCATCAGAAAAGATGAATACCCAACTTTTATATCAACATGGATGGGACTGGAGGAGATTATGCTAAGCGAAATAAGTCAAGCAGAGAAAGTCAATTATCATATGGTTTCACTTATTTCTGGAACATAAGGAATAACATGGAGGACATTAGGAGAAGGAAGGGAAAAATGGGGGGGCGGGAATTCGAGGGAGAGATGAACCATGAGAGACTATGGACCTGAGAAACAAACAGGGTTCTAGAGGGGAGGGGTGAGGGGGGATTGGTTAGCCCAGTGATGGGTATTAAGGAGGGCACGTACTGCATGGAGCACTGGGTGTTATATGAAAACAATGGATCGTGGATCACTACATCAAAAACTAATGATGTATGGTGACTAACATAATAAAATTTAAAACTACAAAAAAAAAAAAAAAAAATGTCCCATTTTAGGGGTGCTTCGGTGGCCCAATGGTTTAAGCATCCAAGTCTTGATTTCGACTCAGGTCATGATCTCAGGGTTGTGAGATTGAGCCCCAGTGCAGGGTCAGGTTGTCCCTCTCCCTCCCTCTCTGCCCCTCCTCCTGGTCGTGCACGCTCTTTCTTTCTCTCTCTAAAATAAATAAAAAGTCTTATTTATTTATTTTTTTTATTTTTTATTTTTTAAAGTTTTTATTTATTTATTCATGAGAGACAGAGAGAGAGAGAGAGGCAGAGGGAGAAGCAGGCTCCCAAGGAGCAGGGAGCCCGATGTGGGACTCCATCCCAGGACTCTGGGATCATGACCTGAGCCGAAGGCAGACGCTTAACCATCTGAGCCACCCAGGCGCCCCAGTCTTTTTTTTTTTTTTAAAGGTCCCATTTTAATCATTTACTTTGCCCTCTTTCTGATCTTTGTAGACAGTTGAATTTGTAACTTCATTCAATCAAGCAGGAGAGATTTCAGCTGGGTATAAGAAAGAATATCATCTACAAGGTGAAATGTGTTTTAGAAACTTGATTGAACTGAATCGATAGAAAACCTTCACTCCCTGATTCTATGTATTTTGAAGGAATTATATTTAAATCCAAATAGGACATTTGAAATAAGAATAAATGAAAGCTATTTTTTAAAAAATATTTTATTTATTTATTTGACAGAGAGAGGCACAGCAAGAGAGGGAACACAAGCAGGGGGAGTGGGAGAGGGAGAAGCAGGCTTCCCGCCGAGCAGGGAGCCCGATGCGAGGCTCGATTCCAGGACCCTGGGATCATGACCTGAGCCGAAGGCAGACGCTTAACGACTGAGCCACCCAGGCGCCCCGAAAGGAAAGCTATTTTTAATCTACACACATATGTAACTATAGTCTGTGATGTCTACCTACTTATTAAGGGCAAAATAATTACCTTTGTAAAGTTATGGGGGAACCACAATTATGTTGGTTGCACCATCAACAGCACCATCCCACTTCATCGGCACATGTTTGTTCTTTTGCAGGGGAAATACTGTACTTAGCTCACTTTTAAATTCCAACCAACTCTGAACTCTTCCTTTTTAAATGATTGTCACTCCTATAAAGGGAAACAATAAATAAGAGAATGGGTAACTACCAAAATGTCTGTTCTTCAGGACGGTTTAATTATTTCTATAGTTTTTTGATTTATTTACTGCTTATTTTAAAGGACTGAATGGTGGCAGGGTTTTTTTTTTTTTTTTTTTTTCCCCTTTCTCCTCCATATTAAAAGTTAAAAAGCATTTGCTCTTTGCTTTCTGCACTGCTGTTTCAGCAGTGTCTGGAACATAGTGAGTGGTCAATAATGCTCATAGAGTGAATGCGTACTTCTCCTATGGTGACATTTATAGTTACACATCTCAGTCACAAAAGGCATGGCACTAATGGGAAAGAGGTAGAGTGTTTGATCCCTTTCTGGAAACTCTGTTTTGTTTGTGCTTTCTGAAATAGGTTACGTTACCTCCGCCTGGCAGCTTTGTTCACTAGAATGAGTAATATAAGAGAATCCGATCCTAGCATCTTCACCCACTCCCAGCACACACACACACACACACACACACACACACACACACACAGCAATTCAAAGTGTACTTCCCACAAAATACACAGCACATGTCATCAGCACCAAAGTCATTCCTTGAGTGTAGGTCCTTGCTCAAACTTCACATTTCACAACTCATTCTTTGGCAGTAAACTGGCAGCACTTAGATCTTGTGAGGCCAAGCAGAAATTTCCTTCCCCAACTACACTGCTCCATATTAATATCATTTCTCCTTCAAGCTCTTAGCACTTACTCTCTGTACTACTCACTTGGCAGGTAATCATGCACATCTCTCGTTCTGTTATTTAAATCTGGTATTTAACCTTTCCTGTGTTGGTTTCTTTACCTCTCTTCTGGATCATATGCAAATCAGGTATAAGGAAAGGTACATATTAGTGTGGTTCCCTGTGCATAGCAAATCTGTTTCTTACTTTATCCCAGAAGTATGCTTTGAGACAAATTTGGGTCCAGTTAGCTTATTTGTGAGGTGATCCCTTGTAAGTAAGTGAGGGAGTAGGAAAGTGAGATAGGCAAAGGAAGAAAGACAGGCAAAAGGGTGTGGTAGAGAGTGGGTTACCCCAGTGGGCAACTGCACCATACTGCTGGGGACCTTTCCAGCAGAAATACAATGCAAACCACAAATGCCAGCCACATGTATAATCTTAAATTTTCTAGTAGCCACATTAAAAAGAGAAACTGACTGAAATTATTATATTTCATTTAACCCAATGTATCCAAAATAGCACTTCAGTATATAATCAGTGTAAAAAATTATGTGTTGGTTGATTGAAAATCTCTCGATTCCGGCCATGATAGCCTATTTACCTTAGTTTTGCCGTCAGAATTAAGGACCGTCGTATGTGGTTGTATAGGATGAGCACTGCATAACTCTAGGGGGCACCACTGACCTAGGCGTCCGTAGACTGCAATATGCATGGCACCTTTAAAGTTGTGCAGTGCCCAACCTGCATAACTCCTCATGTGAGGGCTGTCAGCCTGTTACCTCTTGACCGTAACTATGCTCATCACTTTGGGGAAAAGAATATAGGATTGTTAGAGCAGACATATTCACTTGGGCTCATCTACAGTATTCTGTCTTTTAAGGGTCACTAGGCATTTCAAGCACCTGACACTGTTTCCTTGCAAGCCAGCATCATGACTAATCAGCAGAAGCCAGCACCTCCAGAGCCCTGCAATCGCTCTGAAGGAGTCAGCTTCACACCCACTGCTAATTTTAGCATGCAGTCTGCAGAGGTACCGATGAGTCTCTTTGCCAAGCACCCTTACAGAGATGGGCTTGGAAGTAAATCGCCCAGACTGGGTCTGGGAGGTGGGAAAGAGCAAAGTCTGTGGCCCAGAGCTTCCTCCCCAGTGGTAGGCTTCCCCACTCCCTCTTGCCCCGACCTCCCTTTCTCTGCTGGGTTTCCTCACCTTGGTTACCCCCACAAGGTGTCCGGCTGCAAGTCTCTGAACTCTAGATGCCAGAGTCGGTTGCTCAGTCAAGAGGGGCTCGGAGCTGGTTTCATTCCTCTCTTTCATTTGTTCCCTTGTGGTGGGCAACAGGCCATACAAAGAGAATCAAATTGGTCTGATTGGTAGCATCTAGAAAAAAAAATAGTCAAAGCAGTGTGCAGGAAGGAAGTCATGGCATTCATTGAATACAGAATTGGAAAGCAACTCAGAAGTCAAGCATTCCAGCCGTTTCCTGTTAACAGATGATAAGCGGGAGAATCAGAGAGGTTGAGGAGCTTCTTCAGGGTCACACAGTAGGTTAAGTGGTGGAGGATTAGCTTCCTTGTGAAGAGACTGTGTCTTATTTACCTCCCCAATGCATTGTATCTGGCACATGGTTAGCATTCAGCAAATGTTTGTGGAATGAATTAGTGCATTTTTATAATATCCAGATTACTAGAGGCCAAAAATACATACATTTTCCCCCATGTATCTATGTAGTGCATACTTGTTGATGTTTGCAAATCAAGCATCCATTACCCTTCCTGCTCATAGGATCTCTGTCTGCTCTGCTGGTGGAGCGAGCTGATCCAAGTGTGGCCAATCAGAGCATTCTATTCCCCAAGCCACAGTGATTTGTTCAATGGTCCACATGTGATCCAAGCCAGACCAATCGTAGCTGATGAGAACTCAGTTCTGGGACTTTGTTTTGGCCTCTCACTAAGAGGGGGGGAGAGCCAGCTTGAGAATGAAGCCCATATACAGAGGAAATTGGTGGGAGCTAGGGAGAGCAACACCAAGTTTTGGTGATGGCATTTAACTACCAGTATCCATATGTGTCTGAAGCCAGTGTTCATCCCTTCTTTTTAAAAAGCCAGTTAGGTTGTTATCATTTGCATCTGAAACCAAATGACATATAAACTAGCTTTGAAGCACCAATGAAGCAACCAACAGATTACTTAGTACCTTCAGTATCTCCTAGCGTTAGGATGTTCACCCTCCTGTCAGCTCAGGGAGGGTGATCTCTCTCTCCAGCTTTACGGGATAAACTTTGATTAGCCTAAACTTAATGTTGTGATTTTATTTTTTGGCCAATGATTACGTCAGGCCTGAGCACGTGATACAACTCTGGTGAATGAGACACCGGGGGAAGTTTGCTGTCTGGATGCTGGGATAGGTTTTCCTCTTGGGTGCAAAGAGGTAAATAAACTTCCATTTCCTGCCTGTGGGGATGTGATGACTGGATCTGCAGCAATCAGCTTGAGGCCATGAGGAGACAAATCTGAGGATAGGAGCTGGTGTGCCAAGGATGGTAAAGCAGAGAGATGGAAAAAACCTGTGTCCTGTATTATTGTACTACTAAGCTTCATTATTTCCAGACATTTAAAAATGTGAGACGTATTATTTTTCAGCTACTTTTCATTTGCCATTGTTACTTGCAGCCAAAACCAACTTGGTTGAAGTAAGTGTTTTTTAAAATACATTTTTAAGTAGACAGAGAAGTGAGAACTTTGAAATCTTACAGGGAAGACCAATATGTAAAATAATTTTATGGGGAGTTAGGACAACTAAAAATGTCTCTAGACGTTGTCAAATGTTCCTTAGGCTGGCAAAGTTGTCCCTAGTGGAGTGAGAACCACTAAACTAGCATTACTTGTTTCTCAGCTATTTTAGAACAGTAAGTTTGCTATATTGTTGGGACGGTCTTGAGATGTTCTTAAAAACAAAGAATTACAGAAAATAACAGGACATGGAGGGGATGTGGAAATTAGAGCTCTTTGCACGTGGCTGCAGGGAATGAAACATGGTGCAGCCACTGTAGAAGACAGTTTGATGTTTCTTTACGAAGTTAAACATAGAGTGTCGTCTGGGTGGCTGTTAAGCATCTGCCTTTGGCTCAGGGCATGATCCCGGGGTCCTGGGATCAAGCCCCACGTCGGGCTCCCTGATCAGCAGGCACCCTGCTTCTCCCTCTCCCTCTGTGCACTCTCTCACTCGCTCTTAAATTAAAAAAAAAAAATCTTGGGGCACCTGGGTGGCTCAGTCGGTTAAGCGTCTGCCTTTGGCTCAGGTCATGATCCTAGGATCCTGGGATCAAGCCCCGTGTCAGGCTCCCTGATCGGCGGAGAGCCTGCTTCTCCTTCTCCCTCACCTGCCTCTCTGCCTACTTGTGCTTTATCTCTCTGTCAAATAAATAAATGAAATCTTTAATAAATAAATAAATAAATGTTTAAAAAAAATAAAAAATAGATTTTAAAAAAAGTTAAACCTAGAATTACCCTATGCTTCAGCAGTTTCATTCCTAGGTATGTCCCCCGAAGAGTTGAAAGCAGGGACTCAAACAGATCTTTCTCTTCTAATGTTCATAACATATTTGCCGTAAGTAAAAGGTGGAAGCTACCCAAGCGTCCACTGATCAATGAATGGATAAGCAAAATGTGGCATATCCCTATAATTATATGTTATATATATATATATTATATTATATATTACTCAGCTATAAAAAAGGGGTGAAGTTCAGACACAGGCTACAATAAGTGAATTTCAATGTGAACCTTGAAAACATTATGCTAAGTGAAAGAAGCCAGACACAAAAGGACAAATATTACATGATTCCATTTACAGCAGCCTTTCTCAGTCGCAGTTTTGCTTTCTGTGGTTTCAGTTACCCATGGCCAACTGTGGCCCGAAAGCGGGAGATTCTCCTCCCATATCGTCAGAAGGTCCGTGTAGCCTGACGCTAACGTCACGCACCTCACTGCATCTCGTCACACAGGCATGTTATCCTCTCCCACCATCCCAGGAAGAAGGGTGAGTTCAGTCCAGTCACATAGTTCGAGAGAGAGAGAGAGAGAGAGACACCACATTCAGAGGACTGTTTATTACAGCATATTGTTATACTTGTTCTATTTTATTATCAGTCATTGTGGTTAATCTCTTACTATGCCTAAGTTATAAATTAAACTTTATCACAGTTTTGTATATACAGGAAAAAACATTATATAGAGTCTGGTAATATCTGTGATTTCAGGCATCCCCTGGGAGTCTTGGAACATATCCCCCACAGATAAGGGGGGGGACTACTATATATGAAATGTCTTGAACAGGCAAATTCATAGAGACAGAAAGTAGAGTAAAGGTTAGCAGGGGCTGGGAGAGAGGAGAATGGGGAATTATTGCTTAATGGGTACAGGGATTCTATTTGGGGTGATGAAAAGTTTTAAAAAGAGTAGTGGTGTTGGTTGCACAGCATTGCAAAATGTAATTAATGCCATCAGATTGCATGCTTAAATCTGGTTAAAATAGCAAATTTTGTGTTTTCTCTATGTGTTTTACAAAACACACGTATATATGGGGCGCCTGGGTGGCTCAGTCGTGAAGCGTCTGCCTTCGGCTCAGGTCATGATCTCAGGGTCCTGGGATCGAGCCCCACATCGGGCTCCCTGCTCCGCAGGAAACCTGCCTCTCCCTCTCCCACTCCCCCTGCTTGTGTTCCCTCTCCCGCTCTCTCTCTCTCTCTGTCAAATAAATAAATAAAAAATCTTTAAAAACCCCACATATATAAATATATAAATATCTATTAAAATTTGTTTTTATAAATACAATTATACATTCCTACAATAAGAAAAAATTTAAAAACCCAAATGAGTTAAAGTCATCTACTTTTGTCAAGTCCTATAGTGTTTGGTACAGTGCATCACCAGGATGCTCTGGTACATGATAGAACACTTGGGGGGAAGGAGTAGGTGGGACTCAGGGATTCCTGCTATGATCTGGCCATCAAGACTAGAGTCTGTGGACTTCTGAGACATCCATGCTGTAGTTAGAGGTTCTGTGGGGTACTTTCCCTGTACCAGGCACCATGCGAAGGTCTTTACACAGATCACCTCATTGAACTCTTGGGACGGCTCCATAAAGTAGGTGCTCATATTGCCCCATTCTATGTGTGAGTGAACTGAGGCTCAGAAAAAGGGGTAGAGCCAGTATTCACACAAACCCTGGGAGTTGGGACCATATGAGTCCCATGCTTTTAGCCACTGGACTGTCTTTTCTGCTGCCCAAATGCCTCCTTTGGATTAAAAAGCCCATTTTGAGTAAAATGAAGCTGTTAGTGGCTTCCAAGCAACTGTGGTCTTTCTGACTTTGCGGTTTTGTTTTGTTTTTTGTTTTTAAATCACATTCCACAGAAGGATGTGTTTTCCTCCGAACAACCTCCATTAGACCAGGAGGAAGGCCAAAGCCCGTGGGCTTTCCAGTGAGTGGGCTAGGGTGCTCCTGAGATGTGAAGTTACTGTTTCCTGCTGGGCGTTAGATGGCAGTATCTAAATTTTCCTGTCTATCCTTCAGCCTTACTGAGGGTAGATTATGGCACTTGATGGTTTAATTTGTGTAATCTCTAGACAAAATATGTTTCCACTTGCCTGCCAGGAAAATGTTAATTTATTCTGCTTCTGGATCTAGAGAGGTAAATGAAGTAAGTGAAAACGCACTGTGGATGACACACACACACGTGTATTGGTACATAGGGATCTGTGTGAAGAGAAGCAAGTGAGCCTTAAATCTAGAGATTTTAAGTGGAAGATTCTTGAGTCTCCTTTAAGGCTGCAACCCTTCTTTCCATGACATTGTATGTAAAACTTGGTGTCTGTGGTATGATTATATTTTTGGAGGGTGCACAATGTAGCATTCATCAGAATCTCATAGGGGTTTTAGAGAATGTCGGTCTGTAATTTTGTGATGCCTGTTACCTGGCACTTCTTTCTTTTTGAAGAGCCACAATCATCTTAGGCATGAGAGGTACTCGATATTTAAGAAGCACCTTTATTTAGGTAAGGGGCTGGACGCAGAAAGCAGCAGTGGGAATTATTATTTCGAGCTTGTTAAATTTCAAGCTTGAAAAAAAAGCCCAGCCAGATTGAAATAAACTTTGGCAAAAGGATCCCGAGGACACCAATCTGCTCCTTTAACCATCAACTCCTCCTTCCTGTTCCTTCCCCGCCTTCTGTTCTGCTCTAGCCCCTACCCACCTTCTGTGCTGCAGGCCTGGAACCAGCGTGCGGAATGGAAAGACCAGACATTTTCACTTTATTCAGCCTGTGTCTGGCACATAGTAGGAATTCAACAAATGGTAGCTTAAAAAAGCACACCCATCCAGATCTCTGTGAAACGGTAATTTGTTTGAGACCTAGAATAAGGAGAGATTCCTGTTCTCTTAGAACCTAGGTGGAGGGGCGCCAGGGTGGCTCAGTCGTTAAGCGTCTGCCTTCGGCTCAGGTCATGATCCCAGGGTCCTGGGATCGAGTCCCGCATCGGGCTCGCTGCTCAGCGGGGAGCCTGCTTCTCCCTCTCCCACTCCCCCTGCTTGTGTTCCCTCTCTCGCTGTGTCTCTCTCTGTCAAATAAATAAATAAAATCTTAAAAAAAAAAAAGAACCTAGGTGGAGCCTGTAGACAAGCTCAGAGAATACACATTCATGGCAAATGGAAGCCATCTGAATGTGAGTTTCTGTACTTAAAAACGAAACCAAATATAATTTGCTGAATATTGATCACATGCTGTGTTCTATGTATGATCTTTCATGTACATATCTCCATGAGGCATCACAACAATCCTGGACCTTGGTACTCTCCAGACTATGTTAGAGAACATAGTTCCTTGAGAAAACGGAGAAGTTAGGATTTCGAGTCCTGCTCTTTCCCGGATGCCGTGCCCTTCATGTGACCCTAGCATTTCCTCATTTGACCAGGAAAGACTTATCATGTGAGAAAGACCGTGAACTGAATGTTAACAAATGGGGTGGTATATCCAGTGAATGTGTCTATCTGTAATTCACTTGGGATTGAGCAGTCTTTCTCAAACTTCACTGCATATACAAATCACTTAGGAATCTTGTTAAAATAGAGATTCTGATTCAGCAGTTGGGTGAAGCCAGGGTGGAGCCCGAGCTCACATTTCTAACCAGTTCCTAGGTGTTGCTTGCTGCTGCTGATCTCGGACATTTTGAGTAGCCAGGGGATATAGTGTTAGGTTTATAAAGGACTTGCTCAAATGTGATCTGATTTGCTCCTCACCCAAGCCCTGTGAGGTAGCCATTATTATTTCTACCTTTGAGATGAGGAAACAGAGTCTGATTAGAAACAGCTACCATTTTCAAGGGTGAGGCATTTCTAGGGACACAATAGCAAAGAAGACAGATACAGCTCTTATTTAAAGAAATTGAAAATCCATGAAGGAAGACTCTGCATAATTAAATTTGAAGGAGTTCTGAGTGCCTCAAAGAGTGTTTGTAAGATGGATGAATGGCTTGAGCTCTGGGTGTTGTCATTTATCACAGGAGGAAGAGACACAAGCTTGGGGCAGGGGAAGATGATGTATTCTTTCTTGGACATTGTGACATCCTGGTGTAGCTGTCTGGTAGGCCGTTCTGGGTCTGGAGTTGAGGAGAGATATCCAGGGTGAGGAGAGTTGAAAGTTTGAGAGCCATCGGTGCAAAGGTGGTAATTGAAGTTACTGAAGATTAGATTCAGGATACAGAAGAACGTGATGGAGAAGAATTTAAAGAGTTAAGAGTCTAGAACAGGCTCCTTCCTTAGGAATGTGTCTGGCCAGCAGTTACGGGTTGGCAGAGGAAGAGGAGCCCATGAAAAAGACCAAGAAACATCTGCCAGGGAGGTAGGAGGAAAGGCACAGAAGCTAAGGGCAGAGAGACCTTCAAGGAAGTGGTTCATCACGGATGATGGGATGAGCCTGTATCATATGGGTCCTGATGTCATGTACTGAGGAGGATACAATATCTCTTCTCTGATATTCCTGCCCCAAAATGCATATCCAGAATCCAGTCATGAGGAGACACCAGACACACCCAGATTGAGGGACATTCTACAGAACTGGGCTGTACTTTACACAAATACTTGCATCTTGAAAGACTAAGGCAGACTAAGGAACTGTTCCAGATAAAAGGAGACTGAAAAGACATGACTACTAAATGCAATATGTGGTTTTAGATTTAATCTTAGGTCAGAAAAAAGTCACTCTAAAGGACATTATAAGAACAACTTACAAAATTTTATTGCATTTTTTAAAGATTTATTTATTTATTTTAGAGTGAGAGCATGTGTGAGGGACAAGTGGCGGGGGACAGAGGGAGAGAATCTTCAAGCAGACTTCCCGCTGAACACAGAACCAGATGGGGGGTGCCTCGGTCTCACGACCCATGAGATCATGACCTGGGCTGAAACCAAGAGTCGGACGCTTACCAACTGAGCCACCCAGGTGCCCCAATTTACAAAATTTAAAATGGCCTATTAGGTTAGAGTTGCTGTAGACTGAATGTTTTGAGTCCCCCCTAAATTCACATGTTAAATTCTCACACCGAGTGTGATGATATTTGGAGGCAGGGCCTTTGGGAGGTGATTAGGTCATGAAGGTGGAACCCTCATGAATGGGATTAGTGCCCTTATAAGGGAGACTCCAGAGACCTCCCTTGCTCCCATCCCTCATGTGAGGACATGGTAAGAAGACAGCGATCTAAGAACCAGGAAGTGGCTCTTTCCAGACACTGGATTTGCAGGCACCTTGGTCTTGGACTTCCCAGCATCTGGAACGACGAGGAATAGATTTCTATTGTTTACAAGCCACCCGGTCTATGGTATTCTGTTAGAGCAGCCTGAACAGACTAAGACTGAAGTGTTGCATCAATGTTATTTTTCCAGAATCTGATAATTGTGCTATGATGATGTAACAGAAAGATCTTTGTTCTTAGGAAACATGAAGTATTTAGGAGTAAAGCATTGTGATATTTGCAACTTATATTTCCATGGCCCAGAAAAAAAAAGATTAAACACATAAGGCAGAAGAAGATTAATCAGAGAATCTGAGTGAACGAGACATGGGTATTCACTATATTATTCTTACAACTTTTTTATAGGAACATTTTAAATTAAAATGTAAAAAAAGAAAGGAGTAGAATACATACTGAGTTCTGTGGAGAGGTCAGGAAACATAAAGGTCAAAAGAGTCCCTTGGATTTGGCCACATGGACTTAACCTTGAATTCATGGCACTTAAATTCTAGAATTCTAAATGAATATATAATTACAAATTGGAATAGGGATTGGAAAATAAGAACAGGGTGTGATGTGAGGGAATAGCATGCATGTAACTAGTGCTTTGGTCAAACCAAGATAAAGAGTTGCTAGAGGGTGAGGTGAGGTCCAGGTGGACACAGGAATCAAGGAAGGTTTGGGAGAGGTTACATTTGCACAGGATATGGAATGATGGGCAGGGGTTCCCAGGGATGTGGAGTATGCATGTTCTATGTAGGGTGAGCAAGAATGGGCACTGAGAAATCTGGTGTGTCTAGAGCATGGAATGTGGGGGAGGAGGGTAGGTAATGGAATAGACAGCTGAGAAGGCAGATGGAGGGTAGATTTAGAAGAACCTTGTTTTCCGGGCTGAGCACCTTGACCTTTGCCTGAAGAGGTTATACCTCTCGTCTGGTGTCTCAGCCAAAAGATGGCTTCCAAAGCTTCTCTCCGCATAGGAAAATGTGTTTTACTAAATGCTTCTAGGTATTCAAGTCAGAAGCCAGTGTATCCCTCTTGCCGCCCACCTCCTTCAGCCCCCACACCCAAATGTCAGCAAAGCCTGTCAGTTCTGCCTTTTAAATATGTGTCTGTTTACGGTTCTCCACGTCTGCTGCTACCACCTGGTCCAAAGACCATCATCGCTCTCCTAGCTGAACCCCCTGCTGCAGTGCCCCTCCATTCATTGGACAACACAATATTTAACCATGTGTCAAACCACGTCACTACCTCCTCCCCCATCTCCAAAATTATTAAATGTCAAGATCCTTAACATGGCCTGTTGGGTCCTTTATGTTCTGGCTTCTGCCCCTCTGTCTAGTTCTACTTTGTCCCATCCTTCCTTGGCTTGACTCAGCTCCAAACCCTTAAGTTTATTGGCTTTTCAGTTCTTTGGTGGGGCAAGGCTCTATTCTGTCTCTGGTCTTTGCTCTTTCTTTCTTTTCCCTCTGCCTGGACCTCTCTCTCCTTCACCCTGATCCTTTACCTGGTTAACCCTTGTATTAGTATGTTAGGGATGCCATGACAAAGTACCACAGCTTGGGTGACTTAAAAAATAATTTTCTTAAAGTTCTAGAAGTGTGAGATCAAGGTGTCAGCAGGGTTGGTTTCTTCCGAGGCCTTGGCTTGTAGATGGCTTTCTCTATGTGTCTTCATGTGGTCTTCCCTATGGGTGTGTCTATCTAAATTTCCTTTTATAAGGACACCAGCTCTATTGGATTAGGGCTCATCCTAATGACTTCATTTTAACTTAACTACCTCTTTCAGGACCCTGTCTCCATACAGTTATATTCTGAGGTCCTGGGTGTTAAGGCTTCAAAATATGAGCTTTGGGGAGGCACAATTCAGCCTAGTTATAACTACTCTTCTCAATGTTTAGGTTGGAGGTTAAACGTCACTTCCTGAGGTACTCCATTCCAAATTAGATTTCCTGTTGTTCTTGTATACAGCACCCAGATTGTTTGTTTTTCCCCTCTAATAACCATTTTTGTAGTTGCATATTCATTTATGGGTCTCCACCTAGAATTTAAGTGCCATGAATTCAAGGTCCATACTTTTTCTGGTCACTGCTATATCCCTGGTGTCTAGCACAGTTCCTGGCCCATAGTAAGCAGTCAGTGCAAATTTATTGAATGAGTGAATTAATGAAAAGTCCAGAGACTGTACAGCATCTAGCAAGTTTGTGTCTAGTTAAACTGAGACCAAAACCATTGAAAAGAGAGATGATTCTTATCCATGTTTAAAGATGTGCAGAACAATTGATTTCACACCAGCCCTTGGCACCCCCCCACTGCAGCCTTTTGGCATGAAATGTGCCAACGGTGGCTGGAAATCGATTCAGGCTCAGAGGTAGGCAGCTGGGGAGAACACATTTATAAAATTGTTGCTGATGTGTGCTGTGACATAGCCCAGCATGACACCACGGGCCAGTGTATGACCAAAACTAATGACATTGGGCTTTTTGCTTAAAAGATAAGAAAATTCAGCCTTAAGTAGGGACTCAGAACAAATTTCATTCTTGTTCATTTGTTTTATCTGTTTGGATTTAGACTTGATTTGAATTGGTTTTCTAGGCAGATCCATTTTAAAAATTTCATATTTGGTAAGGTTTAGTGCATCAGTGCAGGTTTCCTCTAGATTCTGGTTCACAGTCTCTGGAAGATCACTGAGTCTCAGGCATTCTCAGGCAAGATCATAAATTCCAAGAATCGTCTTGCTAGAAGGTTCTAGAGAATTCTTTCATTCAGTCCTCTGCTGGCCAAAGGTTATTTGATTTGTCCAGGGCAGACTGTACATTTATTTTTATTTATTTAGTAAACATGTATTGAGTGTTTACTCTGTGATAAGCATCATGGGTTAACAAAGAATAATAAGATATAATATCCACTCTCAAAGTTGCTCCTTGAGGGCAAGGGCCAAATCTTGGTCTTGTTTTCTCCTGTGTGGTGTCTGGTTCACTGCATGGTGACATTTGTCATTTTTTGGTGCCCAGTGTTAGAATATCCATCCTATCTTTGGAAAATTTCCCATTATATGAGTCTTAGTGGGAGGCAGGGCCCTTTTCCCACTAGAGGAGCTCCAAAGATGAGGTCATTGCTGTCCCAGTGTCCTTTGCAATTTAGGATCTCTTCTCCCCACCCATCTTTCTTTAAGATAACATCTAAAAGTAATTTTTAATAGTATCAAAGCATAGAAAGGTGAAAAATAGAGAAAAATGCCACAGATAATCCCAACTACTCTATTCAACAACTGTTGCACCGTCATCTTCTTTATGTGTGATAATGCAAACCATTCTCTATGCTGCTTAAAACATTTTAAATTAATATTATCGGATCAACATTTTTCCTTGTGATTTCTAGCATTTATAATTATAATTATGAATTCTATTATAAAATTTATTTTAAAAGTTTACATGTTATTAAAAAATTAAAGCTTTAGAAGAGCTGAAACAATAGTACCATGAACACCTGTGTACCTGCCCCCTTCTGGATCGATTGTTAACGTTTTGCTGGATTTGCTTTCTCTCTCTTGTGTACCTGTATGTTTTGCCTGCTGAATTATTTGAAAATAAGTTGCAGAAATTAGGGTATTTCATCTCTTAGTAGTTCAGTGTGCATTTTCCTAAGTAAAAGGACTTTCTCCCACATAATTGAATACCATTATCAGTTAAGAAAATTAACAATAATTTCATAATATCATCTGAAATCTAGTCCATATTGAAAATTCCCCAATTGTCCCAACAATGTCTCTTATAGCTGGGTTTTGAGAGCATCTTTCTTTTTTAAGTTTCTTTGTATTTAAATAATATCTGAGTATCAGAAGTTACCGGGCTGAGGCATGCAGTCCTCTGGGAGGAACTCTCTAGGACTATTTCATGTGCCTGGGTCCTCACCGTTCCCCCTCTTGGGTTCTTGCTGGTTTCTTGGGTGAACCACTCAGAGCACAGATCCCCAGTACTCTGATTTCCTACTGGGGGAGGTGGGGGGGGGGGGGTCCTCTCTTATAGTGCCCCCTAGTGGGGCTGTGGGGCAGGTGCTCCCCAATGCCCAAACTCTCTCCTCTACTTTCTCTTTTCATCTTGTCTTGAAGGCAGGAAACCCTGGTCTGCCTTTGTGTTTATTTTTCCTTTGGCCCAAGTCCCTTCAAGGTTCAGGCTTTTGAAATTTAAAAGCCTTTTTTTTTCTGTTTTCATGGTCTGAACAGGGTCTGACCCCTTGAATAGAGAATGGTCATGGGAAAACGGGACATACTGGTGGAAGGAGAAAAGAACATCAGTTAATCTTGCAAAATATTGTCCTGGCTTATTTGTTCTGTGCAGACATTAGCACATGTATTTAGCTGTTATGCCCCAGGAGGGCCATACTGGTTGTTAAAACATTAAGATACTTCTGACCTAGACCACCTAGACCGTAATCCCATCGTCCTACAAGACAGGTTTTGCTGGTGTATGTTTTCTCTATGTTTCTCCCATGTATATTTTTAGATCTTTATGAATATCATTAATGTGGCGATAAACTAATACCATACAGTGATAAACAGCCACTGTCCTGAGCCCCCTGGCCCCTGGCAGTCCAGCCCCTCCCCCAGGACACTTCAGACCTTCGGCAGTCCGTGGGTGAAAGCCCAGAAGGGCAGGGCACCTTCAGGACCCTGCCGAAATCCATTCTGATGGGTCAGTACCGAGACTTCCAGCCTGTTTTGAATATTCCCGTGGAGAAAATATAAATCGGATCATACCACCTTCCTACTTAAAACCCTTCATTGACTCCCCGTTTCCCTCAGAATTAAGTTTCAGCTGCTTCACAGGGCACACAGACATTGTAAGGTCTGGCTCTTGCTTTCCTCGTTAGCTTCTGCTCTTAGAGTTTCCCCACCTGCTTCCTATGCTGCGTCCTGCTGCTCACGTCCTAGCCAAACTGAACCCATTTGTTCCTTAAAGATCCCATGCCCTTTTTGGATTCTGGGTCTTCTCATAGTTACCTCTGCCTGGAGTTGCCTCACTAATGACTGCCAACCTTTAGGTCTTATGTTAAAATGTCCTTTCTTCTGGGAAGTGGTCCATGAACCTTCCTGGTCCAGGCTCAGGCTTCCTGTAGCTCTTTGAAGTTCTTTCGTTGTAGAACTTATAACAATTTCTTATTATTTCTGCTATCTTTCCATTAGGACTCTGAGTTCCAGAAGGTTAGCATCCATGCTTATATTGCTCACCATTTTACCCCAACTGCCTAGCCTTGTACTAAATATACATTGGAAGAAATAATAAAGTTTACATATGCATTCATAAACGTGTATGTGTATATGCCTACTCACATAAAAGTATGAGAGAGTGAACAGATGAGAATCAGAAAGGGAATGATTTGGAATATGGCTAAAAATATAATGATGTCGCTGCAAGGGTGCAAATGGGAACACTGGTGTTTGTGTGTAGATAACTCAAAATCTAGTAGCCTGGTGAAAGGAAGTTCCCAAAGCTGATACAGACCAGGGCAGGAGATTGTTTTACCAATAATTCATATTGTAGGTGCATCATCATGGCATCTTAAGGTCTCTTAGAAATAAAAGCCTAGTGGGATGCCTGGGTGGCTCAGTCAGTTCAGCATCCGACTCTTGGTTTCGGCTCAGGTCATGATCTCAGGGTCATAAGATTGAGCCCCGCGGGCCCCATGCTCAGCAGGGAATCTGCTTGAGATTCTCTCTTTCTCCTTCTTCCTCTGCCCCTTCCCCTGCTTACCCGCTTGCACTCTCTCTCTCTCTCTCTGAACATCAGTCTTTAAAAAAAAGAAATAAGGGGCACCTGGGTGGCTCAGTCGGTTGAGTGTCTGCCTTCAGCTAGGATAGTGATCCTGGGGTCCTGGGATCCAGCCCCGCGTTGGGCTCCCTGTTCAGTGGGGAGTTGGCTTCTCCTTCTCCCTCTGCCCCTCCCCCTACTTAATGCTCTCTTTCTCTCTCTCAGATAAATAAATAAAATCTTTAAAAATAAATTTAAAAAAAGAAATAAGAGTCTAGAGAAAACTTGGGTTGCCTATACCTTTACAGTGTGAAGGAAGCAAGAAATTAAATGTGGGAAATCTGCCCTCCATGCTCATGAGCCCATTACAGAGTAAAGAGAATCCTTTCTTGTCACTACTGGGAAGCAAGGCATTCAAGATTAATGTTTGATCCTGTGGCCATTAGAAACATAATGAGGCTGCACCCCAAAATGTTTTTCCACCTGTCAGTGCTTTCTGCCTACCATAGACACTAGCTCCTCACCCTGCCAAGTCCCATCTGTTTCATAAACGTTGGCCAGCCTGCCATGAGTAATGGCTGTTCAGTCACTTAAGGGACAAATGTTCCATTTGTGCTGCAGTCATGGGGAGTCTGCATGGAGGTGTTATCTGCCTCTGGCCTGCCAACGAAGTAGTCACCGGAGGTGGAGCTAGTCCAGGCAAGGTGTCCCAAGAAAGGCAGTGACTGAATTGCCAGGGCTTGGCATGAAAGTTTGCTTCTCAAGGAGCTAGTTTTCATTTGTGCCATAATATATAGAAATACTGTGCTAAGCCCAGGAAATGCAAAATGAAGTTCTGTCCTTGTTCATTTATTCACTTCTTCGCTCTTTTACCCCTTACTGTCGTGATTGCAAGCCTAAATTCCAACAAGGAATGAGCATGATGTATGATGAGTTATGAATGAAGAGAGATGAATGTCAGATTGGAGTCAGTGTCCCATCTAAAGGGGGCAGGTGCTTTTCAGTTCCCGCCAATTGTTTCTCTGGAATAGATTTGTTTTTGTTTTTTTAAGATTTTATTTATTTGTCAGATAGAGCACAAGCAGAGGGAGCAGCAGGTAGAGGGAAAAGCAAGCTCCCAACTGAACAAGGAGCCCGATGTGGGACTAGATCCCGGGACCCTGGGATCATGACCTGACCCGAAGGCAGATGCTTAACTGACTGAGCCACCCAGGTGTCCCTCTGGGATAGATTTGTAATACTGCTTTCCAGGCATTCCATTTTCCCTCCTGCAGTGGCTCTTCCTGCAAGGGGATTATATATCCCCTCCCTGTTGACTGGCTCTGGCCAATGAAACGTGGGTGGAAGAGGCGTGTGTCACTTCCCCAGGTGAAAGCCATGAGCTTGGTTTGTTGTGTCTCCTTTTCCTTCCGCCTCAGTGACTGTCAGTGTTCCAGATGGTGCTCAGGGAGAGACGGGGTGCAGAGCCTCAGCCTACCCACGATGGACATGGAGTGTGAGTGAGAAAGCAGTTTGAGATTTTGGCCTTGTTACTGTAGCATTGCTTGCCTATCCTGACTGTATATGTAGTAGTCCAGATCTTTGGATGTTTTTGTTTTTTTTCCTAGAGAGGCCATAAATCCAGATTTTTTGTGAAATATGTATATTTTAAATTTTATAATAAACCAATTATATATATAATATATAATGAATTATATATATACATAACATACACACACACTATTCGGAAGGTGGGCCAAAAAACATGTGTGGACCATTGGTTTCCTATCTCTAGGCAAGACACAAGGTACATCGTGGTATACAAAACAGACATGCTCCTTAGCTTATAGGGCTTACAGGAAATAAATACTAGACAAAAAGGAGAAAAGTAAAAATAATTATTGAGTTGTCCTTGTGAGAAGCACTAAAAGTGAAGTACAGGGTGAAGTGAGAACTATCTGAGGGGAATTAATCTAGATGAGAGTCAGGAAAGGCTTCACTAGGAAATGAGAAGGACTTGGGTCAAGGGCATAGCACTGGGGCTGGGAACAGGTGAGAATGGCCAGGTGAAAGGTCCTGAGTGGGGAAGTAGGGACTCTAACCCTAACCCTAATCCTAACTCAGAAGTTGAGGAGCTTTGAAATTCTTCCAATATAGCTGGAGCTCCAAGTGGCAAGAGATGAGGCTCAAGTGGCGAGGGAGTCCTTGTAGGCCATAAGGAATAATTTGGGCTTTAGCCCGAGGGTAATAGGGAGCCACTGAATGATTCTTAGCAAGGGATGGTCATATTCTGAAGTTGTGGGAAAGTGACATTTAATCATTTATTTTTTTTATTGGTTTATTTGACATATCTTCGAGTGTCCATTCTGTGGCAGGCGTTGTGCTAAGCCCAGGAAATGCAAAACGAAGTTCTGTCCTCAAGGAACTCGTAGCTTAACTTAATAAGGTTGATAGCACATAGACACAACTATAAGTAAAAGTGGACAGTGGTATGTCATCATCCATTCATTTACTTATTCACAATAGACATTTATCGAGCACTTAAACATATGTGCCAGGCACGTTTTGTACACATTGGGTGTATCGGCAAGACATTATGGATCTTACAGTTTAAGTCACTTCATATGGCAATGTTTCTTTATTTCTAAAATGGAAAAGTATTTGCATCACAACAAAATTGTTATGATGTTTACATGAGAGAAAGTGCTTAGCATAATGTCTGGAAGATAAATGGTCTATAAAAGACAGCTACTTACTGCCATTATTATTATTATTATTATTATTATTATTACTTACCTCATGGAAGGGAAGAATTCCTGAGCTCAATATGAGTAGAGGTATTGGATGTAGAAGGGGTCAGCCAGAGAAAAATGAGTGGCTCCAGAGAGGCTAGAACTAATTAGGACTGGTGTGTGTGTGCCTGCCTGTGCATGCATGTTGGGAGGGTCATTGTAGCATGCCTTTGACAAGTAGAATATTAAGATTATGATTGACAGGTAATATGACTTGCCCTGAGCTAGGAGAGGAAAGAACATGGCGATGAGGCTGAAAGGTAAAGCTGATGCACGGAGAGATTTATAGAGAACACAGGAAGTAGATATGTAGTCATTTCCTGCCTGATTCAGGATGTGTGGTCATTTGGAGTGCATAACCATTGGCAGGATGACCATATTCCTTTCTGAATAAATTAAGAGAATAAATAAAACATTTCCAAGGCATCTGTCACCTCTGTTAAGGCCCTGCAACATTAAACTAAGTCAGGCAGATGGGCACACTAAGGCTGAGTCAAAAGGCACTCTGCATTGGAAGTGGGGGTGTTAATGGTGGGGCAGCCATTTTGACATTGAACGAATCTTTCTAAGTGCTTGGTAAGAATATGGTGATAGATGCTATATAAAGATGCTATTTTGGGGCACCTGTGTTGCTCAGTCAGTTAAGCCTCTGACTTGATTTCAGCTCAGGTCATGATCTCAGGGTTGTGAGATCGAGCCCCGCATCAGGATCCACACTAAGTGTGAAGTCTGCTTGAGAGTCTTTCTTTCCCTCTCCCTCTGTCCCCCTGTCCCTCCCCACCCCGCTCTCTCTATTTCTAAAAAAATAAATCTTAAAAAAATTTTGAAGATGCTATATTATAAGCTAGATTATAAGTATGTCATGTGTATGTACATGTATATTTTGCTAAAATATAAAGAGCAGCACTGTCCAACAGGCATATAATAACAACCAAATATATAATTAACATTTTTCTAGTAGCCACACTGTAACAGTAAAAAGAAACATGTGACATTAACTTTAGTGTTTTATTTAACATAATATATCCAAAGGCAAATGTTATATTTCAACATGTAATCAGAGTGGAGAAAGAGCTGCTTCAAAGATGGTGTGGCTATTGCTGACCGAGAGGCTTTGAAGTGGGATTGAATGGCTGAGATGGTGGAACAAGTATGCAGTCGTCAAATATGCTGCTTTAGAGGTGTCAGATTATTTCTCCGGAGGTGAAGGAATCAGCACTGTAGAGCCAGAAGTCTGTAGACATCGGGACATGTCTTATCCACTGTTGGCACGCGTGACCTGCAATCTGAGACCAGTTTTCAGTGAGCTTATGTAAAAATACAATATTTGGTTCTGGTTTAAAAAAAACAACACATAATCCATATAACATTTATTAGATATTCTACATTCTTTTTTCATCTTTAGTCTTTGAAATTCAGTGTGCATTTTATACTTACCAGCACATGTCTGTTTTGACCAACTACATGCGCTAACGGCTGCCGGTATTTGGCAGCACAGAATACAGAACAATGACTTTCAAATGTTTTTGACCAGAGTAAGAAATACACATGCACACACACACACACACAAATGAAGCAAAACTTTTATGAAATAATACTCACACTATGACACTTGCACTCCGCTATTACCTATTCTGTTCTATTCAATTTTTTTTAAAAAATGCTGGTCATGACCCACTAAATCGATTTTATGACCACCTGTGGGTGGAGGCCTGTAGTTTGAAAACCATTGATATGGAAAGCATGTGGGGTTACATCTTGAATGGGAGGTTAAAGGTATGGGTTCTGGTATTAGTGCTTCAGGCAAAAATCTTGTGTGGCCCAAATTGCCTTAAATTGCCCTAGGTATTTACAAGGGCAAAAGGCAGGAATTAACTTATCTTGTTTCTCTTTGCATTTTGATTGTGACCTCCCTTTGTCTGGGGGCACTGGAGCCAAATTCTAGTGTGATTGGTTTTAAGAGCTGCAGGATAATTTTTTCTCTCTTTCTCATAATTGAATTCAGATGAGGTAAATGTGTGTGTTGCCAACACCCTGGATACAATAGATATTCAATTGATTTACATATATCTTATTCTCCTATAGGCTTAAAGTCTCATAGGATCCAAGAAATGGCCTTGGGACGAGGGCCATGAACCACTCTGAAGTTATATGCAACTTAAAGATGTTGCATTTTGTCTTAGAAAGGATCTTTGTTCCAACAAAAGCTAAGAAAACACATTGGTCTAGTGTGCTTATAATAATGTGGGGTAGACTTTCCTCTACCTTCTAGATTCTGCAGCTGGGCCTTGCAAATTAGACAAAAAAACCAGATTAATAGAAGAGGGGTACACATTTTATTTGGTATATATGTGTGTATATATATATATATATATATATATAAATGTATATATATACATTTTTTTTTTTTACATGCACAGAGGCCTGAGGCCTTCTTAGAAAAGAAATGAAGATGCAAAGAGGTGATTAAACCTGGGGGCTTATATACCATCTTAAGAAAAGAAAGTACACTTGTGGAGAAGTGACCAGGCAAAGGAGAAGAAGGGGTTTGGACTTTTAGGTGTAATAAATTGTGGAAAGGTAAATATATGGGGGAAACTAACGGAAGATAGGGGTTATTTTAGTAAAGTTTGTACTACAGGCCCATTTGGGTGCTGGAGTTCTGTCTCCAGTGATAATGGTTGATAATGGTTGTTTTCTGTCTTGGTACAGAAAGGAGGGGAAGACCCTGACAAAGGGAAATTTACGTCCTACTCTTAGGTAGAGAGGGGGAAAACAAAGAGCTCTTTGTGTTTGCTCCTTCTTAATTACCTTTACCTCCAAACAAGCCTCATACGAAAGTGGCATATTGTGGGGTTGCATATTCTTTTTTTTTTTTTTTTTTAAAGATTTGATTTATTTGACAGAGACACAGCGAGAGAGGGAACACAAGCAGGGGGAGTGGGAGAGGGAGAAGCAGGCTCCCCCCTGAGCAGGGAGCCCGATGCGGGGCTCTATCCCAGGACCCTGGGACCATGACCTGAGACGAAGGCAGACTCTTAAGACTGAGCCACCCAGGCGCCCCGGGGTGGCATATTCTGATCCCCTTCAGTACGCATAGGGATAGCTCACTAATCTTGCAATCTTAATGATCTGAATCAATCCTGGGAATCCAAAGGGAGTTAAAAGTCTCTGAAGATGCAAAATAAATGTCTGGACACTGCCTGGGACCCATATCTGAAGCCTGTGCATCCTTTGAAAGCAGTGCTAAAATGCTTCTGACTGACCAGAGGCAAAAACTTAGTGGAAATGAGTGCTGGCAGGCTCCCTGGCAGTGGGAGACAAGTTTGAGGACCGTCTGAAGAAAAGGGAGAAGACAGATGCTACAGGGACAGGCCACACCTGACCTGACCACACCTACTTCTTTGGAGACATCCCGGAGCGCCTCCAAAAGTGTGGAACCTGTGATCCCCGCGCTGGTCCTCCCAGGTGCCTCTTCTCTCCTGGTCACAGCTGATTGGGCTGGAGGTGGTCACTTGACTGTAGTTCAGCCAATCGGAGTCTTTGTTTGCTGAGAATTTGCATAAAGAGAACTAGAACTCAGCCATGTTGGGCGCTGGAGCTCTTAAAGGGTGTGGGTGTGGATGCGAGCCGGGGCTGGAGTCATGGCAAGCCAACACCCAATAGACTTAAGTTATGGGGAAGCAGGACGGTGAAACTTACAGAGGAAGCTGATTTGCAGAGCAATTGAAGAAGTAGAAGTCAAGAAGTGAGAGTACTGCAGGCCAGCAAATTTCTGGGTCATGTGAGGGTAGCCCGGTGGTTCTGAATAGGATGTGATTTTCATTCCCAGCCCCCCCCGCCCCCCGCCCTTAGATGCTTGATTTAAGCCTGAAATGACAAAGTGGATCTAAAGTGAATTGAAGTCCATGGTGAAAGTTCGAGGCTTATTCTGTTAGTCCAGGAGAGCCAAAGGTTTGAGGCAAAGGAATGAAGATTATGGTTAGGTAGGTTAGAAAGGGTCCCTGTGGCAGTGCAGAGCATACGTTGGGGCAATGAGGAAGTGGAGTCAGGGAGACCTGCCACGTGAGACTGACCTTGGCCAGAGGGCAGGGCATGGTGAGGATTTGAGAAATGGTTCAGAGGTAGAAAGCATTTGGCTGGACTTAGGGCCGAGAAAGAGAGGAGGTAAAAATGACAGATCCTGGATGGGGCTTTGGTGGTTGGTGAATATGGAAAAGGAATATAGCAAATGGGATCCCAAAAATACATTTCTTAAAAGTAAAAGCAATACTGGGCGCCTGGCTGGCTCAGTTGGTAGAGTATGCAATTCTTGATCTTGGGGTTGTCAGTTTGAGCCCCACATTGGACATAGAAATTACTTAAAAATAAAATATTAAAAAAAAAAAGTAAAAGTACAACATGACTTTGAACATGGTAGATGGGTAAAATTCTCTAATCTTAACCCCTAGATATAATCCACTTTAATTTATGGTCTAAAAATATGTTTTTATAAATGCTTGTGTGTGTGAATGTGTGTGTATTAATCCTGGATTATACTCTGCATTTTTTCCCACAATATATTATGTGCTTCTTTCCAAACCAATTCATATACGTTTATAATATTATTATTAATGGCTATATAATAGTCTACTATCTAGGTATATTAAGATTTATTTAGCCAACTGACTATTGATGGAAATTTGGGTTGTTTCCAGTTTTCTGTTTGTTTGTATGTTTGTTATTACCAACAAAGCAATGGATGTCTTTGTCTCTCTTTGAATTTTTGTGCCATTGGGTTTGTGTAATAAATTTTCACAGAATTCCTGGGTCAGAGGTTGAGCACATTTAAAATTTTGATAAATTCTTCTAAATTGCCAGATAGCCAGGTTTTTAGGAGAGGTTAATCAGTTCTGGTTTGATCAAGTTAAGGTCAGGGTTCCAAAGGCCAAGGATGTCTGTGGATGCCCCCAAATCATTAGAAACCCAGGTTAAGACTCTGAACCAAAGTGACAACTAGAGATATGCCAGAGGCAGAGCTATGAGAATTCTAAGCCCTGCTAATGATGTAAGATAATAAACTATGCTTCAAATCTAAGTATATACTAGACTCATTAATTATAAAAGGTTCTCAATGTACTGTGAAAGTATATATACAGCATAAGAAAACATAATTCCATCTTAAATTTACCATAAAACTAATACATTAGCTATGATAAATGTTAATTAAACATCCAAATGATGATCTTTCTTGCCTCTTTATTTAAATTTAGAAATGCTTTTGGAAGAGAATGGTTTGGATCCCTCGGATCTCTTAAAAAGCGTTCACCAAATGTCAGTACCCTTTCGCTAAAGACCACTAGAAGCATACTTGCAGTTGAAGAAGTTGGTTGGGATTCTTCATTGCAGCGCTGGGGGGAAATGTGCAATGGGAGCTGTGGGGCGTCTTGGTAGGAGGGTGTTAGGAGGAACTTAGTATAGGATGTGGACCTAGGTTGGACGATTTGGGGGAGGTTTTAAGGAATTGGGGCTTTGCTCTGGGTTGGGTACTGGCAGGAAGTGGGAGTGATTCTGTGATTGGGCATGTTAATAAATCTGGAAGGAGAAAAGACCAGAGTAACACTCCAAGCAACTTGATGAATCGGTAAAGAATCAGCAGCCCCTCATGTTGGACAAGATGGGAGAATTTTGGTGATTTTGGTGGTTTGGACAGTGTTCCTGTTTGGTCTCAGTCACATTGTCTTGCTCCATTGTGGTCTCAAAGGGGCTTTGTCTGATGTTGGTGTTCTATGTGGCTGTTTCTTTTTAAAGGAGAACACCAAGCCCTAGCCGTGAGTGCCAGCAGATCAGCTCTTAGCAAGACTAAGGCCATGCGGATAGTAAGTACCAGGCCAGCTCGTGGATGGTCAGGGTGGCGGTTCCTACCCCCCCCCCCCCCCCCCCCCCCCCCGGGGGGGCGGGGGGGGGGTCCCCCCCCCCCCCCCCCCCCCGCCCCCTCAGGAGGAAGTTTCCACTCTCTTTGCCTGGCTAATCCCTGCTGATCCTTCAGATCTCAGCGTAGACCTGTCTTTCCTGATCCACGGCCCCTGAAAATAAATAGATCAGGTCTTCCTGTTACACTGTCCTCAGCAACACGTGCTGTGCTGCTCCTTTGCAGCACTCCTCACAAGTGTCATTGATTAATTTTGCCACAAATTATTCAGTAATGGTGTCACCAGCTCACCTATAAACACGACCAAGAGTAGAGATTATGTCTTTTTTCTCTCAGTGGCTCAGAGAGTGACAACACTTGGTAGGTGCTCAACGCTAGTATTCGATGAGCGGATATTGAATGGATATGAGACTGAGCTGCTTTTGTGTGTGGATTGTACCTCACTCATCTCTGTATCCCAGGGCCGATAAACAGTGCTTGGCAAATAGTAGGTGCTCGATAAATTTTTGTGTAATGAGTTGTGATGGTTAATTTTATGTGTCAACCTGACTGGGCCACAGAATGCCCAGATAGCTGATTAAATATTATTTCTGGTTATGTCCCTGAGGGTGTTTCCGGAAGACATTAGCATTTGAATTGGTGAACTCAGTAAAGCAGATAGCCCTAATTTGTTGAGGACCTAAATAGAGCAAAAAGGTGGAAGAAGTTTGAATGAACCCTTTCCACTGTTTGAGCTGCTTCTGCCCTTGGCACTCCTGGTTTCAGGCCTTCAGACCTAGGCTGGAGTCAACACCATTAACTCTTTGGCTCTGGGATCTTGAACTACGTGGCTGACTTTCCTGGGTCTCCATGTTACAGAAGCCAGGTTGTGGGACTTCTCAGCCTTGATAATTACATGAACCAATACCTTATAATCAATCTCTTCATGTAGAAGAGATCTGGATCTCCTGTTGGTTCTGTCTGTCTGGAGAACCCTGACTAATACATGGGTTAGTGGCCTAATTCTTTTCCATTCATTTCATTCTGTGCAAGAAATCATTCCAGTGGCTTCAGAGTTATCCCAAATAATTGAGTATGTTTGATGCAAATGTAGTTGATGGCTCAAGTGCGTGCAGTGGTTAGCTGAAAACCATTCTGTAAAATATTTGACCTGAATTTTCTCCTCTTTGCCTCACACACCTTTTTTAATCTATCAGAAGCTCTGCACAGTCTCAGATCAAATAAAGGCCCTCAAGAAACCAGTGATGGCTATCGGAGCTCTGCACACTTCATTGGAAAGCCATAAACACAATTACTAGATCATTAAGGATTGTAAAACAGAAGCTTTGAAGCAACATGCACAGAATTGCCTAGTTGGGCATGAACAGTGTCCTGCACATGCCAATACTTCCCTGTTGGAAGCCACCTAGGAAAAGACAGAAGATTGTGAACAGAAATGTCTTAGAGGCATAAGGAAATCTGATAAGGAAGACCTGGGTTCTACTCACAACTCTGATGTCCCTTGGGTGATACATTAATTGAACTCTGAGAGCCTCTGTTTCCTCTCCTGTAAAGTAGGATATTAAGGACTGATTTCATTAATGCCTTAATTCTTTACTCCTTCTGTTAGGTTCCTAGGGCTGCCTTAACAAAGTGCCATACATTGGGCAGCTTAAACAGCAGAAATTTATTGTCTTACAGTTCTGGAGGCTAGAAGTCCAAGATCAAGGTGTCAATAGTGTTGGTTCTTTCTGAGGACTGATTGGCAGGGGGAGGCTGAGGGGGGAAATCCATTTCATGCTTCTCTCCTTGGCTTGTAGATGGCCGTTTTTTACCCTGTGTCTTCACGTTGTCTTCCCTCTGGGTTTCTGTGTCCAGATTTCCCCTTCTTATAAGGACACTAGTCAAACTGGATTAGGACCCACTCTAATGACCTTGTTTTAACTTTATTACCTCTATAAAGACCCTATCTCCAGATAGTGTCACATTCTGGGATACTGGGGGTTAGGACTTCAACATATGAATCTTGGGGAGACAGTTAAACTCATAATACCCCTCTTGTACCCACAGCCTTACCAGTTCCTCTCATAAAAGAGGTAGAGTCCATTTACCTGTCCTTTGAATCTGTGCTAGCCACATGCCTTAGTTTGGCCAGTGAGATGTTAGCAGATGTAATACAAGCAGAGGTCTGAAAAAGTATGCATTTCTACTTTTGTTCTAGTTTTTCTGTGATCGCCATGGGAAAATTCCCAGGTTAGCCTTCTGTGTTGTGGAGCCAAGTCATCCCACGAATTTCAGCTGAGGCCATCTTAGATGAGCCAACAGCCAGCCAAATCCCAGACATGAGACTGAGTCCAGCCAAGATCAGCAGAGCACTTAGATAACGGGCAATTAACCACAGACATGTGAGCAAGGCAGCAAAATCAGATGAGCCCAGCCCAGGTTAGCTGAACCCCATATAAATGTTTATTACTATATGCCCTGGAGGTTATGTGGTTGTTTGTTAGGCAGCATTATTGGGAGAATATATGACTGATACAGGATTAGGAATATTTACTCACTGAGTTGTGAGGACCTATGAGAAAGTATGTAGTGTTAAATGAATGTAGCCATGGTATTATAGTGTTTTTACAAACTCTTAAGTATTATGTGGAAGTAAAGAGTTACCAATATACATTAACATGCTGTGTAATAATAGTGATAAGAGGTTTGGAATGAATAAAGCTAACAAATTGGGCACTGGGTATAAACTATAAATATGAGTATACACTTATGCACATAAATCATTCATGATATTATATGATGTCTACTCTGTGTGGATTCTTAGAGACCACCTCTGAGAAAAATAAGGCTCAGAGAATCAAAATGAATTATTCCAGGTCACATAGCTAGTAAGTGGCAGAGCTTTCACCAGAATGTGAGATATTTATGATTTGCCTAACATGGGATAACATGGTATTTTCATATCTCCTCCTAGGGAAGAAGTTGGCTTTAAAAAATGAACAGAGATGATCACTTTATTTCTGGAAATCTTCTGTCTTGATTTGAAGTTTGAAGTTGGGGCAGAAAAAATTAGACATTTACTCATCCATTCATCCACCCATCTATCCACACATCTATCCATCCATCCACCTACCCACCCATCCATCTATCCATCCATCTACTCATCCATCCATCCACCCATTCAACAAATAACGATTGAGGGCCTACTGTGCATCAGGCACTGTACTAGGCACTGTATGTACTCTGCTTCCATCTGCTTTCCTTTCTCCTGCTGTTCCATTCTTTTTCTCATCAGTGCCTCCTCTTTCATTCTGCTCTGTAAATGTTGGCAAGAATGGATAAAAAATGCCTTACTTGTTAGAGCAAGTGTGTATAAGATTGATGCTGATGGTTTTAGTTCAGTTGCAGTGTTAACTGCTGTGAGCACACCTTGACACACCTCAGTTTTGTTTTGTTTTATTTTGTGGTTTTGAAAGACCATGCAGTATGGCGGTTGAGCGCGTGCTGATAAGCACAAATACTCCACTGCAGCTTTCCAGATGCCCCAAATGGAAGCTGGAAATGACATGTTTCTGAAGTTGGTAGTTCTTTCCAAGCATTGTTCATCCATTCATTTGTTCTTTTTGCCACTTTTTATCACTCACCAGGTCAGGCTCTATATGACTGCACTGAACCTATGGGTGGACATCAGTTGTGCAGCGGTGCACAATTATGTAGAGCTTCTTATATGCCAACACGGTTCTAAATACTTTCCGTACTTGTTTGGTCTCCACAACAACCCTGTAAGGTATGTACTACTATTCCTCCTTTTATAGATGATGAAACTGAGGCACAGGAGGGGTGGAGTTTACCCAAAGTGACATGAATACATGAATGGTAAGTGACAGAGCTCTGACCTCTAGATCCAGAGTCTGTCTTCCATATTGCCTCTCTAAAACCTCTGCCGGCATCACCACTGAAGGCCATATCCTCCTCTGGACCACTGTTGGGTGGATCTGCACTGCCACCACTCTTGAGCATGCCAAATGGTGATGCCAGTGGGGACACAAAAAACAGTGCTTTCTTCAGAGTAAAGCTGCTACATATTTCAGCTTAGAATGTGAAACCAGATCCCCTCCACTCATGGACTTACCTGTCAATCCCATAGTCTTTCCAGTCTTCCTTTCTTCTGAAACCGACCCTCAGCAGAGCATCAATTAGTGCCCATCTTCAGAAAAGAAGACAGCAGGGAGAGGAAGAAAAAAGCCATCTCATTTAAGCCTCAAACTCTTCATCTGTGCAATAGGAATAAGTTAAATGAATAGTGTAACATTAGGCTCTGGCTTTTATTGAGCACTTAGTATATGTAAGCACTGTGCTCAATGCTTTGCCATTTGCACGTTCTCATTTAATCCTCAAAGCAACATTATGAATAGAGCTGGCCCAGAGCAGTTCAGTAACTTGTCCAAAGTCACACAGCTAATAAGTAGGAAGCAGAGCCTGGATTCAGTCAGGCTGTAGAACATCAAAGATTTCACTCTAACACAACACCAGTGGCTCTCACAGGGGCAATACTTCCCCCTAGGACTCTCTCCAGAAGTTTGTGGGCACAATTTTGGTAGTTACACTGATGGGGAGTTACAAAATCACGAGGGCATGATTTGCTTTAGGCGACCAGGTGAGCTAGACGTTCACCAATGTGGAGGACCTGTCCTTTGTCCTGCCAGACCTTCATGTAGGTGAAGAACTCATATATTCTCATCTGAGCCTGTTTTACATATAAACATAGAGTATATTTTGCATTTTTTAAAATTTTAGGTAAACTCTGTGTCACACATAGGGCTCAAACTCACGACCCTGAGATGAAGAGTCACATGCTCCACTGACTGAGCCAGCCAGGCACCCCTATTTTCCATAGTTTTAGCATACTCTGATTTTTCTAGGAATGCAATTTACAGTGTGCATCAAGGGATGGTTGTAGTTTATTTTGCTGAAAACTTTATTATAGTTATATACCATTTCAGAAAAATCATATCAACAATGGTAATGCTGTTCAAGTTATTTGAGGGGCCCACACCACACCTCTGACTCAGCTTGCATTTGTAGCTATTACGCATACAGTGGTTCTTGGTTTATGTGCCAACATCAGACTACCTTACTGTGTCTTCTAGAATTCACATATGAAATTGATTTTTGAAAATTATATATATATAGGTTGTATTATCTCTGAATTTCATTTCAGGATAGTAAAGGGCACATTACAATATATTTGTTACAAAAGGGTGGGTAGAATGGATCATTGCTCCCAATTCTTCATTCTCTTTCTAAATGGCATTACACATCAGTACCTTTTGCCATGTGACGTTGCAGTACCTCCCACTAGAGTGGATGGAGAATATTTCTGTGCCTCATTAGTTTAGGGCTTAGCCATGAGACTTGCTTTGGCCAATGAAATGTGGACAGAAATGCAAATGTGCCCGTCTTGAGTCTGGTCCTCAAAGACATCCTGTGTTTTCACTAGTTCTTTTGTTCTGCCTTTTGCTATGAGAAAATCATGCTTCACATGGCCACTGCTCTGTAGAGAATGGGGAGACCCTTAGAACAGATCTGAACCCAACCTGAAAACTGGAGCCAGGCTCATGGAATCCCAGATGAGCTCAGCAGAACCACAGCTGACCACAGACTCATAAGTTAAATAATAAGTATTTCTTTCCTTGTAACCCATTGAGATTTTGAAGTTGCACATTACACAGCAGAAACTGACTGATACAAGGAGGTGTTGGCTCTGATAAGATTGGTAAGCAGTGCATTCTGATATTCCTCCTGTAAGCAAAGCAGTTAGTTCAGGAATGCTTTATAAATAGGAGTTCTGTTAGCATCAAAGAATGGCTAAATGATACCTTGATACCATGTTTTATTTATTTTTATTTTTTTAAAGATTTTATTTATTTATTTGACAGAGAGAGAGACAGCGAGAGAGGGAGCACAAGCAGGGGGAGAGGGAGAGGGAGAAGCAGGCTTCCTGCCGAGCAGGGAGCCTGATGTGGGGCTCGATCCCAGGACGCTGGGATCATGACCTGAGCTGAAGGCAGATGCTTAACGACTGAGCCACCCAGGCACCCCTACCTTGATACCATGTTAAAGGGGATTATAGATACATGGCTTTCAAATCCTTAGGTTTAGAAGCTCTGTATTTACTCTTAAACACTCTGACCACCAGGGTAAGTACTGGTGCTTTGGAAGGGTATAAATTCATAGAGTGAGCAGGTCAGAGATAATTGACGAGTTCTCTTCTTTAAAAAGGAATCTGGCACCATGGAAACGACAAGTGTGTTCAGGTTTGTGACTGTGGATTATAATTACCAAGTTATTAACCAGAGCATTATGTGAAAGATTGATGGTTCTTGCTCAATGTAATGTGTCCTTTAAATGCTAAATAATAAGTTAAATGCAAGGAATAAATAAGTTCGATGGCTTATTTATGGGGTAATTATGAGATATTTTCAGCCCATAAACTAGGGCATCTGTAGAAACCAAATGCTATGGAGGAGAAAGAGCCCTGAATTAGAAATCAGGAGACCTGGATTCTCTGCCACCTGCCAGTTAGTGACCTTGAACAGATTATGTCATTGCTCTGAGCCCCAGTTTCTTCATTTGGAAAACTGGGGTAGGGGGCGTGCATAAAAATACCCATCTCATAGGTGGTTGTGAAGAGTCATTGTCAAAGACATGATTATATAAGGTGCTGAGCACAGCGCCTGACACATAATAAGTGGTTACAAATGTTAGCCATCATTTTATCATCATATATGAGATAAGAGATTTGGCCCTTCTAGAAAGAGATTTCCTATTTTATGTTTTCAGTCAATAAGTAATTGGTACGATTTGCAGTAGACCCTCAGTGGAGCTTCCCTGCTTACAAAATTATCAGAAACTTGGGTAAATACAGGCAAGAACAAAGAAGAAAATATGTATCATCCATCTAACCCACCATCTAAATATAACCACTGTTAACATTTTAATGTAGACTCCTAGTCTTTTTTTTTTTTCACCCATGTATAGAATTTCTTTTTTAAATCTGAAATTGGAATCATGCTGTACATGCTGATTTGCCACCTGCTTTTGAGATGTTTCCAATGTCATTAAATATTCTCCTAAAACACACTTTTTAATGGCTGCAGAGTAGGGTGTTCTTGAGGAACATTGTCTAAGTGGAAGAGTTATTCACAGAAGCCTACTTAGCGCATTCACTTAAATTATACTTTCAGACTTTCTGAAATCTTCATTTCAAATTGGTCTTAAATGGGCCGGGGCTTGGCTTTAAAATTCCTCTCCACCTCCTCCTTCCTCCCCTAGCTGCCCCCAGGTTCTCTGTCAAGTAGTTAATGATGGTACTAGGCACTAATTCAGTGGGGGAGCTCTCAGTTTAAAGGGTCTGCGTGGTGAACCATTTTGTAAAAGGGAAGAATGTCATTCAAATAACCACCCTCTCATTTCTCTGTTCAGCTGAGTTTTTATTTTTATTTTTTTTTTAAATTGGGTTCTCCCTTCGAGTAAGGTCCATCTACAGGTAAGAATTTCCCTACTAACCTTCTTAAAGTACCTTACTTGATGCCAAGTAGCACTTCTCTCTGCATAACAAAAAGAAATACTTTCTGTCCCCTGTACGTCCCACAATCTTTGGGATGGTTTATTGTCTCCTACTGGTAGTATTCAGGTTGAGCTTCAGGGACTTGTATATAAACACTTAAAAAATTGATAGTTATATACTTATTTTATTTTATTTATTTATTTATTTATTTTTTAAAGATTTTATTTATTTATTTGCGAGAGAGAGAATGAGAGACAGAGAGCACGAGAGGGAGGAGGGTCAGAGGGAGAAGCAGACTCCCCGCTGAGCAGGGAGCCCGATGCGGGACTCAATCCCAGGACTCCAGGATCATGACCTGAGCCGAAGGCAGTCGCTTAACCGACTGAGCCACCCAGGCGCCCAGTTATATACTTATTTTAATGTGGCTTAGAAATACATATAACATATGATATGTATTACATTATATATCTATGTATCTTGCGAATGAACCTTATCATTTCATGAATATTATTGCTTAAGGGTTAGGCAGAATTTATTTATGGACAAAATTCATTTATGTGAAAATAACATGGCAAAAAGAGATAGTATATGGGGATTTTGGCAACTTTGGCGATTGCCATGTTGCCATTGATGTTTGGTAGTTGACATTGGGTAAACCTTGTCCCGGTTCAAGCCACCATCATCTTCCTGGACTTCTAAAGCCCCTCCTAACAGATCTCTCTGCTTTCACTCTTGTCCTCCTCCGACCCGTTCTCTACACAGCAGCCAAAGTGATTTTTTTTTTTTTCAAAACCAATTACTCTCCTTATTAATGCCTGTTGAGGGCTTCCCATTGTTCTTAAAAGTCAAAATTTTTAACATTTGATTCTCACCACAAGGCTGAGATAGGTGTTCATATCCTTCTTTCACAGGTGAGGGAACTGGAGTTCAGAAAGAGTAAGTGACTGGCTCAAGGTCATGTAGCTAGGAAGTGGAGGAGGAAGGACTCAAATGCAGGTCTTTTTTTTTTTTTTATGTTATGTTAATCACCATACATTACATCATTAGTTTTTGATGTAGTGATCCATGATTCATCGTTTGCATATAACACCCAGTGCTCCATGCAGAACGTGCCCTCCTTAATACCAATCACCAGGCTAACCCATCCCCCAACCCCCTCCCCTCTAGAACCCTCAGTTTGTTTTTCAGAGTCCATAGTCTCTCATGGTTTGTCTCCCCCTCCGATTTCCCCCCTTCATTCTTCCCCTCCTGCTATCTTCTTCTTCTTTTTTTTTTTTTAACATATAATGTATTATTTGCTTCAGAGGTACAGGTCTGTGATTCATCAGTCTTACACAATTCACAGCGCTCACCATAGCACATAGCCTCCCCAATCTATCACCCAGGCACCCCATCCTTCCCACCCCCCACCACTCCAGCAACCCTCAGTTTGTTTCCTGAGATTAAGAATTCCTCATATCAGTGAGGTCATATGATACATGTCTTTCTCTGATTGACTTACTTCGCTCAGCATAATACCCTCCAGTTCCATCCACGTCGTTGCAAATGGCAAGATCTCATTCCCTTTGATGGTTGCATAATATTCCATTGTATATATATACTGCATCTTCTTTATCCATTTATCTGTTGATGGACATCTTGGCTCTTTCCACAGTTTGGCTATTGTGGACATTGCTGCTATAAACATCGGGGTGCATGTACCCCTTCAGATCCCTACATTTGTATCTTTGGGGTAAATACCCAGTAGTGCAATTGCTGGATCGTATGGTAGCTCTATTTTCAACTTTTTGAGGAACCTCCATACTGTTTTGCAGAGCGGCTGCACCAGCAAATGCAGGTCTTCTGATTCTAGGTTTCTGTTTAAGCATCTCTTGATGCAGGTGCTAGCAAGATGTCCTTTGCTCATCCAGTTACAGAAGGCAGGTGTATCGACAGGTAGTGTCTGACTGGAAGTCAGAGAAGAAACTCAACTCAAACTGGCTTAAGCAAAGAAGGGATTTTATCACCTCAAGTAACTGAAAAGTCCAGAGGTAGGTCAGGGCAAGTCTGGATCCAGGAGCCTAAATGATACCATCAGGGTGCATTTCTTCTGTTTCTCCATCTCTGTGTTCTGCTTTCTTTGAGTTGATCCCATTCATAGGCAAGTTTTCCCTTTATGGTTTTACTGTAACTGCTGGACATTCCCAGGAATACATCCTTCCCTATCTACACACAACAGGAGAAGTAAGACAGTCTTTGTACCAGTTTTCCAGCAGAAGTCTCATTTCACCTCATGGGCTCTCGTTGGCTCACATGATTATCTCTGAACCAGTCTTTTTAATCAGAGGATTTAGTGTTTATTTTTTATTTATTTTCATTTATATTTTAAGATTTTATTTTATTTTATTTTATTTTATTTTTTTAAAGATTTTATTTATTTATTTGATAGAGAATGAGAGACAGAGAGCATTAGAGGGAGGAGGGTCAGAGGGAGAAGCAGACTCCCTGCCGAGCAGGGAGCCTGATGCGGGACTCGATCCTGGGACTCCAGGATCATGACCTGAGCCGAAGGCAGTCGCCCAACCAACTGAGCCACCCAGGCGCCCCTATATTTTAAGATTTTATTTATTTATTTGAGAGAGAGAGTGAGAGAGAGCATGAACTAGGGGAGGGGCAGAGGGAGAGGAAGAGAGACAAGCAGACTCCCTGCTGAACATGGAGCCTGACGCAGGGCTTGATCCCAGGACCCCGATATCGTGCCTGAGCCGAAGTCAGATGCTTGGCTGACTGAGCCAACCAGGTGCCCCAGGATTTAATGTTTAATGTGCTGATTCGATTGGACCTGGGTCCTATGTTCTGACCCTGGGCTGGGGATACAGCCCCACCTCTAGCACATTGGGTGAAACTGGAAAGGTGGTGTTCCTCAGAGATAATTCAGGATACTTCATCAGGAGAAGAGTGAATGGATGCAAGTTGGCAAAAACTACAGAGGTCTGACACTTTGGTCCTACCTAGACACATGACCTTGAGCATTAGTGTGGAAAATTCAAAGACTTGTGTAGGAAAGGGGAGAAGTGAGTGGATTTTGTACATTTGGAGGATGGCCACATGTGATGATGGTGAGTGGTCACATGGGATAATGGTAGTTCTGGTCCTAGGCAGAAGCAAAGCTTAGCTCCCTACTCACTCACTGTTTCTTTTAAGGCCCCTGTAGTGGTCAGATCGCATGTGCATGGGCTCAGGTTAAGTGCAAACAACAGTTCAGATTTAGAGGAGTGGGAGGAGGCTGGTATTCCATTTCATTTCTAGAGATATTTTTTTACTCCTTTTAAAATGAACGTTTATTGCTCTTTCCCAAGTACAAAAGTAAAACATGTTCATAAAAAGGGAAATAAAGAAAATACTTGGTAGGTACACAATAATTATGAGGTAACTGAAAGATAAAAATAAATATTACCCATAATCTTGTAACTCAGAGGTAACGTCTGTAGCATTTTTTCTGACCTTTTTCCACGCATATGAATATATTGGTTGCATATAGTGCACATGCATACACACACAAATATTTTTTATTTTTATTTTTTATTTAAAGACTTTGTTTGAGAAAGCGAGAGCATGCATGTGAGGGTAGGGAGGAGAGGGGAAGGGAGAGAGAATCCTCAGGCAGAGTCCCCGCTGAGTGCGGAGCCCAGTGAGGGGCTCAATCTCACAACCCTGAGATCATGACCTGAGCTGAAACCAAGAGTTGGAGGCTTAACCGACTGAACCACCCAGGTGCCCCCCCAACACAAATATTTTAAACAAAAATTTGGATCTTATATGAAGTACTTTAGAATTTTTTTTTCCATTTAACAATGGCATAGGCATTTTCCTGTTCATTAAATGGTTTTGGAAAATACGAGTCTTAATGACCGCATAATTTTCCAATATATTTATATACATAATTAATTTAACCAGTGCCCTATTATTGGATATTGGTAGTTTGAAAATTTCCCATATTATAAATAATATTGAGACAAACATCCATATGCACAAACAGCTCTATTAATTTGTCTCAAGCAGTTTTAAAATAAGTAATACATATCACCAATTTGCTTGAGGGCTTTTTATTTTAAAGTTCTTATATATTCTTTAAAATAGTCTATAGTTAAAATTGGGTATTAAAGTAAAGAGTGATACCACTCCCCCTTCCACTCCCTAAAGGTATTTGTTGTTAGTGATTTTAACATATTCTTGCAGACCTTTTTCCATGTGCACCCACATCAAGCATACACCCAGGTTTGTTCGTTTCTTTTTCTTCCTTCCCACTCTCCCTTCCACAAATATTTCCCGAGTGCCAGTCTTGGCCAAACATGGTACCAGGACACTGAGTGATTGTTTCTAGGAATTTTCAGTAGACAATAAGTATATACTTAACACAAAACACATGATAAATTCATATTGATGCTTCCTATTCAAATCATGGCTATAGGGTTTATTTATTTATTTATTTATTTTAAAGATTTTCTTTGAGAGAGAGAGAGGGAGGGAGGGAGTATGAACAGGGAGAGGGACCGAGGGACAAGCAGACTCCCTGCTCAGCAGGGAGCCCAATGCAGGGCTCAGTTCCAGGACCCTGAGATCATGACCTGAGCCAAAGTTAAATGCTTTATCGGCTGAGCCACCCAAGTGCCCCATAGGGTTTATTTTTAAGACTTTATTTTATTAGAGTAGTTTTAGGTTTACAGCAAAATTGAGAGAGACATATAGAGATTTTTCATTTACCCAGCCCCCCCACCTCCCATTATCAACATCACTTATCAGAATGGTAGAATTTTTTTTTTAACCAGAGATGAATTTACATTGACATATCATAATTACCCAAAGTCAATACTTTACCTTAGGATACATTTTTGATGTTGTACATTCTATGGCTTAGACACATGTATAAGGACATATATCTGTCATTATAATATACAGAGTATTTTCTCTGCCCTAAAGAATCTTCTGTGCTCCACTTACATTCATTTCTCCCCACATGCCCCACCAGATCTCTGGCTACCACTGATCTTTTTATTTAAAAAAATTTTTAGGGCACCTAGGTGGCTCAGTTGGTTAAGCGACTGCCTTCGGCTCAGGTCATGATCCCGGAGTCCTGGGATCGAGTCCCACATCGGGCTCCCGGCTCAGTGGGGAGCCTGCTTCTCCCTCTGACCCTCTCCCCTCTCATGCTGTTTCTCTCTCTCTCTCTCTCTCTCTCAAATAAATAAATAAATAAAATCTTAAAAAAAATTTTTTTTAAAGATTTTATTTATTTGACAGAGAGAGACACAGCAAGAGAGGGAACACAAGCAGGGGGAGTGGGAGAGGGAGAAGCAGACTTCCCACGGAGCAGGGAGCCCGATGTGGGGCTCGATCCCAGGACCCTGGGGCCACGACCTGAGCCGAAGGCAGATGCTTAATGACTGACCCACCCAGGCGCCCCCCACTGATCTTTTTATTGCCTCTTCTTGCATAGTTTTGCCTTTTCCAGAATGTCATGTAGTTGGAATTACACCGTATGTAGCCTTTTCAGATTGGCTTCTTTAACTTAGCAATATGCGTTTAAAGTTCTCCATGTCTTTTCATGGCTTGATAGCTAATTTCGCTTTAGTGCTAAATAGTATTCCTTTGTATGGATGGACCATTCACCTACTGAAGGACATCTTGGTTGTGTCCAGGTTTTGGCAATTACAAGTAAAGCTTCTGTAAATATCCCCTTAACAGTTTTTGTGTGGACATAAGTTTTCAGCTCTTCTGGGTAAATACCAAGGACTGTGATTGCTGGATCATATGGTAAGAGCATGTTTAATTTTGTAAGAAATAGGGTTTTTATTTAACCCTCAACTCTCTTAACTCTGTATTTCCTTTCCCCAGTGCTGAGAATCTTGGCTCCCAAAGACACCACTATAATTTTTTTTTTTTTTTTTTGGTCTCAGAATCTTTCAGTACACACACACCAGTCTGGAAATAGCAATATCATCATTTACACCATCAATTTGATTAATACAAATAGTTTAGGATTTTTTTTAATTGAGGTGAAACACATAGCATAAAAATCACCTTTTTAGCATTTTATTTTTTTGCATTTCTTTTTGACCCACTTTAAACTGTGTGATTCAGTGGATTTAAGTATACTCACAATGTTGTGCAACTATCACCACTATTTAAATGCAAAGCACTTTCATCATCCCATAAGAAATCTTGTACCCATTCAGCAGAGACTTATTCTTTCTGCCCATCCCTGGCCTGACCACCCCCCACCCCCCCGCCGGTCAATCACTAATCTATTTCCTGTCTCTATGGAGTTGCCTGTTCTGGACATTTCCTATAAAAAGAATCATGCATTATGTGGCCTTTTGTGCCTAGCTTCTTACCCTTAGCTTATTTTCAAGCTCATTTATGTTGTAGCATGTACCAGTACTGGACTCATTTTTATGGCTGAGTAATATTCCATTGCATGGATAGACCACATTTACTTATCTGCTCATCCACTGATGGACACTTGGGTTGTTTCCATATTTGGCTTTTATGAATAGTGCTGCTATGAACACTCTTGTACACATTTTGGTTGAACATTTTGTCTTCGGTTCTTGTGGATATGTTGTGTTTTGCATTCTTTTTTTTTTATTCTTGCCCTCCATGAGGGGCATCTTAGTCAGATTTTATATTTTAAAGTTACTTGAAAAAATTCTTCTCTGTGTGGTTATAATACTAAGTGACTACATATTTAGATCCATTTATTTTATTTTGCTTTGGATTTTTAGGAATTGCATTTAAATTTAATTTTGTTGGAAGGTCAGTTTAGGATAGAAATTCTTGGCCCACATTTTCTTTCCTTGAAGATCTTAAATATGATTCTTCGTTTCTTCTAGCATAAAGTGCTGCTGTTAAAAAGCTGAATGACGATCTGATTTTATTTATCCTATAAGTGACTTGATCTTTTTGGCTTGGTGCCCAGAGTATAATCTTTTTTTTTTTTTCCTTTTCCCTTTTAAGTCCAGTAATTTTCTTGGATCTGTTTCAGTGTTGGGCATTTTAAGTTGATTTTCTTGAATTATGATTCTGTTTTTTTCTGTTTCATTGCTTTGCATTTCTTTCTAAAGGACTTGTATGAATATTCTATAGCTGTTACTTTCTTAATTTCTTTTAGTCCATTTTGCCATATTGGGTTATAGTGTTCTTTTTTTTTTCCTTCCATTTGGTGGGCATATATTTCCGGCATGTTTTCTTTGTAAATTCTCTGTTTTCTTATAATTTTGACTGGTATTTGACAGCGATACTTTTTTGTTACTCACTTTTTAAGTGAATTGAGCTTTCCACTATTTCTATTTGGAAAAATAAGCTAGGATAGCTTTTCCAGCTTCCTGTTTCTAGAGCTCCCATCTTTAGTTGTTCTCACTATGTGATAAAGGTATGGCCCCATACTTTGAGCTTCCCTCCATTTCTGCTTACATCTGGGCATTCTCTTTCCTTTGCCCCTGTTGTCCCTGCCCTGTTTGGATTCTACTTTAAACAATTTCTCCTCATTTCAGGGCTTTGCCCTGGAAGAGAGTGTTGTTTGCTTTGAGACCACTATCTAGACCTTCTTCATCTCACGTTGATCCCCTGCACTCACTTGAGATAGAACCTGCAGACTCCTTCCCAGTTCCAGCTGATGTTCTCAGGTCAGCCTGCCTTGCTTCCCTGTGAACATCAGTTGGTTTTGGTTTGGGGGTCTTAGAAGGTCTCTTTTCCTTCCCTCTGTTTCATCTTGCAAAGATGCTGACACCATGTGGGTCCAATACTGATGCTACTGATGGTTTGTCCCCACCCACTCATATTTTGAGATTTGTGGGGATATCTGTCCCCTAGTTTTGTTGTAGATCTTGCTTGCTTTGCTCTATGTTTTGGATCATCCCTAGAGGCAGAGCTTGAGATAGGGACTCTGGTACATGTGATTGATTAATTGGGGGAAGTGCTCTCAGAAGAAAAGGAAGGAGAGAAGCAGGAGACAGCAGAGAAAGGAGTAAGCAAAGATGGGATCTCATCTGAAGAAGAGCATCAGACTGATCCCATGGGATGTTCTGGGGTATGACTCACACAATAGAGTTGTGCTACCTTAAGTAAGGTAGCACCTTTCTACCCCATTGGTCAGCCAATCATTGGCTGTGGGTTGCCTCTAAGAGGTGTAACTTCCGGGACAAAGGGCTTCCATTGGCTTGAGAGCAATTCTTCAGAGAAGGGGAAAGCTGTGAGCTGTTAGCATGGGGGATGGGTACCTCAGCCCAGTAAAGGGATTCTGGAGGGCACCATTAGCATCCACTACCTCTCCCAGCTAGTCTCTCTGTTTTGATGGGGAAACTTGGGGCACTTCTAAAACCATGTCACTGTCTTGGTCACCTTCCTAGAATCTGAGTTATCCTTTATATATGCAGTCTTTCTTCTTCCAGGAAGCACCTGATCCCCTCTTTACACAGAGCCCCTGTCTGAAAGAAACAATCCTACAATAATAAATTAAGGAGTATATAAAGATTTTTCTGAGGCAAGACTTTGTGTCTTTTTAGTTCTGAATCCCTAGTGCCTTGGAAAGTGCATATGGTGGGTATTATGAGTTCCTTGGTTGAGTTTGATGTGGTAGGGTGTATATAGAGGGAAGAAGTACCCTGCCTGTGGACTTGTTCTTTCTGACCTTGGAAGAAATCTCTGGCAGGTCCCATGGCTTTGGGGAACCATTCAGTTACAAGGCAGGCTCCTTGTAGTAATTCCAAAGCCTTGTCTCTTTTCTAACTTAAATCTCCTCCTTCTCCCTTTGAAGGAGCAGAGCTGGGGGAGGGTGCATGGGCTGTACTCAGTTGTTCTGCAGTCTGTTTTCTTTGTGGCAGTCTGTGGTTTCTACTCCCCCCACCCACAGGTTGGAGGAGAGTGGGTAGAAGGAGAGATCGGGGTGGGGGATGGGACAGCAGTGAAGAAGCTGTCATGCAGCTGATGCTGTTGCAATTTGAGATTGCTATCCTTTGGGCAGAGTGGAAGTCAAAGCTGACTCTCCCATGAGCTTTTGTGGGTTCCCAGGAGAGCCTGCTCCTTGGGTCTCTGACTATAGACTCTGCTTCCAACCCTCTAGCTGTGCATTGGTCCCTGCATATCTCCAAGTGGTTCTCTTGGGCAGGATACACTTTAGGATGATGCCAGCCAGCTTCCTTCTGTGGGAACTATATTAATGTCCAGGAAGCTCATTCCTTTGACTTCCCCTGCCAGTAGAGGGGAAGCTTTATTCTGCTTCCAACAGGGAAAACTCCAGACACAGCCTCTTGTCCTGTTGGACTTTTGTTGAGGACCCCACACCGTGCCCTGAGTTCATCAGACTCCAGGGGCACATATCAAGTTCTCTAAGGCCTCCTGTGTTTGGCTTGAGATGAGAGGACATACTCCTCCACCCCTGTTGTGAAGTGGTGGGGTGCGGGGGAGAAGTACAGCCCTCCAACAAATACCCATCACCAGATCCCCAGTCCAGCTCCTCTAAACCCCAACCTCATACTTGTAGCCCAGAGATGTGGGATGGGTGAATGCCTGCCAATCCAGTTTAATAGTCCCTTGGCATGTCCTGTACAGGTAGGATGGTACCTTAATTTAGGATGTCAGGGTGTTGGTCCAACTCCAAGAGAGGAAATTATTTTAGTATCCTGTTCTATAGCTGTTCAATAAGTACTTGTTTGGTGGCTTACTTGTGCAGGATTATGGTTTTGTTTTTAACTGAGAGAAGCTAATCTTCTTTGTTCCGTGTTGGGCAAATGTAGAGTGCTAGCTGGCCATTGTCCTGGGATTAGAAAAACTCTTATGACTCAGTCGAGGTGGCCTCCCCATTTGCCTGGTATGCAAAGCCACTAGAGGGGAAGAGATGGATCAATTTGCATCAGTTGTCTGGGGCTTCCTGGGAGGACAGGATCAATACACCAATCTCTAATCTCCCAAATTAATAGTTAGGGAGACCTGGTGGGAGGGACTTGTAGGGATCTTGACCAAAATTCAGTGGCACAGAGAACTACGGCAATCATGAAATAAAATCAAGTTGAAGAAAGGGAGAGTAGATGGGGCGCCTGGGTGGCTCAGTCGTTAAGCATCTGCCTTCGGGTCAGGTCATGATCCCGGGGTCCTGGGATCGGGCTCCCTGCTCAGCGGGAAGCCTGTTTCTCCCTCTCCCACTCCCCCTGCTTGTGTTCCCTCTCTCGCTGTATCTCTCTCTGTCCAGTAAATAAATAAAATCTTAAAAAAACAAAAAAAAGCAAAGGAGAGTAGAGGCTGATGACCCAGACTCAACATGGAGCTCTTGAAATTTCTTCTGGTATTGAAAGCAGGGACTCACACAGATACTTGTATACCGACGTTCATAGCAGCATGATTCACAACAGCCCAAAGGTGGAAACGACCCAAGTGTCCATCAACAGATGAATGGACAAACCAATGTGGTACTTCTATGTAATGGAATATTATTTGATCATGAAAAGGAATGAAATTTTGGTACATGGTACAACATGGATGAACCTTGAAAACATCATGTTAAGTGAAATAAGCCAGACACAAAAGGGTGTATATTATATGTTCCACTTATGTGAGGTAGAAGAGGCAAATTCATAGAGACAGAGAGTAGAATAGAGGTTACCAGGGCCTGGGAGGAGGGAGCATGGAGAGTTAATTCTTAATGAGTACAGAGTTTCTGTTTGGGCTAATAAATTACTCATTTTAGAGATGGATGGTATGCTTGTGTCCACCCATCCCCCCCAGATCCATATGTTGAAATCCTAATGCCCAGTGTGATGGTATGAGGAAGTGGGGCCTTTGGGAGGTAACGGGGTCGTGAGGGTTGAGCCCTCATGAATGGGATTAAAACCCTTAGAAAAGAGGTCCCAGAGAGCATGCCAGCCCCCTCCCACCATGTGAGGATACCACAATGAGGCTGAAACCCGGAAGAGGTTCTCTTACCAGAACATAATTATGCTGCTGCCTTGATCTTAGACTCCCCAGCCTTAGAACTGTGTGAAATAAATTATGTTGTCTATAAGTCACCTTATCTATAATATCTTGTTATAGATACAGCATCAATGAAGTAAGACAGTGGAATTGGTTACACAACATTGTGAGTGCACTTAATGCCACCTAGCTGTACACCTGAAAATGGTTATAATGGTAAATTTTATGTTATATATATTTTACCATGATAAAAAAAAATTTCCTCTTGACCTACATACCTTACTGTCCCTAGAAAACACTGGTCTGAGATTAGGTGAGTAATTAAAGAAGGAATCCAAGGGCAGCACGATCAGCCATATTGGCATGATGGAGCAATGCTGTCTTCCTTATAAGAGGGAAAATAGCCATGTCCAGGATATGGCCCAACATGAGACCATTGCAGAGTGACCCAGTATTGCCAGTCACAGCATGACATTCCATTTTCTTCTTGGGATGTCAAGCAACAGAGTCAACCAACACCAATCCCGCTGAAGAACAGCCTCCTCTTCTACCACCACCCTGCACTGAGATGTGAATGTCAGACAAGATGCGTCCCTGGACTGCTTTACATCTCTGGACTGCTTTATGTCTCTGGGTGTTATGGGCTGAATTGTATACCCCCCACTTCCCTGAATTCATAGGTTGAAGTTGTAACTCCCCGATCCTCAGATTGTGACTGTGTTTGGAGATAGGGTCTTTCGGGAGGTAATTGAGGTCATTGGGGTGGGCCCTAATCCAATGTGACTGGTGTGTTTATTTATAAGAAGAGATTAGGACACAGGTATAAAGGGAAGACCTTGATTTTGAACTTTTAGCCTCCAGAACTGTTAAAAAATAAATTTCTGTTGTTTAAGCCACCCAGTCTGTGGTACTTTGTGATGGTAACCCTAGCAAATGAAAACACTGGGTGACTTAAATAATTTACAGGCTAAAGGAAGTTTCTGTAGGGACATATTGACTCTTCCATTATTTAAAAAGAGGTCATCAGGTCTCAAGTGGGTAATATTTTTTTTTTTTTTTAAGATTTTATTTATTTATTTGAGAGAGAGAGAATGAGAGACAGAGAGCACGAGAGGGAAGAGGGTCAGAGGGAGAAGCAGACCCCCCGCCGAGCAGGGAGCCCGATGCGGGACTCGATCCCAGGACTCCAGGATCATGACCTGAGCCGAAGGCAGTCGCTTAACCAACTGAGCCACCCAGGCGCCCCTCAAGTGGGTAATATTTATCACAAAAGAATATGTTGCTCATGGGAGAATTTCAAGGAAAGACTGGGAAGGTACTGATTTGGGTGAGGCTTTCTTTTAAATTATATTACTATATTTCACCTACTCTGGCCCTGAACATGGTCATGTGTGTGTGAGTCCGTGTGTGTGTATTTTCAAGACACAGGGAAAGGAGGGGCTGAAGAAAAAGAAAGAACAGACCAGACTCTTCTGTCCACAGTTGCCTTTAATAAGGAAGAGTGACCCAATTGGGATTTTTTATGACTGAATGTCTGTTTGAACTCAACTGGACAGGAATCATCTTTCAAAGCCATTCTGAGTTGCCTTTAACTCTCTCTCTGGAATAGCAACCGCATCAGCAGGAGCTTTTGCAGGTCAGACCAACTCTGTTTCCTTGACAATAAGATCATCCTATGTAGACCCAGGTACTGCTAACCAAGTTAGGTACAGAATAATTTAAAGCCTCAGCACTCTGGATTTGGAAATCAGCTGAAGGAATGACAGGTTAAGGGCTGATTTATGCCTTATTTGTCTTGAAGGGGTAAAGGAAAGAATAATTGAGCACATGAGTCTTGGACAAAATTGGTATAAAAGCATATTGGAGAGGATTTTTATATTTCCTGAATCTCATGATGTTACAGACACCTTCATTACCTGGACAATAGTTTATTTATTTACTTACTTAGTTTTAATTTTTATTTTTTTCAGAGAGGGAGAGAGGGCAGGGGAAGGGCAGAGGGAGAGGGAGAGAGAGAATCCCCATGCCCATTGCAGAGGCAGACATGGGGCTCGATCTCACAACCCTGAGATCATGACCTGAGCCGAAATCAAGAGTCCGACACTTAACCGACTAAGCCATCCAGGTGCCCCTACCTGGACAATATTTTAATATTCATTCTGGTTAACTGTTAATAAAAATGTTTATTCTATGTGTAAAATGCTTCATGCAAGTGTATTAGGAACCATTCATAACCAGCCCGTCCATGTGTCCACCCACCCATCCATCAGTTCACTCACCTGTCCATTCACCCACATACCTACTCATCTACCCATCTACCCACCCACCTAATCACCCACCTTCTTAATATTTCTCTGATACAGTAATTTCTCTCCATCCCAGTTTTCTTCCCTGCATGTCTGCAGTAGCCTCCTCCCTGGTCTCATTTCCTCCAGCCTTTCCCATCTTGCATCTTCGGTTCACATTGTATAGCTTGAATGATTTCTCTATACTTCAGTTTCCTCATTTGTAAAATCAAGGTAATAATATTTGTTTCTCTGGATTATTGTATAAGAGATCATCATTTACTCATCCAATAATGATGTACTGAGCTCCTACTTCATGGGTCAGTCTCCATTTTAGGCACTGGGGAGACAGCAGCAAACAAGACAAACAGGTCTTGCCCTCAGGAAGCCTCGGTACAAGTGGGAGAGACAGGTGGTAACCACATAACGCATGATGGAATTTCAGATAGTGACACGTTTAGAAGAAAAACAGTGATGTACATGAAGGGCTTAGCACCATTCTAGCACATATAGATGTTAAATTAATGGTAGTTGTCATTAACAGGTATTAATATTAGTCTCTCTAAAACCTTTCAATACTAATTATGGTCATCGAGCATTTATTGAGCATTTAATATGTACCGACTATTATGCTAAGCCCTTTAATCTCACAACAACCCTGTGAGGTGGCTGTGATTATTTTCCTTATTTTAGATGTGGAAACTGAGGCACAATCCCTCATCACTTTCAAGGAAATGTCCAAACTCCTCATTTGGGTACTCAAGGCCTTTCAAGGTCTGGCCCTGCCTGTCTCTCTGGCCTCATGTCTTGCTGACCTTGTTGTCTCTTGCCTTTTTACCCTCATTCTTCAAAGCTCAGTCCAGGCATCACCTCCACCGGGAAGTTTTCCTTGACCATGATCCTCCCCGTTCCCCCCTTCCCCGCCCCCCAGGCAGGGTCATATGCTTTGCCCGTGTGTTCCCACTGTTCTCCTATCATGGGTCTCACCACGCGGGACTGTGGCTGTCCACTCTTTGCTCCTTCTGAGAGAATGTGAGTTCTACGGGGCGGGGGGGTGGGGGTGTGTCTTGGCCTTTTGTCTCTAACCCAGCATCCAGTCCAGTGGTGGGCTCATAATAAGTGCCCAATATACGGACCCCAAATCCTTTGTTTCTCTGGGGGAAATGCTCCTTCTCTGAGAGGTTGTGTAGCTCAGGGAGGAGTTGCCTTGGGACCCAGTGTGGATTAGAAACCCCGGGAAGGGGTGACTTAGCTAGTTACTCAACCTCCCTTTGCACCCCCAACAAGGTACAAGGTTGGTAGGAAAGTATTTTGCAGACAAACAAGGGCCAAACAGAGAACTGGTTTGTAGCGTTGATAAAAGCATATTTATTTAGGTCTGAATTTAATGTCCTGGCTTGACATGTTTGCCACAGGAAAAAACCGCAGATTTTTCAGAATCTGAATTTGGAAGCCAGGAATAGATTAGAGGATGAAAGAAAAAGGGCTTCTTGACCTTTCTAAATAACAACTTCCCTACAACAATCGAATATGCCGAGCATAGCTTTTGTAACTAAATTGTCTTGTTTAAATTCCCTTTGTGCCGCTTACCAGTGTGAGACCCTGAGCACAGTTTTAACTATTCTGTGGTCCTCAGTGTTACCATCTATAAAATGAGGAAATAAAAGTTCTTGATTCATACGTTCATTGTGAGGATTAAATTAGAAAATACTGTATGTTGGGCGCCTGGGTGGCACAGTTGGTTAAGGGTCTGCCTTCAGCTCCATGATCTCAGGGTCCTGAGATGGAGCCCCACACTGGGCTCCTTGCTCAGCGGGGAGCCTGCTTCTCCCTCTCCTCCCTGCTCCTGTTCTCTCTCGGTATCTCTTGCTCTGTCTCTCTCAAATAAATAAATAAAATCTTAAAAAAAAAAAAAAAAAAAGGAAAATACTGTATGTGAAGTGCCTGGTGGTACTTGTTTCTTTGTACTTATTTTAATGTGGTTACTAGAAACTTCCAAATTGCAAATGTGGCTTCTGCTCTGATTACACCGGACAGTGTTGTTCAAGACTGGTTGCTTTGAGCATACGGACTGCACTTCCTCATCTCTGACTGTACGGTCTAGCACTTAGTCGGGGCATGTGTGCTGAATATGTTCTTGATGAAATGTTTGGCTTCACTGCAATCTTGCTTGCACTTTGTTTAACTCAGAATCATAATTTGGTTGATTTTTTGCCTTTATTGTGGTTCAAATGTGGGGGGACTCCTTTTCCCGAGCCTCAGCCTGGGGAGGGTGGGTTGGAAACAGCAGAGGCAAAATGTTCTCACCACCACCCTTCACCTCATCAGGACAGTTTGGAAATCCAGATGGTGGCCCCCAGAGGGACACCTCCAGGACAGATTTGCATCCAGGAGGTGAATGGTCTGGCTTCAGGAAAGAGAATCTATTCCAGAGGAAGTCAGAGAGTAGATTCTGTTCCAGGGAGGAGTGTTGCCCCAGGCGCTCCCAGAAAAAACTGGAGAAGCTGCAGATGGGGAATGAATATTGGGCATGATATGACGGTTCTCATTCAATTAAAATAGCAAACGGGAAAGTAATAGGAACAGGGTGTTTAGTGGTGGGCTTCAGATGAAGACCAGGCTGAGTGAGCAGAAGATCAAAGCAACATTATTATCTCATGTGGGAAAGACATGGCCATGAATTTTTTTTTCCACTTAAAAAATTTTTTTCCCGGGGCACCTGGGTGGCTCAGTCGTTAAGCGTCTGCCTTCGGCTCAGGTCATGATCCCAGGGTCCTGGGATCGAGCCCCACATCAGGCTCCCTGCTCAGCGGGAAGCCTGCTTCTCCCTCTCCCACTCCCCCTGCTTGTATTCCCTCTCTCGCTGTGTCTCTCTCTGTCAAATAAATAAAATCTTAAAAAAAAAAAAAAAGTTTTTTCCCTTCTTAGTCTTTTGTAGGAGTTGATATTGACTTATATTTGACAAGTCTAGTAACCATTTATAGTTGCTATTAAAAGAACCCTTTAAAATAACTATGAAAAGTCAGGTACCATTTTCCCTCCTGGGTTTCTTAGTTTTTCAGTCCTGAATGTTCTGCCAGTCCTCTGGGCCTGCCCAATTGCCTGCCAAGTGGGTCAGGAATCCCTGGGTGACTGGGATGGAAGGAGCGAGGAGGAGCCAGTCAACCTAAAGGGCAAATACCTACACTGTCCCTGAGGCAATGAGGGGTGGGTCCTGGAAAGGGTATCCAGTGACTCAGGGGGTCTCATCTTTCTCAGGAATCCTGTGGTTCCAAGGATCAGAAACCCAATTAGATTTGTTGAGGGAAAAGGACTTACTGGACAGACTCTGTGAAATCTCATAGGACCTCAGGGCAAAGAGGGCAGGATTGTTGTCAGGCCGCCATTTTGCTGGAGATGGTTCTTTCATCTGTCCTATGATTCTTTCTGCTGAGTAATTTCCTCTCCTAGGAGTACTGCAGTCTGCTTAACTCAGTAATTTCCTCTCCTGCATTTTCCTCTCCCTTGATTTCAGTGTGGCTTTGGCCTGCCATAGAGCCCACACCAGGCCTGACTCAGGCTTTGTGGGCTCAAAACCCACCAGTCCCTGATGATCATTTCTGTTTGTAGGAAGTGAATGAAGGAAAATCTTGGGTTTTTTGATGGTGGTGGTGGTGGTGGGGATTGGATGTTTTACCACCTCTCATCAACTTAAAAATTGTGTAAGACCTACGTTCCTAGCTTTTATGATGAATCTTTTATGTGGAAATGAAGTTTTGTTGGGAAAGCCCCTGCTGAGAGCTATGCCCTATGGTGTGTGACCTCTAAAAATAGACTTATCTTGGCAGTGGTTACTGTTTATTACTTCCCATTAAAAATTTTTCTCCTTAATAGAACCCTAATTTTGTTTATATAGTCTTCCAATGACAGCTTTAAGAGTAGACCTAGATCAGGGATCAGCAAACTTCTCCAGAGAAAGGCCAGAGAGTAAATACTTTAAGGTTTTGGTGGTGATGGGGGGGGTGTTGAATATGGGCTCTGTCACAACAAGTTGTGTGACAACTCTCTGTTGTAGTGTAAAAGCAACCATAGACAATATGTACATGAATGAGTGTGGCTGTGTTCCAATAAAACTTTATTTGTAAAATCAGTCAGTGAGCCAGATTGTGGCCTGCAGGTTGTAGTTTGCCAACCCTGATCTAGATGACTCTAAGGCAGAGTTTCTCAATCTCAGCCCTATTGACATTTTGGACCAGGTAATTCTTTGTTGTGGGGGACTGTTTTGTGCATTCCATGGTATGTTTAGCAGCACCCCTGGCCTCTACCCACTAGATGCCAGTAGCATCTCACCCTCAGTGTGACAGCTAAAAATGTACTGGAGCATTGCCAAATGTCCCTGGGGGCATTTCCCTGGTGACTGTTATTGGTCTGGCGGAGTCATATGAACTTGAGCTAGTACAAATGGACTCATTATAAAGGGCTTATAGTCCACGATTTGGAGAGAGGTTCTGTGTCCCTCCCCTTAGACCTACACAAGAAAGCATCAGCACCAAGTGCTGCCCACAACCATCTTATAACCATGGCAGGCATCAGACTCTGGATGGAGTCTGCACTGTGGATGGCAGAGCTTAGGGACAAGAATTTAAGACCTCTTTGAGCAGCTGAATCAACCAGACCTGAAACCCTCCTTACATATGGACTTCCTGATGGATAAGATGACACATTTCCTTTTTGTTTTAGATGGCATTTGTCAGGCATATTCAAGGAGGTGATTTGCCAATGTGCACAGAAAGATTTCAATATGTTAACCTCTAGTATGCCTGTATTTGTGTGTGATGGCTGGATATCGGTCATGCAGCCCACAGGACAGCAGGGGCTGTGATTGGTATCGTAGTATCGCCATGTTTCCTTTTGGCTCCACACAGGCCTTGGAGCATTATCTTACTGCCTGGCCCCCTGCAAATGTGGCTTCTTTCTGGCTGTACTGTGGTGGAAGTCCTCGGTGAACTTGTTCAGCAATATGGGTCTTTCAGAGGAGCTTTCGCTGCCTGATAGGTTATAGAGAATTTTTCAACGGTGTCTTCCTAGGAAGGAGATTTGATCAGAAAACAGTGGCAGTGTTTGGCCTGATACATGGGCATCAGATCCCGAATTGCAAACATAGTGGCTACAAAGATAACAGGAGGGGCGCCTGGGTGGCTCAGTCGTTAAGCGTCTGCCTTCGGCTCAGGTCTGGTCCCAGGGTCCTGGGATCGAGTCCCGCATCGGGCTCCCTGCTCCGCAGGAAGCCTGCTTCTCCCTCTCACACTCCCCTTGCTTGTGTTCCCTCTCTTGCTGCCTCTCTCTCTGTCAAATAAATAAATAAAATCTTTAAAAAAAAAAAAAAAAAAAAAGATAACAGGAAACCAGTTTCTCTCAATTCAAATCACAGTTCCTCTTGGGATCATGCCCTTACTGCTTTCAAGCCTCCCTAGTCTCCTTGCCCCCCTCCCCCTCCAGTTCTTGGGTTGCTACTGAAGTGGTAAAAATGCATGTAGAACCAAATCCATAAAAAGAAGACTTCTAAGAAGGTTTTCACAGCAAGCTATTGAGTGATGTTGAAAAGGCAACTGGACTTAGGCTGAGAGCCCTGGCTTTAGAATTTGGCTCTGAGCTTGTAGGTCATTTCACTTTGCTGAGCCTCAGTTTACTCATCTGTGGGAATAGGTTGAATGGTATGTACCCATCGATCGAATGAGATAATGTTCATGAAAAAGTTTAATGAGGCAGGAGATAGGAGGAGAGCTGCTTGAACAGAACAGGGGTGTGATCAGTGGATACTTCAGGCCCACATTCTTCTCCCTTTCTGTTTGGTGGCATCCATTGTTCAATTGTGGTTGAGGTTTCCTGAGTCTGGGCTGAGATTAATGGGATGTACAGAAGTGGGGTGTCTGCAGGATATTGGTGAAGACATGGCTGTAGGCGGTGGTCTCAGAGCCAGGCAGCAGAGGCACCTCTAGGCATCTTCCCAGGCCTCACAGACAACTACTGGCAGTCCCAGGGTTCCCAGGGTCCCCAGGGCCCACAAGAAGGAGAAAATATCACCAGCTGGTCCTCCAAATGGGGAGCAGAGGGGTGAGATTTGGCTCTATAATCTGCCAGTCCTGAGTTTGAACCCTCCTCTGCCATTGATCCACTGTGTAAGCCTTGGGAAAATTAGTTAACCTGTCTATGCTCCATCAGTAAAATGGTGATACTAATAGGCCTTTCATCATAGGGTATTTGAGAGAATTGCATAAAGTATATGCCTGGCCCATAAGGAGTGTGCAAAAATTGCCAGCTTTGGTTTTTACTTTTATTATTTGGAGGCTTGCTCCTTCTAGCTTTCCTAAAATGCCCCAAGGACTTATTATGGAATGTGGTTGTTAGGGTGAAGTGGGGAGGGGTTGGGAAAGATGTCGCCCCTGGGACAAACTCTCTGGATAAAACTGTGAAAGCTGCCAGGCTCGGGCCACGCTTGCCACAATTCATCACCCACTCCTGAAAGCCAGCTTGGATTCCTCCGCCTCCTTCAACCGTTACACTTACACTCCACCCATCGCTAAGTGCTGCTGTTGGTTTTCCCCCAAATGTATCCTGAATGGGGCCTGTTTCTCCATCTCCCTGGCTCCCAGCCCTGTTGGAGCCACTTAAACCCCGGCAGCAGCTTCCTTGCTGGTCTCTGCTCCTGTCTCCCCACCACCCACTCTCCCCACAGCAGCTGGAGGGGAGGTTTGAAAATGTAAATCAGAACACATCTCCAGCTCCTTGAAACCCTCCAGGGGCTTCCCATTGCACCTAGAATAACAGCCAACATTTCCCACGGTCTGGTGGATAATGTTTTCTACCCACCCCCTTAGGGTGGCTGAATTTTTCTCATTTTTCAAGTCTTCAATTAAATGTTGTCTCTGACCTGTTTAAGTTAGGTGCTTCTCATCCTCTTTGTCTCTACAGTATTTACACCTGGTAATGACAGATCTATTTGTGTGTTTATTCATGCAGCACCCGCCCTTCCTACTGTCCCGTAGGGAGCGCAGGGACGGTGCCTGGTTTGTTTACCACTCTGTCCTTGTACCTGGCACGTAGTAGGTACTTCATAATATCTGGTGAATGAATGCCATCAGGCCAGTGATTCTGTTTGTCTTTCTTCACCTCACGCCTTCTGGGGGGGGGGGGGGGAGAAGCTCTGTATACAGGTGCTGTGGAGTGCTTAATAATTGGCATCTCACTCCATGTGGTAAGAGGCAAGAGAGCTTAGTGGTTAAATATGTGCGCTCTGATGGCCAGACTCTCTGGGTTCAAATCCCAGCTCTGCCCCTTGTACCTGTGTGCCCTTCAGCAAGTTACTTAGCCTCTCTTTGACTCAGTTTCCCCCTTTGTCAAATAGGGATATTATCAGTATCTACTTAATGAGGGCTAATTAGGTGATCTTTGTGAAACCACTGGTAAGTGCCTGCTTGGTGGCTGTGATTATCCAATGCGTATGTGTTGACATTTCCCTTTCTGGGTGAGTTTTACCCCTTCTCTTCCTAATTTTTTGAAGTCAAAGCTCTATTTATTTGACTCTACTTTGATCATCTATTTCATGTTCTACTCTGGGCATCCAGAAATGATCCCACAGATACAGTTCCCGTTCTCATAGGGCTTACATATCAGCAGGGCATACAGGCTTTGAACGAATAATTATAGGTGAGACAGTGAAATGAAAAAGAAATAGTGTGCAGGGAGAGTAAACTCCAGGGGAATTAAAATTTTTGTATGTGGGGGGGGCTGGGGTCAAAGAAGTTCTACCCAAGAATGTAGATCTAAGCTGAAGATAGAGGTAAAGATCTACCCAGGAGATAGAAAGTGTTGTAGGAGTGGGGTGGGGCAAGGGGAGAGTATGCTAAGCAGAGGGAACAGCTTGTGTAAAGGTCCTGAGGCTGCAGAGAACAGCACATTCATTACTAATATGTGCAAATAAGTACATAGCTGGAAAACTTGGTTGTGGAAGACAATTGTTTTTTCAGGGATCTCCCCAAGGAAAACTCAGAAATAAAGATTTGAATATAAGAGCTTTATCTGGGAGTTGATTCTGAATACCAGTTGAATGGGGAGGTGAGACAGGGAAAGGAAGGAGCTGGGAAAGGATACAAAGTCAAACAAGTTACTACTATGGGCAGGTGGGGAACTGTGGGGGCCAGTGTCAGACATGCATCTCCGTTGTCCCACGCGGTGGATGATGGAGCTGGGGTATTTATACACCATCTTCATTAGTCATCGTTGGAGGGCTGCTCTCAGTGGGGGCAGGGCGGGGCATTAATCCCCTGGGGCTTCCGTCCTGCCATGCATACCAGCAAAAGTGGCTTCCAGCCACCAGAGAAAGCTGTCAAGCAAATCAGAGTAGGTGCTGGCCATATTAAAAGTTGGGCCAGTCTGGTAAAGGTGAGGGGACCCGGCAGGGAACGACTGCATCTGCTGTACACCCCAAACCCCTCTGATGCTTGAAGCTGTTGGGGTCAGCTGGGAACAGCATGTGAAGGCCCTTAGGAGCTGATGTGAAAGATTTTGGGGAGCCACTGTTGGCTTTTAAGCTCAAGTGAGGCTTAATCAGACCTGCAGTTTAGATCACTCTGGTCCTTGGGTGGAGAATGAACTGTTGTGGCCGAGGAGCAGATAAGAGAATTTGGGAGGCAGTCTCGGCTCTCTAGGCGAGAAATGATGGTGGCTTAGAGCAGGTGGGGTGGGGCTCGAGAGGTTTGGGAGCCGGATAGACCAGACTGAGTGAGAGTCTGCCTCTGAGGAAGGTGGCAGCCCTTTTCCATAATATCTTCCTTACACTAAATTAGACGCAGGTATCTCTGAGACTTGGCAAGCGGGGCTGTAATTTTCGCGTGTCCCCCACCCTCCACCCCCTTACCTGATAAAGCTCTGTCATCTGCTGCACTCCCGCCGCCCACTTTTCGCAGCACTTTCCAGGCTGCTGGGGCCAGCGTAAAATAAAAAGCCCCTGTTTCCCACCTTGCCAGCTTTCCTTCTGCCATGCCCACCCTGCTGTGCCTAGCAAGGGTTAGCCGCAGTGCCAGCTTCGGAACCAGCATTATTGTCAAGGAATGTGGAAGCCGCCGGGCCAGGGAGCAAGGGGCGGGGATGAACGTTCCATTCGCCATCTGTGGCTCAAGTGAGAGCCGTGTTGATGAGATCCAGGGCCATCTCTGCGTGAGCCGGAGAAACGCATTTCAGCTGAGCTGGCAAGGGGACGTCATCTCTGGGCTCGTGTGGGTGTCCTGTGGGGTCACTGTGTTCTCCGAGTGTGGGGCTGGGATGAGGGGTATAGAGGTCTGCTTTGTCCCCAAACCCAAGTTCCTCTGCCAGGCCCTGCTGGGCACAAAATAGCTGCCATGCTGTTCTTGCAGCTCTAGAATGGTGCCAGCCCTGGCCAGACATAGCCTCGTTAAAAATCACTCTATTAACATTCGATTTCTGTAATCTTAAAGGGATCTTAAGGGTCATTCATTTAACAAATCTTGATTTCTGGAAAATTTTTCTTCTGAGTAAAGCCCACCCCCACCCCAATTCCATACTCTAATCACAAGGGCACCAAGAGAGCTGTTGTTATTGCAGTGAGCCTTGCCTTTGGCCTTAGATGAATAGACCCCAGACCCACGCTGGGCCCCTTAGAATGGTACCCTGGGGGTCTGGACTGAGAGTAGAGAAAGGAAAGGCAGTCCCTTGTATCTGAAACTGTAATGTATGGAAAATAGTGGATGGCTGGTTTTTGCCAAGAAGACTGGGAGAGAGAGCAATCTGTTTCGGGAGGAAGGTGGCGGGGTGGGGGGGGTGGAGAGAGAGAGAGAAAGAAGACACACAGATTGCTGATTCTTCCTGGTCTGGCTATTTCCTATTCTTTTAGTTCCATGAAACCCCCCAATAGTCTTATAATAAATTTGCCCTTCTTGTCTATGCTTGGTTAAGGTGAGTGTCTTTTATGTGGAGGAGAGGGGGAAAAAAGTCTCTCTGCCCACAGACTGGCAACGTTTTGGAACACTTTAAAGGGTTAAAGAGAAAGTTCATCTCAACTCCTGATCCTGGAAGTGTTTAGAGGCACCCTGGAAAGAGACTCTGTGCCCGTGAGCAGCTCCTTCCCACTCCTCCCTGCAGCATGCCCACACCCCAGGCCCTGGTAACCGCCCATCTCCTCTCTGCATCTCTAGACTTGCCTACTCTGGCATTTCTTATAAACAGAATTGTACACTATGTGGCCTTTTGTGTTCGCCTTCTTTCCTTCAGCATCTTGTGTTCAAGGTTCAGCTCTGTTAGAGCATGTGTTAGTGCTTTGTTCCATTTATGGCTGAATCCTATTTCATTGAATAGGGAGACCACATTTTGTTTATCCATTCATCAGGTGATAGACGTCTGAGTTGTTTCTACTTTTTGGTTATTGTGACCAGTGCTGCCATGAACACTTAAAATAGCAGGTCAGAGCATGTCACTCCTATGCTGACTCCCGCACATCTTCCAAGCTCAGAATAAACTCACAAGCTCTCACCATGGCCCAGGGGGCCCTACCTGACCTGGCTCCTGCCTCCCTCTCTGACTCCTCTCTTCTCTTTGCTGTTCCTTGGACACACTGAAATGGGAATGTTCTCTCCCCAGGTATTCCCAGGACTCTCTCCTTTACTTTGCTGACGTCTCTAATCAGATCTCACTTCCTCAGAGAGGCCTGCTCATCCATCACTCCTGACCTTGCTGTATTCTTCTTCATAGGGTTTTCTGTAAGTGACATGTTACTTATGTACTTGCCTTTTTGTGTTCTGTTTTTCCCTAGAATGTAAATTCTATGATAGGTGGGACTTTTTCACTGCTATATCCTCTGTACTTGGCACATACTAGGAACTTAACCAATATTTGTTAAAGGAATGAATGAATGAATGAATGAATGAATGAATGAAAAGGTGGGACCTTGCAGATGACACATGAGAAACTGAGGCCCAGGGAGGGGAAGGGCCTGGCCCAGTTTAAATGGCTAATTTGCTCTCCCAATTCCAGTCCTGTGTTTGCTTTTCCAAACTCCTCTTCCCTCACATGTTTGGATGCTGGGTCGTTTATGCTAATTCCAGTCACCCCTACTTGGGACTACTTTCTACTAAACCAGTTAGCACATCGGAATCTCAGACTGTTCAGATTGGGTACCTCTCACAGTTTCCTTACCTTTACAGCCACCCCTCCCATCATTTCCCAACACACATCCTACCCTTCCACCCTCCTGAGGTGCTTGCAGTTCCTCGAGCACTGGATGTTCCCTCATGCCTCTGTACCTTTGCCCATGCTGTTCCCTCTGTCTGGAACACTCTTCCCACCACCACCTTCTATAGGTGGCCAACTCAGACTCATTTTCATGACTCAGGTGGCCTTCTATACCTTTAGGAAGACTTTCCTACCATTGTCTTCCAGCGAGACTGAGAAAGAAGCCTCTCCACTGCATACTGAACACCCCTGTTATAACCACATCACTCTACTGAGATTGACTGGGTCTCCTCTGTGTTGTAGAATCAGAGTCTCCAGTGACAGGGTCATGCCTTTCAAACCCCGAGACTTTATCGCCAACCCCCCGCATGGTGCCTGGCACAGTGAAGGTACTCAGCAGCCCTGGGCCTATGTGAGTTTCTTTGTTTTGATCAAAGGAGAAGTGGATGCAGCAGAGACTGAGAGCCCTCCTACCTTTCAGTGTGCTCCAGCCAGTTGTTGACTGCCAGAGTCCATGTCTGTTCCAGAACAGCCGGAATTCAAACTGCCCGTGAGAGGCCAGAGGGTAAAAATTAATACCTTGTGCTTCCAGAGCAGCCCTCGACCAATGACTCTTGGGAGTTGATGTATAAATACCCCAGCTCTCTCTCTCCTTGGGTGGATTATTTCATCTGAGACCTGAATGATGAGTAGGAGGGAAAAGATGTGTTTTGCACCTGTCCTCAGGGTTTCCTCATGGAGAAACAATGGGATTAGGCTCCTGTTGCCCTCTGTGGTGGCTTGCTGTTGCCTCGCTTCTCTACTGGTGTTTCCTCCACTTCATAAATGTACCACTTTCACTTGATTCCTTGTCCAGTCCGGGGGAATTGTCAGAATGCCGACACCCCAGCCAAAGGCCCCAGCATGGGTGGGTTCCTTTTTCCTTCAAGACCATGATGACACCAGCCTGAATGTATCAGCCAACCAAACGAGCTCATAAATGCCAATTAGTTACATTGATGAGCAATGTTTATGGGTTCCTGCAGATCAATTCATAAATATTATAAATTGCAACAATTTCTAAATAATGCCCTGTGACTAATGGCTCTGGTTGTAGTGGATTTTATCACTTTGTTGAGTACCTAATTGTCCTCAGCATCACTGAATGTTCTTGTGACCTGCAACAACACAATGACTTGGAGTCCAGCAGCTCCAAGGTCAAAGAGACTGCCTTTCTAGCTTCTGTTTTAGGTGACAGTAATCCTGGTATTTTTAATTTTTAGTGGTCTCATCTTTTGTGCGTGTGCATATGCGTGTGTGTGTGTGTTTAGTGGTGGAAAGCTGTCCTTTTCCACTGACTTAGGAAATATCATGTATTCAGGCTTTTACCCATTGTTTCAGAGACTCATTCATTCATTCAACAGATATTTATTTATGGAGCTCTTTCTGTGCCCCACCACTATGTGAATGCTGGGAATATAGTAGTGTGTTGGTCAGGATAGGCGAGGCTGTGCTGTTGTAAGAAGTTAACTTTGAAATCCCAGGAGCTTGAAATGACAAAGGTGTTTTTCCTCATTCATGCTACACATCCAGTGTGGATCAACAGAAGACAGTCCTCCATGTAGTCACTCAGGGACCCAGGCTGATGGAACCTTACCAATCACTGCATAGGGGAATTGACAACTGGAGGGTTACTGTGCCAACTTTTCTACGTGTAAGTCCAGAAGGGACATGTATCACTTCTGTACTCCACCCATGGGCCAAAATTAGTCACATGGCCCCAGTTAACTGCAAAGGAGGCTGGGAAATGTGGAGGGAGCACATGGAATATTTGGTGTGCTTAACTCTCCCTAGAGAGCTTATGTTGAAGCTTGCATTGTAGGAGAAGGTAGGGGTCAAACAAATTACTGCATAAATAATTGTTTAACAGTAAGCGGGGTGAAGACTACAAAGGAGAATTTGTAGGAGACCCAATGCCTTCTAAATGGTCTGGGATGGCTTCCCCAGGGAAGGGGTGTTTCAGGTGAGACCTGGGAGGTGAATAGGTGCTGGTCAGAGGGAGTGAGGCACCCAGCTGTCTCACAAAGACAGATCACCTCAGGCTGTACCCTCGAAGAACACCTCAGGTTGTACCCTGGAAGAACTTACAGTGTAGTTTGGGAGATAGGAAATATAATACCAGTTAGCCAGCAACAGGCAGCCTACATGGTTGGACACGTGCTGTGTTAAGTGCTTTATGTGCATTATTTCTGTTAATCCGCCTTTGCAATAGGTTGCCCTTGCAAGTGTCTGGGTAGGACTTGAACTCGTGTGTGCACCTGAAGTTCATGCTCTTTACCACTATGTGCCACTCCCACCAGGGTGATTGCCTGGCGACTGACCAGTTTAGCCCAGTGCTCAGTGACTGATGGGGTATAAGTCACCAAATCTCTCCAGACCTCAGTTCATCATGAAGATGAGAGCATTTGGCTAGATCAGAGCTTTTTAAACATATTTTAATGTAGTGGAATATTTTAAAAAATGCAAGCCAATATATAAAGCAGGTAGGAGAGGTTAGTAACCTGGGGAGGATCCCTAAACCTCACCCTTACATCTTCCCATCTTCTTTAGCAGTCCCTGGGGCTCCACTGCAGGGTCCTGGCATGTGGTAAGTGCTCAGTGAACTAATGGACCATCTAAAGTTACTTCCAGACCTCACGTTCCCAGTATTACAATTAGCTGTGGCGATTTGATTATAAAAACAGACTCCTTTCTTGTCCCTTATGGTAGGTAGAATAATGACCTTCTACCATCCCTCCCAAACCCCCACTACCCAAGGATGTCCACATCCTAATCCCATAAACCTGTAAATGTTACCTTAGATGGCAAAAAAGACTTTGCAGTAAGGTCAAGTTAAGGATCTTGAGAATGGAGAATTGTACTGGATCATCTGGGTGGGCCCAATATAACCTCAAGGGTCCTTGTAAGAGGGGGTCAGGTAAGTCAGAGAAGGCAATGTGGGGATGGAAGTAAAGGTCAGAGAGAGAGACAGAGGTTTGAAGATGCTACACTGCTGTTTTTGAAGATGGAAAAAGGGGTCATGAGCCAAGGAATGTGGGCAGTTTCTAGAAGCCAGCACCTCCAGAAGGACCAAAGCTCTGCTGACACCTAGAATTTAGTCCTGTAAGACTCAATTCGTACTTCTGATCTCCACGACTGTCAGATAACACATTTGAGTTGTTTTCAGCCACTAAGTATATGATAATTTGTTATAGCAGCAACAGGAGACTCATACATCCCTCTGAGACAAGAATTTAACCCACACTGCGGGTTGCTTCTGTCTGTACTTGATGGCCAGACCATTAATTGTAACTACCACATGCCAGCCACTGTGCTTCATGCTTTGTGTCTCTTATGTAGTTCTCCAAGCAGTCCTGTGAATAGAGACTGTCATGTCCATTTAGTAAAGATGAGAAAACCGGGGCTCTGAGAGGTTATATCACCAGCTCACGGTCATGCAGGGGAGCATCTTTCTGACCGTCACCTTGAACTCTATCAGGTAAATTGGTTATCTTTGTTTATAACATTTTTTTTTTAAGATTTTATTTATTCATTTGACAGCGAGAGAGACAGCAAGAGCAGGAACACAAGCAGGGGAGTGGGAGAGAGAGAAGCAGGCCTCCCACAGAGCAGGGAGCCCGATGTGGGGCTTGATCCCAGGACCCTGGGATCATGACCTCAGCCAAAGGCAGACACTTAATGACTGAGCCACCCAGGCACCCCGGTTATCTTTGTTTAATTAAAGTTTTTTTGTTCTTTTGTTTGGAACATACTCCTCTGTTTCTTCATTTTGCTTGACTCTCAGTGTTGGTGTCTATGCATTAGATAAAACAGCCACCTTTTCCAGTCTTGAAGGGGTGGCCTCGTGTAGGATATGAACCTTCTCATTCAACCCTACCCTAGCTCTTGGTTATCTCTCAAACCTGTGTGATTGTCCAGGTAGCCCTTTTTATTTTTATAGCTCCCAGTGGTCGAGGGTGTGCCAAGGCATGTCAGTGCCCCAAAGGGCAGGATCTCAGTCTGCACCTGGACTCAGGCTGATTAGAAGTCAGACCATTAGGCAGCAGCTTTTAAGGTATGCAAATATATACAGTTCTGGTAAGCCCTGTGGGCCACCAGAACCAGGTGATGTAGAGGTGTCCCCTAGCAATAGATGCAAAAATTGGGGCACCACACAAGGGTATAAAATGCCTTTCCAAGAGATACCAGCTAGTGGAGCGAGGCAGAAAGAGAGCACAAAGATTGTGTCCATCAACCTCTGTTCCCTGAGAGCCCCTCCACAGGCTCCTAGCTGTGTGCCAGACCAGTAGCCCAGCCCTCAGGCCAAAGCTCCTGCACAAGCAAATAGGCCTCTCTCTTTGAAAGACTGGGGGTGTGTTTGTCTGCTTTCTTTGCAGTGCTCTGGGGGAGGTAGCCTGCCAAGGAGTGTCTCTGATTGTTACAGTCCTGTGGGACCTAGGCTGGCAAGCTCCTCTGGCCTCCAAAGCCAGGTGATAAAGGGGTGTCCCTTGGGCAGGCACAAATACCAGGGCACTGCATGCACATAAAAGCTCTGTCTGGGAGTTGTTGGCTCTGGAGCATGGCAGAGGCAGAGCCGAAGATGGTGCCCACCAGCCAGCAGGCCCCTAGGTATGTGCAAAAATCAGATGCCTGCCCCTCAGGCCACCACTTTGAGATGAGCAAATGAGCCTCATCACAGAAAGTCTGGGTGCCTCTCCATTGGCTTCCTGTGTGCTGGGCCTGGGGCGATGGGTTCACCAGCCCATTCTCCGATCCCTGTAGTCTTGTTGGTCTAAGGGATGTCAACTTTCAAAGCTAGATGTTTTGGGGACTTGTCCCTCAACTGCAGGTCTGCAAAGTTGGGGTGCCTGACATGTACTTCAAACCCTTCGCTTCTCAGGGAGCAGCTCTGGGTTTTGAGTCCCCTCCTGATTATGGATCCCTGTGCCAGCAATGGGGTTTGTGGCAACATTGGGTCCCAGCCTCTCCTAACTGCCTGGATGAAGGTCTTCTCTCGTTTGCAGATGAGTAGGGTTTTTTCCTACAGGTGAACCTGCCTGTCCTGTGTTCTTACCACTAGGCACTGCCTTCCAAGGTCTTATCCCAGAATTCATCCTGTTTTCTGGCCCCTCTTCACAGATTCTTTGTCTGCAGTCTTGTTCAGATATATATATATATATCCTTTAAAAAAAAAAGATCCTTTCCATGAAATTCTCTCCTTTTCGGCTACTTTATTCCCATGTTGTCTTTTCTTAAAAAATTTTTACAGCCTCCATTTCACTGCCCACTCAGCCTCCCCGCCACACCCGTAAATTTGTGTCCACACCCCTTCCCTCCCACATTATTCTGTTGCTTCCAAACTTTCAAAGACTACCGAAGATCTTGCAGATGCAACTCTCCATTTTCCTTCTCCTTGCTTCTCAATTTTCTTCATTCAATTTCCTTCACATTCTGTCTTTTCCTTTGCAAAATTCTTTCCCTGCTTTTCATGACACTGTTCTGCCATCTCTATAACCTTTATTCATCTTTCTCCTTCAAAACTCACTTCTTCCGGGCCTGTGGGTGGCTCAGTTGGTTAAGCGTCTGCCTTCGGCCCAGGTCATGATCCCAGAGTCCCAGGATGGAGTCCCACATGGGACTCCCTGCTGAGCTGGGAGTCTGCTTCTCCCTCTGCCCGCCCCCCCATGCTTTCTCTCTCTCTCTCTCTCAAATAAATAAATAAAATCTTAAAAAAAAAAAAAACCTCACTTCTTCTCTGCCAAGAGCAAGTGCTCTTCAAGGTTTCATGCTTAACCACTCTTCTTTTTTTTAAAATTTTTTTATTGTTATGTTAATCCCCATACATTACATCATTAGTTTTAGATATAGTGTTCCATGATTCATTGTTTGTGCATAACACCCAGTGCTCCATGCAGAACGTGCCCTCCTCAATACCCATCACCAGGCTAACCCATCCTCCCCCCCCCAGAACCCTCAGTTTGTTTTTCAGAGTCCATCGTCTCTCATGGTTCGTCTACCCCTCCGATTCCCCCCCTTCATTCTTCCCCTCCTGCTACATTCTTCTTCTTTTTTTTTTTCTTTCTTAACATATTGCATTATTTGTTTCAGAGGTACAGATCTGAGATTCAACAATCTTGCACAATTCACAGCGCTTACCAGAGCACATAGCCTCCCCAGTGTCCATCACTCAGTCACCCCATCCCTCCCACCCCAACCCCCACTCCAGCAACCCTCAGTTTGTTTCCTGAGATTAAGAATTCCTCATATCAATGAGGTCATATGATACATGTCTTTCTCTGTTTGACTTATTTCGCTCAGCATAATACCCTCCAGTTCCATCCACATCGTTGCAAATGGCAAGATCTCATTCCTTTTGATGGCTGCATAATATTCCATTGTATATATATACCACATCTTCTTTATCCGTTCATCTGTTGATGGACATCTTGGCTCTTTCCACAGTTTTAACCACTCTTCTTGCTGGCCACACCTGTGCTTCTCAAACCTGGCTGGGCCTTAGAATCACCTGGGGAGTTTCAAAAAAATACGGATGCCCCAAGTTTTAGGGCAGGGAGACTATTCTAGGTGAGACTACAGTGGTGGATACGTGGCTTTCCTTTTTTATTGAAGTATAATTGACATACAATATTATATTAGTTTCAGGTATACAACATAGTGATTTGATATTTATATGCATTATGAAATGATCACCATGGTAAGTATAGTTGCCATCTGTCACCTTACAGAGTTTTTACGATATTGCTATGTTCCCTATGCTGCACATTACATCCCCGTGTCTTATTTACTTTATAACTGGAAGATTGTACCTCTAATTTCTTTCATCTATTTGTCCATCCCTCTACCCCCGCTACCCTCCAGCAGCCATCAGTTTGTTCTCTATATCTATGAATCTGCTTCTGTTTTGTTTTGTTTGTTCCTTTGTTTTGCTTTTTAGATTCCACATATAGGTGAAATCATACAGTAATTGTCTTTCTCTCTCTGACTGATTTCACTTAACATCATCCTAGCTATATCCATCCATATTACTCATTTTATGACTCAGTAATATTCCATTGTGTGTATATATGTATATACCTCTACATCTTCTTTATCCATTCATCTATCGATGGACACTTAAGTTGCTGCCATATCTTGGCTATTGTGAATAATGCTGTGATGAACACAGGGGTGCATATGTCTTTTCAAATTGGTGTTTTCTTTTTCTTCAGATAAATACCCAGAAGTGGAATTGCTGGATCCTCTAAGTGGAATTAAAGGAACCTCCATACTGTTTTGCATAGTAGCTGCACCAATTTACATTCCTGCTGACAGTGCACAAGGGTTCCCTTTTCCCCACATCCTCGCCAACACTTGTTATTTGTTATCTTTTCATAATAGCCACCCTGACAGGTGTGAAATTGTGGTTTTGATTTGCATTTCCCTGATGATAAGTGATGATGAACATGTTTTCATGTGCCTCTTGGCCATCTATATGTTGTCTTTGAAAAAATGTCTATTCAGGTCCCCAGGTCCTCTGCCCATTTTTAATTGGATTGCTTGTTTTTTTGGTATTGAGTTATATGAGTTCTTTAGGTATTTTGGATGTTAACCCTTTACTGGATATATCATTTACAAATATCTTCTCTGATATCAGTAGGTTGCCTTTTCATTTTGTTGGTGGTTTCCTTTGCTGTGCAAAAGCGTTTTAGTTTGATGTAGTCCCATTTTTCTTATTAATTTATTAATTATTATTATTTTTTTAAAGTAGGCTCCCCGCCCAGTGTGGAGTTGAACTCATGACCCCAAGATTAAGAGTCGCATACTGTATGGAGTGAGCCAGCTGGTCATCCCGATGTAGTCCCATTTTAAACTTTTTACTTGTGTTGTACTTGCCTACAGAGATAGATCTAAAAAAATATTGTTAAGACTGATGCAAAAGAGCTTACTGCCTATGTTTTCTTCTAGGAGATTTATAGTTCCAGGTCTCACATTTAAGTCTTTAATCCATTTTGAGTTTATTTCTGTGTATGGTGTAAGAAAGTGGTCAGTTTCATTCTTTTGCGTGTTGCTGACCAGTTTTCCCAACACCATTTGTTGAAGAGACTGTCTTTTCCGCATTGTATGTGCTTGTCTTCTTAGTCATGGGTTAATGACAATATAAGTGTGGGTTTATTTCTGGGCTCTCTGTCCTGTTCCATTGATCCATATGTTTGCTATTGTGCCAGTACCATACTGGTTTTTCGTTTGTGTTTTTGTTTTGGACCATGCTGTTTGGATTACCATAGCTTTGTAGTATAGTGAAATCTGGGAGTGTGATAGATACCTTCAGCTTTGTTCTTTCTCAGGGTTGCTTTGGTTATTCGGGGATTTTTGTGGTTCCATACAAATTTCAGGATTCTTTGTTTTAGTTCTGTGAAAAATGCTATTGGTATTTCTATAGGGATTGCATTGAATCTGAGGTACATGTCTTTATACATTTGTCAAAACCTAGAATGTGCAATACCAAGAGTGAACCTTAATGGAAGCTGTGTATTTTGGGTGATAATGATATGTCAATGTTGATTCACTGACTGTCACAAATGTACCACTCTGGTGGGGGGGAAGTTGATGGTAGCGGTGGCCCTGTGTATATGTTTGGCATATGTGGAAACTCTCTGTACTTTTTGCTTACTTTTGCTTGTGAACCTGAAACTGTTCTTTAAAAAAGTCTTTAAAAAATGCTGATGCACAGGCCCCACGCCCAGAAGTTTTGACTTACTCGACAAAGTCAATGCTAAGATGCAAGGCTGAGAAATGCCAGGCAGGACTCTCTTGCTGAGGATTTTTCTGTGTAGCTACACTGATCACTTTAAGGAAATCCCCAAATTTAACTTGCCGACTCCTGCTCTTTTCTCTGATTCCTAGGTCTATAACCTCCAGTTGTATGGATGTGTGAGATCATGTCAAACTCAACATCTTTTTCATTCTCCAGTTCCTCTTGTGTCATTCCATTTTTTGATCAGCACACCCATCATTGGCCTGGCTGTTCAGGTTCTGTAAACCTCAGAACCCCAGCAACAGGGACTCTGTGAGCTCAAATCTCCAACTTCTCCCCAGGCAGAACCCCTCACCCTCCCTCCCTGCCTCTGCATGAAGCTTTGTAGCCATGGAAGCTCAATCCTTGGCTAGGATCATCTCCTTTTCAAAAACACCTTTATTTTTTATTAGCCAGCTGATGCATGTGGATTGTGGGGGGAAGAAAAATATTGGAATGCATAAAGGGAGAAAATAAAAACCACCCATAATACTATCACCCACCAACTACTATTAATGTTTAAGTGTATAAAAATAAAAATAAAGAAAAAAGGTTACATTGTGAAGTTTGCCATTTTTCACTTACCATGACATCATAAATATTCCCCTATCATGAGTACCCTTTGAAACCATTTAAAATAATTTTTATATTATTTTGTCTGCAAAAGTAGTACATGTTCATTGTCCAAAAGTCAACCGGGGGGACGTCTCTGTGGAATAGGAAATAAAGATGTCCCCACTTCCTCCCGCTGGATTATTCCAACAGCAGTCTCTAGGGTTGGGGGTGGGAGGGTACTCCCATTTTTCTTGTTGTTGAGACAGATAATTTGATATTTCAAAGAAAGCATTTGTTGGCATTCTTTATGCTTATTTTCCGGATTTTTAAAAACTGAATTATATAATTTTCCCAGAGCTCAGGGCTTTTAGAAGTTTTAAGCTGGCTTTTTAGGGCTACTGCTCCCACCTCCCTGGGGCTAACTACACATAATAATTCCAACGTGCTTTTAAAGGCCAAGGCAACCTTTCTTTTTAAGGGCTGTCCTGAAGATTGGAAAGCTCTTCTTTGTGTTGTGTTGAAAACTGTTTCTTGTCCCTTTTACTCTTGGCCCCAGGGTTTCTTTATGGAGCTAGTGAAAACAAAACAAAAGAAACAAAAAGACAAAACAAAAACCAACAAAAACCCACACAGTCGACACCCACTCTCTTTCTGACTTGCATCCTTGCCTTCCTGTCCACTGAGGACTGATTCTTGGTTGCCTTTGGAGACAGGACAAGGTTAAGAACACGGCTCCAGAGTCAGAGCTCATGGGCTCCTGCAGTGGGCTTCTTAATTCTCCATGAGTCTCAGTGTGCTTGCCTGCGAAATGGGGATACTACCGCAACCTACCTTATTGGGTTGCTGTGGGGGATTAATTGAGTAATATGTGTGAAGCCCTTACATCAGGCTTGGCATGTATGGTCATCAGGAATCCATGGGGTCTGGATTCTCCACAGGGAAGGGCAAGGTGGTGAGATAGGCTCTGAGCCTCTCACCTGGAAAACTCACCTGGCTGCAGGGACCCTGCTTTTGTTTGCATCTTCAACTTAGAATTCATTTTGGTGATTAGCGTGGTGTGTCTCCCTATGGCTGCAGGGCCCAGAACTTGAAATTTTGGGATTGGTGGGAAGAACACAGGGGACAGACAGGGGATCAGGGAGAAGGAAGGCGCGCGGCCAGCGTTGGAACGCTGTGAGAAGAAGCAAGCGATCCAGACCTGCCAGATGCTGGCCCCAGTGCTTTGTAGCTGGGTGAACTTGGACAAGCCCTTTAAACCTCAGTTTTCTCATCTGCAAAATGAGTTTATTAATGTGTGATGAGGAATAGTAATACGCCTTACCTCACTGATTCAGTCCTTTTTCGGTGCCCACCCACCTTCACTCCTTTAAAATTCATAACAACCCCATGAGGCAAGAATTTTTAAAAAATTTTTTATTTAAATTCAGTTTAGTCAACACATAGTGTATTATTAGTTTCAGGGGTAGAATTTAGTGATTCATCAGTTCCATATAACACCCAGTGCTCATTACTTCAAGTGCCCTCCATAATGCCTATCACTCAATTACCCCATCCTCCCACCTGCCTCCCCTCAGTTTGTTTCCTAGAGTTAAGAGTCTCTTATGGTTTGCCTCCCTCTGTTTTTATCTTATTTTTCCATCCCTTCCCCTATGTTCATCTGTTTTGTTTCTTAAATTCCACATGAGTGAAATCATATGGTATTTGTCTTTCTCTGACTGACTCATTTCGCTTAGCATAATACCCTATAGTTCCATCTACATTGTTGCAAATGGCAAGATTTCATTCCTTTTGATGGCTGAGTAATATTCCATTGTATCCATATAGTACATCTTCTTTATCCATTCATCTGTCGATGGACATCTCGGCTCTTTGCATATTTTGCCTATTGTGGACATTGTTGCTATAAACGTAGGGGTGCATGTGCCCCCTTCGACTCACTAGTTTTATATTCTTTGAACAAATACCTAACAGTGCAGTTGCTGGGTCATAGGGTAGTTCTATTTTTAATGTTCTGAGGAACCTCCACACTGTTTTCCAGAGTGCCTGCACCAGCTTGCATTCCCACCAACAGTGTAAGAGGGTTCTCCTTTCACCATGAGGCAAGAATTTAACCTCCTTATTCTACTGATGAGGACACCGAGGCAGAGTTGCTTTCTCAACCCCACACACTTAGAAAGTGGCAGGGCTGGAATTGGAAGCCAGGCAGGCTCCAGAGTCTGGGCTCCTGAATGATCTTGTTGTGCTGATAAAGCAAATAGTCCTATGCCCACCCCTTATAGAGCTTCTTGCTTGCTGCCACTTTCTCTCTTTTAATGCTCATAACATCCTTGGTTGAATAACTGGCCCCGCAAAGTGACCCTGTAGGCATGGAAGGACTCTTCCCGCAGGTGGGAGACTGCTTTGTTTTAAAACAAGGGTCCCCATCCCCACGTGCACACTGGGTTCAGGCAGGGGACTTGGGAAAAATGATGATGCCCCATTCCATACCAGGGCTTGTCATTTCTTTAGTCTGGGCTGGGGGCCCTGCATGGGGAATTTTTGAAGTACCCTGGGTGATTCCAATCTTCAGGTAGGGTTGAGAACCATGGAGTAGAGGGGTTTTGTCTTTCTCCAGGCGTGGTGCTGAACCTCAGCTGCAAGTTAGAACCATCTGGGAGCTTCTAGATTCTGAGCTCATTGGTTTGAGTGTCACGCGTTGAGCTCCTTAATGCTTATCAAATCTTACTAGGTGCCAGCCACTGCATTCACTCATCGAAGCCTTGAGTGACCAGCTTGTCTTGGTTTGCTGGCGATTTTCCCAAGAGCTCCCACCGATCAGATGTGAGCAAACCAGGAGGCTTGGTCACCCTATTTAATCCTTCTCTAAACCCACATTTCTTACTGACGTCATTCACTTATTTCACAACAAATCTCTGAGGAAAGTTCTACTGTGAAACCCATGTTGCAGATGAAGAAACTGAGGCACAGAGAGGATTGGTCACACAGCAGATGATGGGCTACATAATACCACCACAACCAGTATTCATTGTCTCTCAGGACCAGCTGTAAGGTTTGGTTCCACTTTGCAGACAGGGAAAGTGAGTTTCATGGAGGGTAATGACACTCCACAGTCTGTGAGCTCTAATCCTCTGTTGCACGGTTTCTGTTAGGTTGCGCGTGAGGATGAAGAATACCCCCCTTGAAGAGGCTTGAGGTTCATCGGCTCTGACACGCCTTTGCATCTGTCATCAGATCTTGGGCCTCCCAGTCTCCCCTCCTGCGTGAGCAGAGCGTAGACTCCTTTTCCCTGGGGGCTGCCGGGGCTGTGAGCAGAAAAGGCCACGATGATTACTAGCAGTTGGGTGCTGTTCATTTAGAACATCTGCCCTCAGGTCCCCAAGGCCAGCTCCATCAAAGGATACACACCTGTGCCAGGCACCGCCAGACACCGAAAACAGCCTCTTTCCTCTGGGGAGAGATCTGGGCAGGGCTGATCAGGCTGCCGAAATGTCACCTGAGGTGCGGAGGGATGGGGGACAGGCAGGCAGAGAGAAAGCTTGTACAAAGGATTGTTTTAGCAGAAGCTGGTGTTCTGGGGATAGGTGGGGAGAGAAGTGTGAGACATGAGTGGCGCGGTTTCTCAACTCAAGGCAGCAAGATTTCTTTTCCCTCCAGGATAGGGAGCGGTTCAGTGGTTCGGGGACAGGGCTGGGGCGCTCAGCAGCCTGTTGTGCAGGAAGATTTGCAGATTTGAAGCATCATCCAGGGATTCTCTTCGTACTACACGAGCTGATTCTAAGAGGTACAGGGACGCACTTAAAAATGTTCATTGTTATGTAATTATACTAATATAATTAGAAGAATATAACAAGGCACTAACATAGAAGTTCAGGAGGGCAGGGACTTTTGTCTGTTTTGTTCATGGCTGTAGACTCAGGATCTGGGACAGCTCTGGCCCATCGTTGGTGCCCAATGAATGAATGAATGACTCTCCCAGCACATGTATGGTTTTATCAGAACATGGAATTGAACTTAGGCTTATAGCATGGATAGGATTTAGTGAGGAAGAAATAAGTGAGACTGGGGGGAGGGGACGATCCAGGTGGGCCGAAGAGGACGAACAAGGCCCACAGCAGTATACACTCCCATCTAGTAAAGCTTACTGTACACGAGGCACTCTGTGAAGCACCTTCGCTTATGAACTAATTAAACCCTCACAACAGTCCTCAGAATATTTCCACTTTGAAGATGGGGAAACTGAGGCCCAGAGAGGTGAAGTATCTTGCACGAGAAGAGGCTGCAGCCCTGGCTTGGCTGTTTACAAGAGTCCTGCAAGGCCGTGGGCTCTCGGGCCCACTTGGAGGTCCACGGCAGGTGGAGAGTGTGTCCCAACCTGCAGGAGGCCCACTGCTGCCTCAGCCTGGGTGGCGAGGGCCTGGCGTCCTTTCCGCTCGGCACCGGGGAGCCCGCTCATCCCACACCAGACCTGCTCTCTTTTTAACCCAGCTGCTGTTTTCACAGATTTCCATTTTTAGCTCCCTGGACTGGAACGCAGTGTTCAATGCACTGTAAACCTCAATGTCAGTTTGATTATAAGAGAGGCGTGTGTGGGCTCTGGCTCTCTCGTTTCCGTGTGTAATAATAACCCTCCGGATCTCTCGCCCCTTTTCTTCCAAGTCCCTCAAAGCGTTTCAGAGGTAGTGTCCCATTTAAGCCGCCAGTTCCCCAGGGAGGCAGCTGGAGGCTATTACGTGAAACAGCTTTGGCAATATTCGTTCTTTTTGTCTGGAAAGGGTCCTAGTCATTGCTGTCTTAAATTCTCAGGGGAGTAAGGAAAATGCTAAGGCGGCGGCGGGGGGCGGGGGGGGGGGGGCAGGCAGGGGGCGCTGGTATTTAATGAATTCCTCCTGTATGCAACTTAACCCTGGGAGGTGCATCTGTGAATTGCCTCTTTTTATGGATGAGATAAATGGCTCAGAGACGCCGAGTGACTTGCTCAAGGTCACACAGCTAATTGGCAGATTATGGATTTAACCCCAGATTTACCTCCAAGGCTTTTGGTTTTTCCATTCCATCATTAAGTGGGATGTTGTGGAAATAAAGGCACAGTCAGATCTTAATTCTCCTGGCTCCCACACCAAGCCAGCCCCCGGCCCTTTCCTTAGAGCTTCAAGTGAGGAAGCTATAGGTTGAAAGGATTACTTCTCATCAGTCATGACCATCTCTCACCTTCTTAAAAATATTGAAAGTAGGAAAGTACATGTTTGTTTCTCCTTCTATCCTCATTCATTCACTCCCTCACTCATTCATTCATGCATGCAGCAAGCATTTACTGTTCCCTTTTCTTTGAGCATGGATAGGAGGAGATACAGTCCCACCGAGTCTCTTTTCCCCAGGGTCTTGATTTCTGCTAAAGCCCCTGCATGATCTGGAACAAGTAACTTCATCTCCCTCAGCCCCGGTGTCCTCATCTGAAGAATGGGGATATAAATGGTTCTTATTTCATAGGGGTTGTGTGGGGAACCAACAGCATTTGAGAGTCAAGGAGTGGCTCAACCTCCAGGGTGGACAAGCAGGCGCTGAGGGGAGTGTTTGGAGAGATGCTTTTGGGATAGAAAGATGTGCCTAGTTCAATATTATGGGCATGGTTTTATGAACACGGTGACCTCCGCTGTTAGGCAGCCCAAACTACTACATCCACGTGCCACACATTGGCTGTTTTGGGGAGGTTGGAGAGCCGAGTTTATTCAAACCAAAAAGCATTGATTGAGCACTTAGTTGGTAGAGGGGCTGTGGGGAATTGGCTTCAAGTCCCAGCTCTGCCACATGACAGTTGCTTCTTGGTTTCTTTGCGACAGCTAAAGCACCTCTCTGGGCTTCAGTTTCTGCTTCTGTAAATGGGAAATGATAATGTGTACAGTGTTCTTATGAGGATTAGAAATGATTTGTAGAAGGCATTTAGCATAGTGCCTGGCACCTATTGGTGTGCAGTAAATAGATGTTATTACTAATGCTGATGGGTGCTGATTGAGATTCTGCAGCATCAAAAAACTTCAATAGATTAGGTCTTTAGGTATAGCTGGATCCAGGTGCTCTTATGATGTCATGCCCTGGTCCCATTCCAGACACTCTCAACTCTGCTTTCGTTCATGTTGGCCTTGCTCCCAGGAAGTTCCTCTCCTCCTGGTGGCAAGTTGATCCCGGGTAGCTCAAGATTTATATGCTACTCACAAACCCAATGGAACAAGATCTTTTTCCCGATAGCTATAGCAAAATCCATGGTCTTGAATCCTATTGGATCAATTTGGGTCATGTCCCAAACCAATCATTGAGGTTATGGTGGACAAAGTAACCTGATTGTCTAGGTCTGGGGCATGTCCCTCGGTCAGGTCATGCTGGGGGGTGGGATCATCAGCTTTAAACAAACTGCAGGGCCTAAGAATGGGAGAGGGCAGTTCTTCTAAGGGAATGGGTGCTAGACAGGTGTCTTAGGCTGGGTTCTCCCAGGAGCAGACCAGAGATGAGGATTTGTGTGCAAGTAATTGATTAGGAGATGCATATGGAAGAAACTGGTAAGGGAGTGGGGGTGGGGGACAGCAGGCTAAGGAAAGGGGAGGGAGTCTAGTAATAGTAAGGGTGTGACTTCAGGTGAAGTCCTAGCCTTAGTCAGATCATGTGAGGAGCTCTGGAGTATGATTTACGCCTCAAGAATATGTCCTACCTCGTGGTGCCTGGGTGGCTCAGTCGGTTAAGCATCTGCCTTTGGCTTGGGTCATGATCCCGGAGTCCTGGGATCGAGCCCCACATTGGGCTTCCTGCTCAGCAGAGAGCCTACTCCTCCCTCTGCCCCTCACCCTGCTCATGCTCTCTCCCTCTCAAGGAAATAAATAAAATTTTTTAAAAAAAGAAAGAATATGTCCTACCTCAAGACACGGGAACTGGCCGTATGTACCCATGAAGCAGTCATTGGCAGTTGGGCTTCCCTGGGTGTATGAATTCATAGGGATGCCTGGGCTTCCCTGGGTGTATGAATTCACAGGGACGCAGCTCCAGTACTTCAAGGACAGTGCTCTGAAGAAGGTCACAGGTGTGAGGCTTTGGCAGCAATGCACACAGAAGCTCAGGGGGTATAAAAGGGATGCAGGGGGTCTGGTGTCCACTATCGTGAGGACAGTCCACAGCTGTCTGCAATGGAAGGAGATGAAGGAAGAGTGAAAGAGGGGAGGCAAGGGAAGGAATGGGCGCGACTGAGAAGATGGGGCAGATGAGAGGTCTCTCATGCTGGTCCGTGTCAAGCAGGAGGAACCAAGAAGCACCCTGCCCCCACCCCTGGCTCTGCTGTCACTGACAGTAGTCATCCTCACAGTGTCCCTTCCAGTCCTCAGCAACATGTCGAGAACTCACTGTGCAGAAATGAGCAAGGATGTGATTCAGCAAAGGATGCAGGCATCAGAGAAGCCAGAGGGATTGTCTCAGTGCCCCGCTAGATGGATGAGGTTGGCATGAGGTCGCTGGGCCCAGGGAGCCTGGGGTACCTGCCCATGCCAAGGCTGAACCTCCAGCAGCTAGAGGTCTGGAGGTTCAGAAGACCCTTGGGCTCATTTAGCCTTTCGCTGTCTCCTTCCTACCCACCTCTCACCCCTCCAAAGGCCTCTCTGTATATGGGGAGCAGCTACCCCCCTCACTGCAGCAGCTTCCAGCTGTCACCTTCTTCCCCAAGCCATCTGGCACTGGAGCTTTCTGCAGAGGGAGCTGAGAGGCAGTGAGGGAGAAGTAAGTGGATGTGCCAGGTCAAGTCAGCAGCTCCATCCTCAGGGTCATGGCCGCTGCTCTGCTAATTATTTTGACGGTGATGAGGTGGTTCAGGCTGGGGATGACAAAGAGAGTCATTTATTGAGCTCTTGCTATGTGCTGGGGTCTGTGCTAAGTGCCCCACAGCATGATCTCATGTCATCGTATCCAATAGCCATAGGAACTGGCATACTAGGACTCTCCTGGTTGCAAGTAATAGAAACCCAGGCCAATCTGGCTTGAGGGGAGAAGAGACTTTTTGGCTCACAAAATGGCAAAGTTGAGTGAGGGGAATTAGGCATAGCTGGATCCAGGAGCTTAAATAATGTCACTAGTCTCTTTCCATCATTCCACTGTGCCTTCTTCCATGTTGGCTTCGCCCTCAGGCAGCTCCTCTGCTCTCTGCCATTCAGTGATGGCAAGTTGGCCTCTAGCAGTGACGGGGTGCCAGTCACCAGCTCAGCAAAACCCATCTCTTTTCCAGTGGTTCATACCATAATGGTATCTCATTGGACCAAGTTGGGTCTTATGTTAATACCTGAACCAATCACTGTGGCTGGGACCTATTCCCATTTCATCAGTGTGACAGTGTGCATCCCGGAATGATGACCTCAGCCGTAAAATGAGGATCATAGTGTCTATCTGTGGTGTGCTGAAGTCCTCAGCACAGCGTCGGGCCCACGGTAGACTCTCAGTAGGTGGTAGCTGTCAGAGTAGGGGCGTATTATTGCATTGACTCTGCATAAGGAAGTGGATACTGCATAAGGAAGTAAGTCAGGCACCAGGAAAAGAAAATTCAACCCGGAGCAGAGAGGGGAGGCTTGAGGAAATGTCTCAGCTGATGTAGCGCCAGGACCTCATGAAAAGCAATGCATCAGAAATGCTTTGGTTACTCAAGTGAAAAAATCAAATTAAACTTTGCATCCGGGAGTAGGGTGGCTGTAGCCAGGAAACAATGTCAGCTTCACTGAAAAGGGCTGTGGCTCTTTTAGCCCAAGGAAAGCCAGGAGCTGCCAGAGAGCCAGCCTGTTACCTTCTCCTGGGGTTGGTCTCTCTCCAGGACGAGGTGTTTCAACATCTCAGGTGGTTCCCTGAGAGCAGCTGTCCCTGCTCCCTCTCTGGGTGAAGCCCCCGTTCTCCCAGAAGGGGGCCTTGTTTATACCAGGCTTTCCTCACTCCCCAGAGAAAGCCAGGAGGGGTGGAGAAGGAGGGAGTTGCGGGAAAGCAGCAAAGGAGGGCTGAGATTTTTTTTTTTTAAGATTTTATTTATTTGAGAGAGAGAGAGAACACAAGCGGAGGGGGGTGCAGAGGGAGAGGGGGAAGCAGACTCCCCGCTGAGCAGGGAGCCCAACATGAGGCTCCATCCCAGGACCCTGAGATCATGACCTGAACTGAAGGCAGACGCTTCACTGACTGAGCCACCCAAGGCACCCCAGACTGTGATTCTTTTAAAAAATGAAAATACAAATTCGGGGCTGCAGGATGCTTTGGTCAAATGGAATCTTACAATGAACTCTAACATGGAGAGTGGATCTGTCAAGGAGACCCTTAGTGTAAACACTCTGGATAGCGTTTTTGCAATATTTAGTAAAGCTCAATAAACACGGGTACATTCCATTGCCCAGCAGTTCCACTTGTTGGCATATCCCTAGAGAACCAGTTCTCCAACTTCAGTGGGCAGATGGAGTACCGGGGACCTTATTAAAATGCAGATTCTGATTCAGCAGGTCCTGTGGGGGCCTGAGATTCTGTATTTCTGGCTAGCTCCCTGGTGATGTTTGGACCACAATTTGACTAGCAAGGCCCGAGGGAACTGTTTCCTAAACTTTCTTTGGGCTCTGACTGCCAGTAAGAAATAAATTCTAGATGGCAACCCACAATGCACTTATCTATAATTGAAACAAAAGTTTTATGAAGCAATACTTACCCTTGCTATATGATGCACTCCTAGTCTTTTCTGTTCTGTCAAAAACAAAAACAAAACACGGTATTGACCGCAGCACCACTGAAATGATTTCATTATTCACCAGCCGGTCTCACGCCACACTTTGAGAAACAGAACCCTAGAGAAATTCTTACACATGCAGACCAGGAAACAGGAAGGCTCGCTGATGCATTGTCTTAATAACAACCACAAAAAAATTGGAAAAAAACCTAAAAGAAAACAAAAGAAAAAAAAACAACCACCTGAAAGTTCTGTCCGCAAGATACTATATCATGACATTTGTGATCATATGCACAGAGTGGAACTATGAAAATAAGTGGATTTGAACCACACACATCAGCACGTATCTCAAAGCCAGAAGTCCAGTAAAAATACAAGCTGAGGAAGGACACATGTTCTTGGATACCATTTTTATGCAGTTTAGAAACCAGCAAAAGAATTCTATTTGTTATTTAGGAATTCATACATATGTAGTAAAGGTATAAAAGCTCATAAGGGAATGATTAACACCAAATTCAGGAGAGTGATTGCCTCTTGGGGGAGAGAGTGGGCAGGGCTGGGAGTGCCTTTTGGGCTTCATTAGTATATGTAAAGCTTCATTTCCCAAGAGGGGTGAGGAGTCTGTGGTGCTCATTATATTAGTCTCTCCTTTTTTTTTTTTTTTTTTTTTTTTTTACAGGCTTGAGGCATTCCGTAATAATTAAAATTTTTAAAAAGAAAGAAAAAGAAAAGGGGGGGTGCTTGAGTTTAAATTTGTACGGGATTGTATTTGTTTCCTGGGGCTTCCATAACAAATTATTTAAAACTCAGTGGCTTAAAACCACAGGAATTTATTCTTGCACAGATCTGAAGACCAGAAGTCTGAAACCAAGGTGTCTGTAGGGTTTGTTCTCTCTGGAGGCTCTGAGGGAGAGTATGTTCCGTGCCTCTCTCCTAGCTCTTGATAACCACTGACAACCCTTGGCATGCCTTTGGGGTGGGGCTTCCTTATTGCACTGTCTGCCTCTGCCTTCACATGGCCTTCTGTTTATGCCTCAGATTTCCTTCTCCTTTCTCTCTCTCTTTTTAAAAAGATTTATTTATTTATTTTAGAGAAAGAGTGAGAGAGCGCACGTATGTACATGCGTGTCGGGGGGGGGCAGAGGGAGAGGAAGAGAATCTCAAGCAGACTCCCTGCTGAGCACGGGAGCTGGACTTGGGGCTCGATTCCAGGACCCTGAGATCACAACCTGAGCTGAAACCCAGAGTGCCAGACACTTAACCGACTGAGCCACTCAGGCGCTCCCCTTCTCCTTTCTCTTATAAGAATACCAGTCATTGGATTTAGGTCTCACTGAAGATGCAGGATGATCTTATCTGGAGATCCTTAAGTCAATTACTTCTGCAAAGACCCTACTTCCAAATAAATTCACTGGTATCAGGGGCAAGGTCTTGGGCATATCTTTTTTGGGGCCAAATTCAACCCATTATAGGGGTGTAAAGCCCTGCCCATTCAACCGTTTCCCCTTGAATATTAGTATGATGATATTGCTTATTGCAGGGCTTTTCAATCACAACGCTGTTAACATTTGGGTTAGAAAAGCCCTGGGGTGGGGGCGTGGCGCCTGGGTGGGTCAGTTGGTTAAGCATCTGCCTTCAGCTCAGGTCGTGATCCCAGTGTCCTGGGATTGAGTCCCACATCAGGCTCCCTGCTCAATGGGGAGTCTGCTTTTCTCTCTCCCTCTGCCTCTACCCCCCCACTCATGCTCTCTCTCTCTCACTTGCTCTGCACTCTCTCTCAAATAAATAAATAAAATCTTTAGGGCTCTTCTGTGCCTTGTGGGATATTGAGTAGCATCCTTGGCCTCTACCCATTAGGTGCCAATTGCAGCTCCAGACATTGCTTAATGTTTCCTGGGGGTAGGGTTGTAAGATAAAACACAAGGCCCCAGTTAAATATGAATTTCAGATAAACAATAAAGTTTAGTATAAGTAGATCCCAAATATTGCATGGGACATACTTATATTAAAAGATTATTATTGGTGGGGCACCTGGATGGCTCAGTTGGTTAAGGATCTGACTCTTGATTTTGGTTCAGGTCGTGATCTCAGGGTCATGAGATCAAGTCCCTTGTCACACTCTGTCCTCAGCAAGGAGTCTGCTTAACATCCTCCCTGCCCCTCCCCTCCTCTCTAAAAAAAATTAATATTGCTTATACTGGGCAATCCTGTTCTACCTCCACCCCCCACCAAATCAGGCAACCCTACCTAGGGAGAAAAATTAACCCTGGTTTAGAACAACTAATTGAGGACTGGCATTACAAATTCACATTCATTGAGTGCTTCTCTATGCCCACCACTGTGCTAAGCCATGTTCATGCATTACATTTACTCCTCGAAACAACCCTGAGAAATAGGTGTCGTAATTACCCCCAGCAAATAAGTAGAGGGGTTCGGTTTTGAACCCAGATTCATGTTTTCATGGACACTGTGAATTGGGTAGGAGGGTGGCTGCTTGGCAGGTTGTGAAGGCCTCATGTGCTTAGGGGAAACTGGTGCTGATGTCTAGACCATCCTGGTGACAGAACTGGGTAAGTGGGAACAAGACCTGTAGAACAGGCTGGCTGGAAGAGAAGATGGCAGGCTATAGGAGGATGGGCTATTATGGACGATCCTGGGATATGGGATCATTTGCCAGGAAGAGAAGCAGCTGAGTAGCAGGCTCATGTATTCTCGTTTCATTTTAAAATCAACGTGCAGTGAGCAATTACTATGTGCCAGGCACTGTTCTAGGCCCTAAGCATGCAGCTAAGACTAAGACAAAATCTTTGTCCTCAGAGTCTAGCGTTTCCCCACCAAGCCCAGAGCCCATAGTAGGCCCTCAAGAAATGGCTGCTGAATGAATGACTACATGAATGAATGAATGAATGAATGAATGAATGAATGATTACATGAATGCATGAATGCAGAGAGCAAGGGAGTCCTGCCTTCTTAATGTGGTCATCGATTGAGCTACAACTGCTATGGCTAATCCTGGGATAATGGATTAGCACTGTCTTCTAATAAAGGTGGTTTCATCCATCTGAAGGATCGGAATAATAATATATTCCTTGCAAAGCTGTTGGGTGGCTTAATTAGCTAATATTTATAAAGTGCCTCCAAAGCCACAGATAAAAGCAAGGTAAAAACACTTTGTGCGATTGCTATTAATAATTTACTGTCCCACTGCACTGGGCTTTTCAGATGTGTTTCTTGAAACAAGAAGAGGTAGGGATCCTAGTTTTGGGATAATTAAACCCTAGGTAAAGATCAGCTACTTTTTCATTAGAGCCAAAACAAGCCCTTTTTCCTCTTCACAGAGTCTCTCCATTTTCGTCATACTCAGGTGAGCTGCCTTGTTTGGGGAACATCTGTTGTTGAGACAGTAACTTTCTCTCTTTGTAGCCATCATTTCATGTTGTTATGTCCAACTGAAGTCTTCCTGGGGCCTCATCCGGGCCCTATAAAATAGTTAAAGAGCCACAAGAGCACTTGCGTAACTAATTGATGATTTGCACACAATTTGAATTACCTCTTGGGTCTCTGAAGTTGTATCTTCTTTGATTTCCAAAAGCTTTGTCATTTCTATTCATATAATCATAAAAGTGGCAAAGATTTCAGACCCTACAAGGGACTCATTTCCCCGAGTCATTTTGAGAGGTGGAAGGAAGGAACATTTGTTGAACATCTACTATGTGCTTACAAATTCATTTAATCTTTGGAATCACCTGAGGAACTAAAAAATACTGATGTCTGGTTTCCACCCTCAGAGATTATGATATAATTGGGAGTAACCTTTGGGGGGGACAGCCTTACTGTCAGTAGCTTTGAATCCTCCCCAGGGGATTCAAAAATGCTGCAAAGACAGAACTACTTGTTAAATCTTCATTAAAAAAAAAAAACAACCACCACCCATGAACCACCCCCTCCCCCAGCCCCACCACCACCACCACATGTGGGAACTGAGGCTTGGGGCATTAGGGGAGGGACACTCATCATATTATTAATGTTCATAGCTGACCATTTTGGTACTTAGTATGTACCAGACTCTGCTGAGCACATTGATGTGTGTGTGTCTTTTTAAATTCTTGCAATGACTCTTGGAGGCAGGGATTAGTAATAGCCCTCTTTTATAGATGAACCAACTGAGTCTCAAAAAGTGTGTCATCTTCCCAAGGCCCCCAAACTAGCAAGAGATCATCCACAGAGGAGACATGAGCGTGCTTGGATTAGGATTAGACTCTGTCAGGATTTGAATTTCAATTTCAACCTCTGGTTTATGCAGGAGCCAGCTCGTATGTTCCTCGAGGATCCTATCTTCTTGTCTTCTTCTTTGTTCCTCTAGGCTTAGCACAGTGCTGGCCTCTTAAAGGCACCTGGAGAATATTGAGAGTTGTCATGCAGCAATTAGGGCCAAGGAGTGGGCTTTCCAGGCATTAAGGAGCAAGCCTCTTTGAGCTGGTAGATCAGTTCTTCCTCCTTTCCTCCTCCTCCTCCAATATTTTTTGAGGTCTGTGCCGAAGACACAAGACAGACAAGGGCTGTTATGTAGCATCCATCATTTGTCCACCAATATTGGAGCTTTGAATTAACCAGCAGAAGGTGGGCTGTACTTTTTTCTCCCTGTAAAATGAACTGAAGCTGATGTGAGAAAATAGTTTCAGCACACCAAAGGGAAGAATGGTGACTGTTTATTTGTTTATTTGGAGGGTTTTTTTGTTTTGTTTTGTTTTCTCATCTGGAAAGTGGTAAGAAGAAAGAAATTTATCACATTCATCCAGCCCAGTGTGCTCCTGAATAGTGAGTCATTTGGTGCCATACTATTCAGATATAAATTCATTTATTCAGTGCTTTTTGAGCTCCTGCCATGTACCTGGCACTGTTCTAACTGATGGAGATACATTATAAAATGAGGTAGAGTCCCTTTATCCATGGTGACCTGAATGATGAGAAAAAGCAAGTCCAGTGTAGATCTTGAGGAATAGTGTGGTGAGCAGAGGGAACAGTAGGTGTGGAACCCTGAGATCTGAATGACTTAGCGGATTTAAGGAACAGTAGGACAGAATGTGGCTCAGAGTGGACGAAGCAGGGGAGAAGGCATGGGGTGGGCAGGGGGCCAGATCACACAACGCTCTGGAGCCATGATAAGGCATTTGGATGTTACTCTGCAAGAGATAGGAAGCCATTGGGTGGTTTTGAGCAGGGAAGTGACACAATCCAACTTACAGTTCCTCTCTCTGGATGCTGTTGTGGGAACAGACCGTAGGGAGGAGTGGAAGCCTGGAATGGAGTTAGGAGGTACAGAAACAATCCAGGTGAAAGATGATAGATAGTGGCTTGAACCAGGGAGTAGCAATGGAGGTGGTTAAAAGTGGTTGCATTTGGCATTTATTTTAAAAGTTGAGCCTACAGGACTTGCTGATTAACTCACTGTGTTGGGTGAGGAAAAGAGAGAAGAATCAAGGTTGACCCTGCCTTTTTGACCTGAATGAATTAAGGTCCTATCTCCTGAGATGGGAAAGACTGAAGAAATCCATAGTCAACTAAATTTGAAAAACATCACCTATTATATTTTCTTTTTAGCAAAGTCACAGTAGCATATTAAAGATTCTGAGATGGCCTGCAGTAAAGACCTCTGCTTTAACTTTGGTTAACCTAGCATTTCCCAAACTTATTTGATCAAGTAATTTTGTCTGTTGTTACCTCACACAACATGTGGTAAGATTCTTCAGACTTTCCTTGAATAACACCAGAGTGTGAGTGTGTAGAATCTTGTGTGTGTGTGTGTGTGTGTGTGTGTGTGTATGTGTCTGCCCAGGTTGGGGAAGTGATTTGCAGCTGTGCAGTGTTCTAGATTCTGATGGATGTGCTATGTGCTTCTGTTCTGTTCACCTTCAAATACTTCACCACCATCCTCTTCCACCTAACTAGCATTCCTGCCTCCAGTCCAACCGAACCATGTCTCTACACCAAATTAGAGAGTGCCATTCCCCTGCCTAAAACTTTAAATGGCTCCCCATTGGCTTTAGGATGAATACCAAATGCTTTACTATGGCTTTGCCACATGCTTTGCAATATGACCTTCCATCTATCTTCCTGGCCCCCTTTTCACTCTGGCTAAGGTGAACTTTTTAAAGCTTCCTTGCTCTCTCTCACCCCTGTGCTATTATACACGCTCTTCCATCTACCTGGAATACTCTCCATGCTCCTTTTACTCAACCTTTGGGTATTATCTTGGATAGCACCCCTCTAGGAGCTATCTCCTGCCTTCTCATGCTTGGGTTCAGCATCTCTTCTTTGCACTCATGTTCTGCCTAGGTTGCCCTACTGAGCTTTATTGAGATGTCAATGACAAATAGAAATTTTATATATTTAAGATGTACAACTTGATGTTTTGGTATACATATATGTTGGGAAATAATCACCACAATCAAGCTAATGTCTAAGCACAAGATATTTTGGATATGACACCAAAACAAAGGCACAAAACAAAAGCACAGGCAACAAAAGCCAAAATAGACAAGTGGGATTGCATCAAGCTAGAAAGCACCTGGGGGTGCCTGGGTGGCTCAGTCGTTAAGCGTCTGCCTTCGGCTCAGGTCATGATCCCAGGGTCCTGGGATCGAGTCCCGCATCGGGCTCCCTGCTCGGCAGGAAGCCTGCTTCTCCCTCTCCCACTCCCCCTGCTTCTCCCTCTCCCACTCCCCCTGCTTGTGTTCCTGCTCTCGCTCTCTCTCTGTCAAATAAATAAATAATAAAAAAATCTTTAAAAAAAAAAAAATAGAAAGCACCTGGATGGCAAAGGAAACAGTCAGCAGTATGAAAAGGCAACCTATGGAATGGTAGAAAATATTTGCAAACCATATATCTGATGAGGGGTTCATATTCCAACATATATGAGGAACTTCTAGAACTCAGCAAAAAACCAAGTAAACTGATTAAAAAATGGACAGAGGACCTGAATAGATATTTCTCAAAAGAAGACCTACAAATGGCCAACAGGTATATGAAAAAGTGCTCACCATCACCAATCATTAGTGAAATGCAAATCAAAACCACAGTGAGATATCACCTCATACCTGTTAGGATATCTATGATTAAAAAGACTAAAGATGACAAGTGTTGGGGAGCATGTAGAGAAAAGGGAACCTTTTTTTGTACAATATTGGTATGGAGTGTACATTGGGGCAGCCACTATGGAAAACAGTATGGAGGTTCCTCAAAAAATAAAAAATAGAACTACCTTATGATCCAGCAGTGCCACTTCTGGGTATGACTCTAGCTGTTCATAGCATTTATCACATGATATTTTTATTTGTCTCTCTTTCCCACTAAGGGTTGAGTTTCATGAAGGCTTGGCCAGTTGTCTTATTTCCCATTATAACCCTAGTGTGATGCACAATGCCCAACACAAGAGTATTAAATGCACAGGAAATCTTTATTGGGATGAATGAATTGCTGAGTGAGGCTGGAGGTCATGGACAATGCCTAAGATGTTGATTTACTTCTGCAAACCTTTTCTGGGAATTCAAAGATTCCCAGGAATCTAGGAACTAAAAACTAGGAGCACAGTTCTTGGTGGGATCGACTCACAAAGTTCAGGAAAGACAGCGCTGGAATGGAGATTTTAGGGGGACATGGAAGAGGGAGCAATTAAGTTGGCCTGGAGCTGGAGATTGAAGAAACTATAGGAGAAAAAGTGATACATAACCTGGACCTTCAGGAGCAACTAAGAATTTGCCAGCCAGGAATGTAAGGATGGGGGAGCAGAGGGAGGATGCTTGGGACAGAATAAGAACATGAAAATGAGGATGTGGTGGCACATTTGGGGACCAGTGAGTTGTATGCCTGCAGGTTGAGACTGAGTCGATATCAGTTAGGATGCTTTGGCCTTTGAGTAGGAGAAAGCCCTACCAGAAGTGGTTCAAATATCAGGAAAAAATTCTGTTGCATCTCGAGAAGTCAGGAGGGAGGTGGTGCCAGAGTGGCTAATTAGACAGCACAGTGTCACCAAGGAGTCGTTTTCCCCATATTCCCACATTGTCACTCCAGTGAATGAATTTGAGGCTGTGTTCTCCTTTGTTGATTGAAATCTCTGTTTTTAATCAGTGAGGGAGGGAACAATTTCCCAGAAGCCTCATCCTAGGTCCCATTGACCAGGCCTGTGTCACATGGCTAAGCCTGAGCAAGTTCCTGGAGAGGGACATGTGCCCACCACAACTGACTTAGGTCAAGCAAGATTTACATCTGCACCCAGGACCAAGGAGGGGCATGTGGCTGCTCAATAGAGGAGCAAAATCAGGCTTGTTTTTAACAAGAAATGGGAGGGCAATGGGTCAGGCAGCCGGTTTTGGCCACCGTGGGGACCTGGAGCACCTATGCTCTGTCCAGGGTCTCTGCTAAAACTGGCTCAAGCCCAGTGTTGCCACAAGGTTGGGGGCCTAGTGTTGCCAGACCTTGCAATTAAAAAAAAAAAAATCCACAACTGGAGATTAAAAAAAAAAAAGATTTAGTTATTTATTTTGGCAGGGGGGATGGGAGGGAGAGCAGAGGGAGAGGGAGAGAATCCTCAAGCAGACTTCCTGCCATACATGGAGCCCAACGCAGGGCTCGATCCCAGGACCCCGATATCATGACCTGAGCTGAAATCAAGAGTTGGATGCTTAACTGACTGAGCCACCCAGGTGTTCCAAGAACTGGAGATTTTTATGTGAAATCTTGTGATCTCTAAATTTTGGCAACTCATATAAATTAAAAAAAAACAACCTTAGTTCAAATACAATTTTTGTGGGTCAATCAGACGTGTACAGATTCTAAAGGGAAAGATCCCTTTCACCATCATGCCAATTTTCTCCGCCTCTCCAGAAATGAACAGTGTTAGCACTGTATGTATCATTTTGGATCTTTCATTTTTCATTTTTTTTTAAAGTAATGTCAACACCCACTGTAGGGCTTGAACTCACAACCCTGAGACCAAGAGTTGCATGCTCTTCTGACTGAGCCAGCTAGGCGCCCCTGGATCTTTCATTTTTCTATGAACTTACATATATTAAGTACACTTATATAGTTTTGGTTTTTTTTGGTGTGTGCACATGTGTGTATAACCTCAGGGGGATTTTATTATGCATATTGCTTTACGGCAAGCTCTTTTCAGTTAACAAGAGGTCTCAGGGATCCTTCCACATCAGTGCATAGATTTGTGAATGATATATGAGAGAGAGAGAAAGATTCACGTCAGGCATGACTGTTTAGAAAATGTTATTCGGTACCACAGCTGGGCAAGTAACATTCCTTGGCACTCCAGTGTGAAAATCCCTTCATGGGAATTCTTTTGTTTTTAGATGGGGTGGTGGCTTTGTCCATCGACTTGGGTGATATGAACTGCATGCCCCACAATCCTTTCTTGTTTGTGTCAAAGTTGGGTGAGCCTCCAGGGAGAGTCTTGGGAGATTTGGAGGGCATAGGTGAGGTCGTACATGTTATTGCTGATCTGCTCAATCATCCTGCGGGCATCATGAGCAGCAGCTGGGCCTGCAACTGCTTTACCTTCAGCGTCTCCTCCTCCTGTGTGTTCAGGTGTGTGTGTTCAGCTCTATGACTAAGGGCCCAGCTTCCTCAGGATACTCACACCGTTAATACCAGAGGCACCAGGAACCTTCATGGGTTTCAGTCTGCCTTCATGGTGTTCCAGCATGTTCTTAGATCCCTCTTCTCTTTCTGCCTGCCTGCCTGAGGACTTCAAGCTCCAGCATGAGATATGAAGACAATAGCCTTACAGCAGCTGCTAATCAGCCCTCACAGTTGCAGGAAGCTAATTCCTTGCAACAAATCCCTTTTGTTTTGCATATATTTATATATAATATCTACACATGCAAAGTATATATTATTATGTATATTTAAAATTTATGTTATATATCTGCATATTTTTTAAATATGTGAAAATTTATCTATCATCTCATTGTGGTTTTGCTTCTCTGGTTGAACCCTAGTTGATACAGAAGGATTTCCATCAGAATAACAACAGCAACTACAACCAGAAACACTTTTGGAGTGTTTTTTAAGTGTCAAGACTGTGCAAAGTACTTTATGTATATTGTCTTATTTAATCCTCATGATAATTCTGCAAGCAAGGGCTATCATTCCCATTTTACATGCAAAGGGAATGGGTTCAGCAAAGTCATTTGACTGCCATCATAGAGCTACAGAGTGGCAGAGCCTGATGCTAATCTGGGTTTGTCTGACTCCAAAGCCTGGGCTTTGAACCATTGCACTGTACTGCTTCCATTTAAAATGAATTCTAGCCAGACTTCACATTAGGAATATAGTTCATGGACATTCTGAGGCATGAACATTAGTGTACCCTCCAACTACAGAGGAAAGGAGAGTGTGCTTGCTTTGGAAACAGAATGTGCCTCGAAGGTCATCATGTCTTTGAGAGTCTGGTTTAGAGGCAAGTGTGGTGTTCTTGCTCACTTACACAGGCCCCCTGCTTTGTCTCCTTCTGGAAGCCACTCATGTTCTTTGCACAAAGTATGGTACGTGTACCACTGGTTATGCACAGGATGACTTTAGGTATCACTGAACACTACAGACAGTTGAATCACATATTCTCCTTTCAGATGACTTGCCTACTGATTATAGAGGCGAGAAAGTATTAGCACAGTGCTAATATGTTTCTAACACCTCTCTAACATTGGCTAGTCTACCTTTGAACAAGAAAAGAAAGCAGGGCATAGCCTGAGAGTCTCCAATGGGCAACTGTACCTATAGAGAATTTAGTAGCATTGGGTACATTCCTTTAATTTTTTTTGCAGTTACCTTCTAAGAATGGCAAGGAATAGTGGGTTTTTTTATGTTACATGCTAGAATTTGTAAGTTAGAATTTTACTAAAAAGACGTGAGTCAATTTAAAGAAATACTGTAATAGTGCCTGTGGTTTTGGTGAAAATTAAGGTGGTAAAAAGACTGAAGTCTGTGAAGCAATGGTTAGATCAACATGGGGAGCCAACCAGATGATATTACTTTCATTGTTCTAGTCCTATTGATGTGTCTAGGCCCACTGCAAACCCATCAGAGTAGTGGCTCAATAAGTATTTGTTGAATGAATAAATGAGTCCTTCAAGAAGTCTTCGCAGCCCCTTCCAGCTATAGGGACTCCTCCCATCTGGAAACTCACAGCACTTACTGGCCTAGCACTCATTCCATAAACATTGCTTGGATACCTACAGTGCTTGGTACCAAAAATGCAACAGCCAAACAAGATGCCAAATATCGGGCAATTTAATGAGTATATCGTGTGACGATGCTTATATAAATTATTATAAAATTTGAATGGTGATACGTACTTTTTCATGTGCAGGCTCTGTTTTCCATATTAATTCTAACAGTAAAGCCAGGATCCAAATGACATACTGAGAAAGTTAGGGAAGAAAGAATGAAAAAGGAAAACAAAAATGAAATGATGGTACAGCTAGACCTGTCCTGGCCAGTACAGTGGCCACTAATCACTTGTGGCGGTTGAACACATGAGATGCAGCTAGTCTCAATGGAGATGTGCCTTGAATGTAAATTGCACACTGGGTTTCAAAGACGGTATGAATAAAAGAATGTAAGAGATCTCGGGGCGCCTGGGTGGCTCAGTCGTTAAGCGTCTGCCTTTGGCTCAGGTCATGATCCCAGAGTCCTGGGATTGAGCCCCGCATCGGGCTCCCTGCTCCGCGGGAAGCCTGCTTCTCCCTCTCCCACTCCCCCTGCTTGTGTTCCCTCTCTCGCTGTGTCTCTCTCTGTCAAATAAATAAATAAAATCTTAAAAAAAAAAAAAAGAATGTAAGAGATCTCATTTATACTTATCTATGTTGTAACATGTAATTATATTTGGGATGTATCGGGGTAAATGAAATATATTATTAAAAAATGAATTCCAACGATTTCTTTTCACTTCTTTAACATGGCCAGTAGAAAATTTAAAGTTATGGACGTGGCTCACGTTCTCTTTCTATTGGACAGTGCCAATAGCTAGACTGTAAGACCCAAAAGGCTAGACACCTTGTCTTGTTTCACCACTGTGTTTCCAGCATCTAGCACAGTACCTGGACATAGCAAGTGTTCAGTAGGCCTTTATTAAACCATATTGGACATGTGAGTAATGCAGTGATGTGATATTGTGATTTATAATAACAAATAGATATTTGGTCTTAGTCCCAGTTTCCTGCACTGAGCTCCTAAAAACCCTTGCAGTTTCCTAAGCGAGAGCCATTAAGGTGTCTTTTGTTATGTTAATAAGTGACTTTTGGACCCTACCTCTGGATGGGGGCTGTTGCCAGGAGAGCCAATCTGGTCATTTAGAGGGTCAGAACTTTCAGTACCAACCATCTTCCTACTCCCACTTCTGGGCTTGGGAGAGGAGAGGGGCAGGAGGTTGAATCAGTTGCCAATGGCAGTGATTTAATGAATCATGCCTATGTAATTAAGCCTCCTTAAAGACTCAGAAGGACAGGGCTCAGAGAACTTCTGGGTTGGTGAACACGTGGATATTTGTGGAAAATGGTGCCCTTTGAGAGGGCATGGAAGCTCGGAGACCTCTTCCCGTACCTTGCCCTATGCATCTCTTCCATCTGGCTGTTCCTGAGTTATATCCTTTTATAATAAGCGGTGATCCAGTAAGTAAAATGTTTCTCTGAGTTCTTTGAGCTGCTCTGGCAAATTAGTTGAACTTCTGATTTATAGCCAGTGGGTGGGGAGCACAGGTAACAATCTGGGCTAGCGACTGGTGTCGGAAGTGGTTGGGGGCAGTGAACCTTTAACCTGTGAAACCAGTTCTTATCTCCAGATAGTATCAGAATTGAGTTGAATTACTGAATGTGTTGTTGAATGGGGGGGGGGGGTGCCTCCCTCCACACACAGTGGAATTGGACCCCTATTTAAAAGACCTAGAGGCTTCTTCAACAATTGGTTCAGTATACAACTAGCATTGCTATTTTTCACACTTAAATAATTTTTTTCTGCAAATCTTTAAGAACTCTACTTTTTTTAAGTGCCTCAGATAATGATTTAATTTAGATTTAACAAGCCAGTTATTGCAGGTCAATTAAGTGCCATTTTATGATTTAAAACCTATTTATTCAGATTAACAACCATTAAATGGTTTTATCACACCTCTTTTTGGTTAATACTATTTAAAACTATTTTCAGTCATTTAAAACATCATTTCACATCCATGGACACTTAAAATAAATCTTTTAAAGTCAAGATGATCTGTTTTTTAAAAAAAATCTAGGGGCGCCTTGGTGGCTCAGTCGTTAAGCGTCTGCCTTCGGCTCAGGTCATGATCCCAGGGTCCTGGGATCGGGCCCCGCATTGGGCTCCCTGCTCCGCGGGAAGCCTGCTTCTCCCTCTCCCACTCCCCCTGCTTGTGTTCCCTCTCTCGCTGTGTCTATCTCTGTCAAATAAATAAATAAAAATCTTTCAAAAAAAAAAATCTCGGGTGCCTGGGTGGCTCAGTCGTTAAGCGTCTGCCTTCGGCTCAGGTCATGATCCCAGGGTCCTGGGATCGAGTCCCACATCGGGCTCACTGCTCAGCGGGAAGCCTGCTTCTCCCTCTCCCACTCCCCCTGCTTGTGTTCCTGCTCTCGCTGTCTCTCTCTCTGTCAAATAAATAAATAAAATCTTTAAAAAAAAAAAAAATCTCTGTGGTCATTTGTAACCTGATTTACTATAGAAGAATGCGCAGATGTAATTTACTAAGAAACAGAATAACCAAACTATATGTAAAGGTTCTACAGACAATGTAAGGTGACCAGCAAGTAGACAGAGTTGACTGAGCAGTGAGCTTATATTTAAGTATTAGTATATTTTAAATAACAGCTTTATTGAGCACCCTTTAAAAAAAGTATTTATTTACTTATTAGAGAGAGAGGGGGAGGTGTGGGAGGGACAGAGGGAGAGGGAGAGGCAGAGAATCCTAAGCGGACTCTGCGCTAGACCCATGAGATCATGACCTGAGCTGAAATCATGAGCCGGATTCCAAACTGACTGAGCCACCCAGATGCCCCTAATTTTTTTTTAATTTTTTATTGTTATGTTAATCACCATACATTACATCATTAGTTTTTGATGTAGTGTTCCATGATTCCTTGTTTGTGCATAACACCCAGTGCTTCATGCAGAATGTGCCCTCTTTAATACCCATCACCAGGCTAACCCATCCTCCCACCCCCCTCCCCTCTAGAACCCTCAGTTTGTTTTTCAGAGTCCATCATCTCTCATGGTTCGTCTCCCCCTCCAATTTCCCCCCCTTCATTTTTCCCCTCCTGCTATCTTCTTTTTTTTTTTTCTTAACATATATTGCATTATTTGTTTCAGAGGTACAGATCTGTGATTCAACAGTCTTGGCACAATTCACAGCGCTTACCAGAGCACATACCCTCCCCAGTGTCCATCACCCAGTCACCCCATCCCTCCCACCCCACCCCCACTCCAGCAACCCTCAGTTTGTTTCCTGAGATTAAGAATTCCTCATATCAGTGAGGTCATATGATACATGTCTTTCTCTGATTGACTTATTTCGCTCAGCATAACACCCTCCAGTTCTATCCACGTCGTTGCAAATGGCAAGATCTCATTCCTTTTGATGGCTGCATAATATTCCATTGTATATATATACCACATCTTCTTTATCCATTCATCTGTCGATGGACATCTTGGCTCTTTCCACAGTTTGGCTATTGTGGACATTGCTGCTATAAACATCAGGGTGCATGTACCCCTTCAGATCCCTACATTTGTATCTTTGGGGTAAATACCCAGTAGTGCAATTGCTGGATTGTATGGTAGCTCTGTTTTCAACTTTTTGAGGAACCTCCATACTGTTTTCCAGAGTGGTTGCACCAGCTTGCATTCCCACCAACAGTGTAGGAGGGTTCCCCTTTCCCCGCATCCCCGCCAACATCTGTCGTTTCCTGACTTGTTAATTTTAGCCATTCTGACTGGTGTGAGGTGGTATCTCATTGAGGTTTTGATTTGGATTTCCCTGATGCCGAGCAATGTTGAGCACTTTTTCATGTGTCTGTTGGCCATTTGGATGCCAGACGCCCCTAATTAAGCACGCTTTTAAATTATACAATTCAGTGATTTTTAGTATGTTACAGAGTTATGCAACCATTACCATTTTAAATTCCAGAACATTTCTTTCACTCCAAAAAGGAAATCCCATACCTATTAGCAGAAAATCCTAATTCTAATCTCTCTCCATGCCCTGGCAACCACTAGTTGACTTTCTGTCTCTCTGGGTTTTCCTGTTCTGGACACTTTATATAGGTGGAACTATACAATATGTGACTTTTGTTTCTGGCTTCTTCACCTGGCATAATGCATAATGTTGTAGCATGGGTCAGTATTTCTTTTTTTTTTTTTTTCTTTTTTTCAGAGCGAGCCCCCGTGTGGGGGGGTGGGGAGGGCCAGAGGAAAAGGGAGAGAGAGAATCTTAAGCAGGCTCCACCCTCTTCCCAGAGCCTGAGGTGGGGCTAGATCTCAGGACCCCAAGATCATGACCCAAGCCAAAATCAAGAGTTGGAGGCATAACCGACTGAGCCACCCAAGGACCCCCTTTTTATTTCTGAATAATATTCCATTGTGTGGATATACCACATTTGTTTATCCACTCATGAGCTAATGAACATTTGGGTAACTGAAAAGTAATACTTTTTAAAAATTACACACTTTTATAATAAAAATTTCACATGATGTATATGTGTACTAATAATGATCACTAATATTTGTTGAGCACTTATTATGTACCAGGTGTTCTAAATGCTTGTAATTTTTAGCATATTTAATATTCACAACAACTCTATGGGGGGGATGGTCACCATAACCTCCATTAGTCTTATGGGGAAAGTGGGAAATGGGAAGATTAAGATGCCTATCACAAGATAAACAGCTATTATGTTATTCAAACCCAGGAAGCCTGCACTTTACTTTTCATCAACAAAATTATTATACAAAGAACTGACTTTTTGGGGAGGGGTGTACAGTTCTATGAATGTTAACACATACAAATTTGTGTAACTACCACCACCACAGTCAGATAAAGAACTCTTCCATAAACCCAAAATACTCTTTTGTGTCCCATCCTAACTGTTGGAGGATGAGACCGCCAGTTGACCTGAGAACTAGGTCCGGGCAATTGGAGACTCCTTACTCTTCCTCCATCCTTGGAATGTAGGTCCCGCCCACCGTTTCCACAGTGGGAGCCATTTTCAAGGACATAGCCTTGAAGAGTAAGGTGTTGCTGAGACTATGTAGACCAAATCTGTCACTGAATCTTATAGTGAAGACCTCTATATAAACTTTTATGGTTTTGACATAGTGTAGGGATCTACTTGGCTTTTGGCCACCCAAAACAAACCTCTTAAGTAAGTTCCCTCACTTGTTAAACCTGCCACCTACCAATCTGGAGTGGCCTGCCTCTTTCTTCAGCTTCTCCTTGCCCCGTGTTTCCAGGGACCAGTTTGCAAACCAAAACTAACCCCATGGCAACCACTGATCTATTCTCCATCCTATGGTTGTTTGTTTTTTTCAGAGACTGTCATGTAAACGGAATCATGTAGTAGGTAACTACTGAGACTGGCTTATTTCACACAACATAATGCCTTTTAGATTGATGCAAGTTGTTACAGATGATAGTAGTTCATTCCTTTTTATTGCTGAGTAGGATTCAATTGTATGTCTGTGCCACAGATTGTTTATCCAGCCACTTAAAAAAAAAAACATTTCAATTAAGGTATAACATTCAAACAGAAAGTGCACAAATATATGGATACCGATGGGTGAATTCATGAACGCACCCATGTAATCACCTCCCAGGTTAAGAACTAGAATCCTGAGCACCAGGACTGGGTGGCTCAGTCGTTATGCATCTGCCTTTGTGCCCTCTTCCAGGTAACCTTACTTCTTTTTTTTTTTTTTTTTTAAAGATTTTATTTATTTATTTGACAGAGAGAGAGACAGCGAGAGAGGGAACACAAGCAGGGGGAGTGGGAGAGGGAGAAGCAGGCTCCTGGCCGAGCAGGGAGCCCGACGTGGGGCTCGATCCCAGGACCCTGGGATCATGACCTAAGCCGAAGGCAGATGCTTAACGACTGAGCCACCCAGGCGCCCCCCAGGTAAACTTACTTCTGTTTTTACTTCTATCTCCATAGGCTACTTTGACCTGTTTTTGAACTTAATAGATATGGACTCATATAAAATTTGCTCTTTTATCTGGGTTCTTTTGGCCAGTATTATGTTTGTGAATTTTATTCATGTAGCTGTAGTTTATTCTTATTGCTCTATAATATTCCATTTAAAAATATATCACCATTGGGGCACCTGGGTAGCTCAGTTGGTTAAGCATCTGCCTTCGGCTCAGGTCATGATCCCAGGGTCCTGGAATCGAGCCCCGCGTCGGGCTCCCTGCTCCGCGGGAAGCCTGCTTCTCCCTCTCCCACTACCCTCTGCTTGTGTTCCCTCTCTTGCTGTCTCTCTCTCTGTTGAATAAATAAATAAAATCTTAAATATATATATATATCACCATCTATTTCTTCATGCTGCTGCTGATGGACATTGGGTTGTTTCTGGTTTGGGGCTATTTTGAGGAGTGGAATTGCTGGATGATAGGGTGTGTGTGTATGTTCAACTATATTAGATGATACCAAGCACTTTTCCAAAGTGAATGTATCAATTTTCATTGTACTAGCAATGAATGAGAGTTCTAGCCACTCTATTTCTTTAACAACACTTATTGTCATTTTAAAAGGATTAAGCTATTTTGGCATGTGTGCAGTGCTGTCTTATTGAAATTTTAGTTTGCATTTCCCTAATGACTAATGATATTGAGCATTTTATGTTTCCTGATTATTTATATATTCTTTGTGAGGTGCCTGTTCAAGTCTTTTGCCCATTTAAAAAATGGGTTGTCTGTCTCTTTTCTGTTGATTTGTATATTTGACTGTGTATATTTTGGCTATGAGGCTTTTATTAGTTATGTGTATTGCAAATATCTTCCTCCACCCTGTGGTTTGCCCTTTCACCTCTCATGAGGTGTTTTTTTTTTTTTTTTGTAGTAAAATACAAACACATGCAATTTATTATTTTTACCATTTTAAAGTGTACAATTCAGTGGCTTCGTGTACATTTACAATGTTGCATGAGCACATCCCCACTGTCTGGTTCCAGAACTTTTTCATCACTCCAAGAGGAAACTGATTAAGGAGGCACTCCCCATTCTTTTCTCCCCAGCCCCTGGCAATTACTAATCTACTTTCTGTGTGTACGGATTGGGCTATTCTGGACATTTCCTATAAATAGAGTCATACAATGTGTGGCCTACTGTGTCTGGCTTCTTTCCCTTCGCATACTGTTTTTTAGGTTTATCTAAGTCATAGCATGGATCAGTACTTATTCTTTTGTGAGTCATTAGGGAAATGTGAATCAAAACCACAAGGCGATACCACTTCACATCCACTTGGATGGCCATAATAAAAAGAAAGAAAAACAAAAATGAGAGGAAAAAAACAAGTGCTGGAGAGGATGTGGAAAGTTTGGAACCTTTATACACTGCTGGTGGGAAGGTAATATGGTGCAGCCACTGTGAAAAACAGTTTGGCAGTTCCTCAATATCTTATTGATGAGTTTAATGAACAGACGCTCTTAATTTTTTTTTTTAAGATTTTATTTATTTATTTGACAGAGAGATAGAGAGCACAAGTAGGCAGAGTGGCAGGCAGAGGGAGAGGGAGAAGCAGGCTCTCTGCTGAGCAGGGAGCCGGACGTGGGACTCCATCCCAGGACCCCAGGATCATGACCTGAGCTGAAGGCAGCCGCTTAACTGACTGAGCCACCCAGGCGCCCCAGAAGCTCTTAATTTTAATGAAGTCTAATTTATTTATTTTTTAAAAGATTTTATTATTTATTTATTTGAGAGAGAGAGAGAGAGGGAAAGAGAGTGGAGGGGAAGGAGCAGAGGGAAGACGGACAAGCAGACTCCGCACTGAGCATGGAGCTGAATGCGGGGCTGGATCCCAGGACCCTGAGATCATGACCTGAGCTGAAATCAAGAGTTGGGTGCTTAGCCGACTGAGCCACCCAGGCTCCCCAAGTCTAATTTATGAATCATTTAAATTGGAGGGTGCTTTATAGGCCCTGTGGAAAAAATTCTTTGCCTATTCTAGGTTTGTCTTTCAGAAGCTTTTTTGTTGTACATCTACATTTAAGTCTACCATCCACCTGGAATTCATTTTTGTATATAGTGTGAAGCAAGATTCTTTTTTTTCCCCATGTGGATTTCCATTGACTGAGCCCCAGTTTTCAAAAATAATGTCTTTCCCTACTGCACTCCAATAGTGTCTGTCATAAATCAAGTAACAGTATATTGTAGGTCTGTTTCTGGACTCTGTATTCTCTTCCACTGATCCATTTGTCTCACTTTGCACCATTATCCCCCTGTCTTAATTACTGTAGCTTTATCATAATTGTTTTTTAAAGTTTTTATTTATTTAAGTTATCTCTACACCCAACGTGGGGCTCGAACTCACAACCTGGAGATGGAGAGTTACATTCTTTTCTGACTGAGCTGGCCAGGCACCCCTATCATAATTCTTAACATCTGGAAGTGTGAATCTTCCAGTCTTGACATCATCAAGATTGTCATGGATAGTCTTGGCCCTTGTTATTTCCATATAAATTATAGAATTAGCATATCAATTCCAAAGAAAAAAGAAACCTGTTGGGATTTTGATTGGGGTTTTGTTAAATCTGTAGCTTACTTTAGGGAGAATGACTTTACAATATTGAGTCTTCCAATCCATGAACATTGTTTATTCCTGCATCTATTTAGGTCTCGTATCAGTCAGGGTTCAGTGAAGAGACAGAAACCAGACCAGTAATTTAAATGGGGAAAATTTCACATGAAAATGTTAGCTAGTACAACTAGTAAAAAGGTGGGTAGCTATTTCAAAGGGTAGAACATGACTCTAAGGGGTACAGAGGAGCAACTGGAGAAGGCAGTGAATGAGTGAAGATATTTGGAAACTTAGGAGGACCCTCTCCTCACTGCCAAGGCTGAGATTCAGACCTCTTTGGAGGTGTGGCTGCCATAGAAACGTCCAGTCCACTAGTGATGGTGAACAGGAAGGTGTGGGCTACAACTGACCTGCAGGAGTGGTCTTACTGGGTGGAGAGGAGGAGGAGGGCATGGGCTGAACAGCTGGTGTGCAGGACTTCTGATGTGGTGGGTAGAAGTGGTGATAATGGGCATCCTTAACTCATTCCCAACCTGAGAGAGGAAATGTTCAATATGTCGCCATTATATATGATGGCTCTAATTATTTTGTAGCTACCCTTGATCAAAACTGTCTTAGTGTGCTAAGATTAACCATGTTTGAGTATTTGACTCTTTTCAAATGCTTTTCCTCATCTATTGAGATGAATCTTTTTTTTTTTTTTTTGGTACTTTGATTACTATGGAGAATTTTAGTGATTTCAGATACAAAACAAACTTTGTATTCTTGGAATAAACCAAAGTTGGTCATGATATAGCACCCTTGTACTGCATTTGATTTCATAATATTTTGTTTGGGAGTTTTGTATCTGGGTCTATGAAAGAGTGGACTGTAATTTTCTTTTCTTGTAATTTACTTGTCAAGTTTTGGTGTCTGGGTGTTTGTATCAAGGTCATGCTGACCTCAAAAAATGAATCGAGAAATGTTTCATCTTTTTATATTTCCTAGTAGAGGTTTTGTGAGGTCAGTATTACATCTCTTTTAAATACTTGGAAGAATTCACCAGTGAAGGTATCTGGGTCTGGAGATTTCTTTGTGGGAATGTTAATTATAGATTCACTTTCTTTAATAGATACATAAGTATTCAGATGTTTTATTTCTCCTTGTGTCAATTTTGGTAAGGTGTGTTCTTTTAGATTGTATAGTCTCATCTAAATTGTCAAATTCTGGAGCGCCTGGGTAGCTCCAGGTTAAGTGGTTAAGTGGCTGACTCTTGGTTTCTGCTCAGGTCATGATCTCAGGGTCCTGGGATTGAGCCCCACTTTGAGCTCCACACTCAGTGGGGAGTCTGCTTGTGGGGTCTGTAAGATAATACTATTTTTTCCATGCCCGTAGGATCTTGCTTGGCACTTACCAATTTTTATTAGCCTTTTGGAGAACCAGTTTTGAGTTTTGTTGATTTTTCCCTATGTAAGTTTTCTTTTTATTTAATTGATTTTTGTTTTTATCTTACTTTCTTCCTTTTAGTTTCTTTGAGTTTGATTTGTTGTTCTTTTATTAACTTCTTGAGATGGATATTTATTTTATTGATTTCCATCCTCATTTCTTTTCTGGTATATCCATTTAAAGCTGTAAGTTTTTGTTTAACAAGAGTGTTAGCTACTTACCATACTTTCTCCTGTCTTATTTGTATTATCATTCAGTTAAAAATACTCCTAATTTCCTTTGTGATTTTTTTCTTTTTTGTGTGTAATTTTTAAAAAATATTTATTTATTTATTTTTTAGAGAGAAAGAGAGAGAGCGAGCACGAGCAGGGGGAGGGGCCGAGGGAGAGGGAGAATCTCAAGCAGACTCCCCGCAGAGCGCGGAGCCCAACTTGGGGCTTGATCTCACAACCCTGAGATCATGACCTGAGCTAAAATCAAGAGTCACATGCTTCATTCACTGACTGAGCCACCCAGGCACTCCTGTGATTTTTTTCACCCTAATTTCCAAGCAGGTTTTAAGAGATTTTTAAGTTATCATGATTGATTCTTGCCATAATTGCACTGTAGTAAGAATATATAGTCTGGCTAATATTTATCTTTGCAATTTGTTTACATTTGTTTTATGACCCAGTGTTCCAATCATTTTGCGTCAGTGTTCCATGTGCACTTGAAAGGATATGTATTCTGTTATCATTGGGTGCAGTGGATGCTTTCCACTGACTTATCCCGTTTCATTAATCTTTTTTTTTTTTTTAAAGCTATGTCCAATCTCTTGCTAAAGAGTCCAATGTCAGACAAGTCAAATTCATTAATCATGTTGCTTAGATCTTTATACCACTTTTTTTTTTGTCTCCTTGTTTTATTAGCTCCTGAGAGAGGTTGTTAAAATATTCCACTACTCTTACGGATTTGTCTACTTTTCTTTTTAGATTTTTGATTTGTATATTTTGAAAGTATGATATTTTGTGCCTATGAATATGAAATTGTTGTATCTTCCTGGTGGATTAACCTTTTTATTGGAATTTTCCTCTTTATATCTAATTACGTGTCTTGCCTTCAAGTTTTCTTGGTTTGATATTAGTATAACTGTATTGCCTTTCTTTTGGTTAGTGTTTTATTTTTTTTCCTTACTTTTACTTTCAACCTTTTTTTTTTTTTTTTAAAGATTTTATTTATTTATTTGACAGAGAGAGACACAGCGAGAGAGGGAATACAAGCAGGGGGAGTGGGAGAGGGAGAAGCAGGCTTCCCGCGGAGCAGGGAGCCCGATGCGGGGCTCGATCCCAGGACCCTGGGATCATGACCTGAGCCGAAGGCAGACGCTTAACGACTGAGCCACCCAGGCGCCCCACTTTCAACCTTTTTGTGTCTTTATGTTTAGGGTGTATCTCATACGAGCATATACTGTTTCATTCTGATATAGTCTGATAAACTGGGTCTGTTCATTAGAGTATTTGGTCTATTTACATGTAATATAATTACTGATATGTTTGGTTTTATATCCACATTATTACTATTCTTTCTGTTTGTTCTATTCCCCTCCTTCCTCCTTTCCTGCCTTAATTTGGACCAATCAAAAAAAACTTTTAAATTAAACCAGCTTTTCTCTTATTAACTTGTTACTTATGCCTTCTTTTAGTAGTTACCCTGGAAATTAAGACATTCCTCATTTGTTTATTGGAGTCTAATATAAATCAGTTATTTTCACCAGTTTCCAGACAATTCTAGGGCCTATTACAGTCTAATTTATCTTCCTTGTGCCTCTTGTGTTTTTAATTGTATTCACTTAAATGTACATGTATTTAAACCCCATAGGAAATTATTGCTAATGTTTTCAATATTCATTTAGATTTACTCATACGTTTATTTTTTTTCTGTTGCTCTTCAGTCTTTCCTGCGTTACTGTCTGGGATCATTTTCCTTTTGCCTATAGAACCCCCTTTGGTATTTATTTTAGTTGGATCTGCTGGTGACAAATTCTCTCAGTTTTAATTGGTTTGAAAATATCTTTATTTTACTTCCATCCTTGAAGGTTATTTTCAGTATGTGTAGAATTCTAACTTAGACATCACCTCCTTTCATTGCCTTTTTGCTTCTGTCATGTCTATTGAGAGGTCAGCTCTCATATAGTTGCTTTGATCCTAAACTGCTTGCCTCATACAGCACAAATGGGGGGAAATAGGTACAGTGTTTTTGGATCACTTCTCAATACCTCCTTTCTTTAGGAGGACTATTTTGGACCTTCAACTCCTAGCTGTTTTGACATCCCCAGATACTAATTTTTGTCTTCCACCCTCAGGAAGCATCCTAACCACTCTGATGGCTTCTCTGCCTTTTATTTTTTATTTTTATTTTTATTTTTATTTTTTTTCGAGAGAGCGAATATGCGTGAGCTGGGGGCGGGGGCAGAGGGAGAGTGAGATTCTTAAGCAGACTCCATGCCCAGCATTAAGCAGACTCCATGCCCTGCACGGAGCCCAGTGCAGGGCTGGATCTCTCAACCCTGAGATCATGACCTGAGCCCAGATCAAGAGTCGGATGCCTAGCCGGGTGAGCCACCCAGGCGCCCCGGCTTCTCTCCCTCTTAGCAGCTACCCCCTGCTCTGCCTCTGAGCTTCTCACCCCATGGTGCTTAAGAGTCATCAGTGTCCCGAGGGAAAAAGTGATCTGCACAGTGTCAGGCCCATCTCACTGAACTTCCGCTTCTTTCCAGGATTTTTGTACTGCAAATCCTGGAGGCACCCCGGGGCTTTCAAATACAATTTGTGTGTGTTTGTGCCCCATACGGCTTTTCTAGTTCCATGTGGTGGGAACGCTGGTCTGCCGCAATGACTCCATCACAGCTGCACTTGGAAGTTCCATAATTTGTTTCTTCTTCTGAATGCTTTCTCTGACATATTCTGCATTTTATTTATGCTTCTGGTCCCTTGCGGTTTCTGTTTTCTGCATGTTGCCTCCTAGGGCTGCTGGTCCTGGAACACAAAGTGTGTTTTCAGTGTAATTAATTGGTGGCTCCCGTGGTTGTGCATCATGTTGGCCCCACAGTTCACCGTGCAAGGCCCAGCATGATCTGGGCCAGCTTACTCTCTCTCAGTGCCACTTCCTATCCTCTCACCATTAGGAAATACGCTTACCACCCAGAATGGGCAGGAGAGAAGGATCTTCTTCAGGGAAAGGCCTTTCTTAACGCCTCAGCCAGGTGGTCTTAGCGAACTCTCGTTAATGCAGCTCTCTTCACAAATGTAATTTTCCACTGATTTGTGGAATTGGCTGAATAGTTTATCTTCTCCCCTCCAGGATGTGGTGTGGGCCATGAAGACAGTGACCTTGTCAGTCTCATTTACACAATATCACCAGTGTCCACCACTGTGCCCAATACACGTTTATGGAATTAATTTCAAGCTTGTAATGATAGGAGATGAGAATGAGGTGGGGAGAACTAACATTCATTACAGTTTTGCTATTTATCATCTTATTTAGATTTTTTTAAAGATTTTATTTCTTAGAGAGAGCACAAGCAGGGGGAGTGGCAGACAGAGGGAGTGGCAGGCAGAGGGAGAAGCAGACTCCCCACTGAGCAAGGAACCCGATGCAGGATTTGATCCCAGGACCCTGGGATCATGACCTGAGCTGAAGGCAGACACTTAACCGACTGAGCCACCCAGGCGTTCCCTCATCTTATTTAGTTTTGACCTTACCTCCTGGAGGCAGGCAGTGTTGCTATTTCATAGAGTAAACCACGGCACAGAGAAATACTGTTAATTCTTCTAAAGTCACACCTTCACTAAGTGCCCAATCTAGAATTCAATCCCAGGCCTCACTGGTTCAAAAGGAACCCCAGCTCTGGATTGTTAAATACTTTTCAGCCTTCCATGCTTTTTGTATTTCTTTACTGGCTTTTCAGTCTTTATCTGATACTCCTAGAATGCTAGGTTATGTCAAGGGCTTTTCCTGCGAATATAGGAAAAACTAAAGAAGAGAAGCTGACAATTTCTTTCTGTTACTTCAAAAACAGAATGGCATGCCTTTTATACTTCCATGGAAAGATTATGTGAATCAGTCTAGATTGGCCTGTAAACTTATTTCCCTCAAATGGTCTAGTTGAGGGGAAACATTAATTTAACTTCAGTTATAAAGAGGTACCTAGAGTCATAGCAATAACTATTATTTATTGAGCACCTACTGTATGCCATTCACTAAAATAGGCACAATCCATACCTTCTCTTCAGTCACCAAAACGCCCCTGGAAAGTATTTATTATTATTTTCATTATACAAATTTGGAAACTGAGACTCAGGGAAGTAAAGAAACTTGCCTTAGGAAGTTTTAGATCCAGAATTTGAACTCCTTTATGGACTTCTATAAAGACTGATTCTCATTACATACACTGATCAAGGCATCAAGCCTGGAACACAGAAGGAGCTTAATAAATGTTGTTTGCTTTTTCCAGATTGGTGATGCTATGGTGAGCTTCCTAGGAAAAGGTCACAGAGTATTGTAATGGAGCTTCTTTGTGTCTCCACAGTATCTCCAAATTGACCCCTTGGAAAGCCCCAAAGGTTCTGAGTCATGACAGCTTCCAAGTGTCAGGTAAGGATCATATTAAGTCTCAACTGCAGGCTGTACTCTGCTATTTGCTCCAGATATTTTCTGGTTGCAAATGTTATTGATCTGACAGTTTATTTCCCGAGACGCATTAGTTCAAACTGATGTGATATGAAAGTCTCATCCTAAGGAAATTGGCCTTGTGAATGGCTATCCCCTGGGAAAAGCATGCTGCACTTATGACTTTACTAATATGATGAAGAAGCTGCAAATACAATTAGTGGGCCTGGTTGGTGATTTTCCAATAATGATGTTTGGGGTTTATTATTGGTTTAGCTGTAATTGAGCTTAAGATGATCTGAAAATCTCTAAACTGTGTGAAAGTCATTCACAGCTTTGGCTCAGTGTAATGTTCGTGAATGAGAGTGGGTATGGGGGGACTGATGACACTTGGATGTGCTGAGCCTGGGGAATGTGTCCCTGGACAGCTGTGCCTTGTCTCTCAAATTCTGTTTCCTTTTATCCTGTCACTGGTAAGATGATGACTTTTCATAATCTTCTGCCTGCTCCCAAATCTCATCCCCATCCTTATCATTTGGAACTCACTACATGGTGTCTAGCTCTCTTATTTCTCATGCAAGTATAATTTGCCTGGTGCATGTTACAATCATCTTAGGATAGTTAACACTAGCTACCATGGTAGACGAGACCTGAAATCTCAATGGTTGAGCATCACAAAAGTGTATTTCTTGGTCATGCAGGTTGGCAAAGGCTCTCTTCCATCTGGTGACTCAGGAATCTAGGTTCCTTCCATTTGTCATCTCAACATAAGTTTGTTGGAAGGCCATTCTCCCTGGATTTCTTGGGTTTTCGTATGGTCTTAGTTTAGGGATGATTGAATAGCAAAGTGAAGATAGAGAACCTCTCTCTCCCTGGAGATATTCCAGGATGATGACGTTCTGTTCTCTTCCTGGAGGATATTGGCTCACATTCGGAGGCAGTAAACCTGGAGGTGACCCCATGTCCCAGAGACATGTACTTCCTTTCCGGGATAAGGAGTCCTCTTTCTCCAGAGGGGAGAACAGGAAGGTTACCAGCAGCTTGGTAGAAACTCAGAGTCTCCCAAGTCCAGGGTTCTTCTCCAGTGGCGTGATAATCCACATAGAGCAAGGTCGCTCTGTGCTCACTCCATGCTGTTTATCCAGTGTCATAAATACACATTCTTCTCTTTTCCCATCCAAACCCCTTTCACAAGGGGCTGTAATGGGTGCCAAGCAGAGCAGTTCCACCTTGCAACAGAGAATTATAATGCAGTTGATGTGTAAAGAAATGGCCAGTTACTGGTCTGCCAGTGGTGAGGGACACACTTGAAAGTTTCTTTTTTGAGTTATTAGACATTGTTAAAGTTAATACTTGGCTGCTATATGATTATCAATGTAACTCTTCAACAGTGAGTGCAAATATAATACTATGGCAAATCCATTATTTTTTTTTTTTTTAAAGATTTTATTCATTTATTTGACAGAGAGATAGCGAGAGCAGGAACACAAGCAGGGGGAGCGAGGGAGAGGGAGAAGTGGGCTCCCCGCGGAGCAGGGAGCCCGATGTGGGGCTCGATCCCAGGACTCCGGGATCATGACCTGAGCCGAAGGCAGACGCTTAACGACTGAGCCACCCAGGCGCCCCATGGCAAATCCATTATTTAAAGGATGTCTATATTGAGCCATAAAATGCAAAAGATTCCTTAGTAAGCCCATTCAAGTCCACAGATATTTTTTGAGTGTTCATTTCATGCTGGGCACTAGAGCTACATTGCATCTGAACAAAACAATATTGCTGCCTTTGAGAAGTCTGTGGTTTAGTGAAGAACTCCTTGTCTTCACTATTGTGCAGAGTCAAACTGTCTTACATTAGGTTAGGTTAAAGGAATACACATCTGTTATTAAACCCACCCTGATTCCTGCATTATATGGTTATGGCTACCCGCCTGATTTGTTCTGTAAATATTCCTTCCACTTCCCAGCTCTGTTCCTTGATCCTCTCCCTTTCTGTTCCCAAGCTCCTTAATAATTAAGTAGGGGCTATCCCTGTCAAGACTTCTTTGGTTGCAAGTGACAGAAACTCCAACTGGCTCAAGCCACCAAAGGGGATTTTAATGGATTCTATGAGTACTGTCAAAGGGAGCTTCAGGCCCAGCAGGATCCAGGGGCTCAGATGATGATTTCAGGACTCAGTCTTTCTCTTTCCATTTCTCTTTTATATTTTCTTCTATATTGATCTTTCCCACATGGTGACGACAACAGCTCCATTCCACGTTATCTTTACAGCACACATCTTGCAGATGAAGAAATTCCCTGTACTTAAGTTTAAAACAATGTTTAGGATTGAATCAGTCACTCTGACTAGGGGGAGGGGAATGTTTTGGCCAGATCTAGGTCAGGTTGTTATGGGCCAAATTGTGACTCCCCCAAATTCATATGTGGAAATCCTAACCCCGAGGACCTCATAATGTGAGTGTATTTGGAGATAGGGTCTTTACAGAGGTAATTAAGGTTAAATGAGGTCATATGGGTGGGATGATTGGAGTCCTCATAAGAAGAGGAGATTAGGACACAGACACACACAGAGGGAAGACCATGTGAGGACCCAGGGAGAGGAATGATATCTGCAAGTCAGGGAGAAATGGCCTCAGGAGAAATGAGCCCTGCCAGGGCCTCGACCTCAGACTTCTAGCCTCCAGAACTGTGAGAAAATTTCTGTTGTTTAAGCCACCCAGTCTATGTAGCCTTAGCAAATAAATACACAGGTTCAGCCTTGGAATCAGGGTGGATTTATTCAGTACCCCTTGAACTACCCTAGAGAGGAGGAGTGGTTACTCAAAGGACACCCAAGGAACTGTTACTACAGGAAAGAATAACGGACGCTTGGTAGGAAAAAGAAGAGACAGATTATCTAGTACTGGGTCAGATTCATCATAATTTTTGGACGTTTGTGATGCCTTAGAAGCACCTTATCAAAACGCTTAACACAACAACCCCACGAGGTGGGTACTATTATTTTCCTCATTTTACAGATGAGAAAACTGAGGCCCACACGGGTTAAGTGATTTACCCAAAAGCACGCAATCAGCAAGTTGCAGAATCAAGATCGATAGCCACACCGGTCTGTTTGCAGAACCTCAGCTTTTTATCACTGTGCCCTTTGGAGAGCCAGTGACAGCAAGATTCTCCTGCTTTTCTAGTCCAAGATTGAAAAGCTCTGACTTGAGGCAGGGGAAGGAAGTATGTTTATAAGTTAATTAAGGAAAATTCACAGTCTACAAAATCACGAGTCCATTTTCAGAACTATTTCCAATCTGGGCGAGCCTTTGACCCACTCAAGTTAATTAACATTGCAGAACATGAAGTAATTGCTGTTGTTCCTCAAAATTGGGGGCAGGAAAATACTCAGGGGCCTGTACCCACACCACTCCTGACTCCTGAGGCTAAGGATCAGAACTCCAGAGCCTCAGCAAGAAGACACAATGGAGAAATTCTGCAGTTCATCTGCTCCTTCCACTCCTGTGTGTTTACAGTGCGTTCTGTTCCATGATTAGCTAGGCAAGCGCCAGCCCTGTCTGCATCGAGGGGCGTGAAGTCTACAGCTAAGTAAGAGATCTGTCCTGAATTTTATAAATAGGATTTCCAGTTTGAAATGCAGGCTGATATTTGAATGTTTTATTAGGAAACAAATTCAGAGGATGTCAGACCAATACATGGTCATCGTATATTTTTCCAAGTGGCTCTGATATTTATGTGGAAACCATCTGGTAGACCCTACTTGCAAATCCTGCTGGTCTTTGTTAGGACTCAGTGGCTGCAAGAAAGGGCAGTCCATGCAAGCCATTTCATAAACAAAATTCGGGGGTCTTTGTTACTGAATATTTATCATCTGAGCCCATGATGTGATGAAGTTGTGTAGAAAAGCAAAAGTTTGTCATTAAAATGTTTTTCATTAATTATACAACTTTAGTTATTGAAGCTTTTACCAATTCCATTATGTGCCCTAGCTTGAATCCTTTCCTGCCGTGTCAACTTCCTTGTGGTTCAGTCTCTCCAAAGGACACCCTGAATTGTGAATGCCCATCACATGTCCTCGAATGGATGGCTGGTTCTTAACAACCAACAAATCCTGTCAAAGAGAATCAGTCTCTCACCAACTGTCTGACCCTGGTGCATATGCAGTGTGATCCAACAGCAATTGGTCGATTGAAAATCTTGCCCAAGATGCAGGATTCCAGGAAGCTGATGAAAGTGGTGTTGAAACCTGCTTAAAGAACAGAAAAATCACAGACAATCCAAGAGAATCAGGTGTCCTTAGTACAATATTCAGCTGGACATCACAGGGTCAGCCACACCGGCTGTTATGGTCACTGCTCTGGTTGATTGGTGCCTATATCATGCTGGTTATTCAATATTTTGAATATCGCATCAACGCAAAAAGAGTTAACAGTTGAAGAAAAAAAATGACAAGGAAGGTGACACGGTGAGCACTTCAAAAGAGAAAGATTTAAATATCAAAAGATTCTAGCGGGCCTTAGGAAAAATTGGTGAAGCCCTTGAATATTTTTTAAATGACCTCTTTGCTATCATGCTGTGAAAACCAAACCTGAAGTGAAGGATTTTGTCACAAAGATTACACCAAAAAAAATTTCACTACTTAATTCATTTTTCGTTCTTCGTAAGAATTCATGCATAGTTGAAATGGTAACCTGAATTTTGTTATGATGATAAGCTCAATTTCATTTTTCAAGATAAAGTTCCAATCAGACCCCTTTTCTCCCCCATGATTTGCTTGAAAATTTGGGCTCAGTATTAACTGAGTCATTCTAAATGTCTTCTACTAGGATCGATTTTCCTCTAGGGGAGGCAGGGATGGGGGAGTCCCTCCTGCCTTTTCTCACGGACCTGCAGTCTTCCCTTCTACTTCTTGCCATGACTGCTCCATTTCCCTGCTTGTCGTCACATCTGTGTTTCCTGCTCGCTCATGGTGTACCTGCTGAGTTAGCCATGTTTTGTACCATGCGTCTTCCCTCCCCAGCCATAGGTTATTAGACCAGTGGTAGCCCATGACACAGGGGCAGCTATTCCATAGCCTGGCCAAGGGCCTAGACTTTATAAAAAGGACATGAGCTGCACTAATCACATTCACTCTCAGGAGTCTCTAAGGAATACAGTCAGATTTAGTAGGATACCATGATGACCTGATAGTAAATCGACACAACATAGAGGTCATGATGGGCCAAATGCAAGCTTTGGGAGCAAGAGCAAGTAATCCAGTGGGACCAAGGTGGTAACTCAGGCTCCAGAGTCCTTACCCAAAGCTCTTCTACCATGTCATCTACAGTGGGTAGCTGTTCATCCTTCTCCTGGTGACAGCATCCCAGATTTTCTCAGTCCATACAATTTGGGTGGAACCGATCCTATCAGATCTAGAGTCATCATGTGATCCAGGCCTGGCCAGTCAGCTCATTGTGTGCCCTTGGCCATAAGGAATGGTTAAGGGATTGGGCATATTGCTCAACTCGGGCCAGTAACAGTCAGGAGAAGGACCTTTGTTTCAAGAGTTAGGGAAAGCGAACCCAGCAGGATGTGCACCTACAGCTGCTTGCAGCCATTGCAACCCATGAAGCAACCCACAGAAGATCAGGACCAAGAGGTGGAGAGAAGATAGGGCCTGCCGACGATGTTTGAGTTGTTGGATCCTGCCATGCCCGAAACTGGCAAGACTCCCTCAGACTCCCAGCCAGCGATGCTCCTGTTGGCTAAGCTAGTTCAAATCGGGTTTTATGTCACTCGTTACCAAAAAAGCCATAACTGACACAACATGCTTATTTGATTAGGATGACAATAATCTCTCTTAACCATTTCGAGGTGCTTTTCCAGCTCTCACCTCATCGGATTCTTTCAACAACCTTGTGATGCATACATAGGGCAGTGGTCTTGATGAAGGTTGCTGCCAGGTCTAGGGAGCTACAGCAGTGTTTTATCAAGCACTTGGAAAGCATAGGGAGTGAAGATTGCCTTCTGAGAGTTACACCATGAAGTCAATACATTATAGATCAAAGCAGAGCAATGCAAAGTTACCTTAAAGAGACAGGATGGCGAGGTCTGCAAGACTTGTCTGTCATGTGATTGAACTTATTAACATATTTAAAGAAAGGCTGTATCCATCATATCTACCACAGAAGCCTGGAGGACAGAGAGTTGTAAATGCCGACCTTGACTGCAGCCACTACAGCTTGTTTCAGTGAAGAGGGAGTCTTGATCTTTGACTATTTCTTGTTCCATCGGCAAGGCTTGATGTAGAGAACTGCTTTCAATACAAGCCGTGGAAAAGCAGATTGATAACTATGGTCATTTAGAGGTGCTGAAGCTTTCTTGCCATCCTCCCATTAAGAGGCAGGGTCTCTTTCCCTTCCCCCTGAATCCAGGCTCACCCGGTGACTTATCTCAAAAAAACAGAATGAAATAGAAGTGGGGTTGTGTCATTTCCAAGGCTCAGCTGTTAAAGATCTGAAACTTCTACTCTTGCATACCTGGAAGATTCCCTTTTGGAATCCAGCTGCCATGCTGTGAGAAACCCAAGCCTATGGAGAAAGGTTGAGCTGTCAGCCAACTGCCAGTCATGCAAGTGAGCTGCTCTGAGCATTCTTCCCACCTGAGCCTCCAGATGATTGCAGTTCCAGTCAACCCCAAATGGGGCAGAATCACCACCCCACTAAGCCCAGTCAACTCACAGAATCATGAGAAGTGATAAATGGTGGTTTTTTTAGGGTGATTTGGAATAGTGCAACAGATAACTGAAACAGTAATGGCTTAAGCAATAAAGGCATTTAATGGACTTTTCTAATGGAAATTCTGGATGTAGGAAGTTTCAGTTCCGGAGCAGTAGGTCAACAATGTTATCAGTGATCCCATGCTCCTTCTTCCTTTCTAGTCCATAATTCTTAGCAAATTGGCTTTTCATCTTCCTCATGGTTGCAAGATGGCTGCTGCAGCTCCAAGTATCACATCCACGTTTAAAGCAAAAAGAAAGGGAAAGAGTTAGTACCTCTGAGTTCTTCTCTTGCCTCTGTACCTTTGCCAAGAAGCCAGATATCTTCCCAGAAGCCTCTCCGATGACTTACCATTATGTCTCATCGGCCAGAGATGACTAACTGTAGTTCCAAGGAGAGTGAATGTCTGCCTATCTAATCTCTATAGTGTGAAGCAGCCATGAGAAAGGAGGTTGATAGTGGCCTTTTGGCAGCAACCAAAAATCTCTACCACAAGAGGGATGCAGATATTTTTGCCAGTTGACTTGTGATAGTTACGATTCCATCTGAAAAAAAAAAAAAAATGCTTGTTCCCAGCCATTTCAGTCTGTTGCCACTAACATTAAATGAATGCATCCATCTTTCCTTGTCCCAATTTTACACATCAAGAAACCACATTATTATTCATTTCCTCATGCTGGTCTTCTTACCAGGAGAGAAAGCACTGGTTGTATAGATTTTCTGAACCAATCTCTGCAATAGTAATCTCTCTTTGCAAATAAAGAAATTGTCATCTGGTTTATACATCAGTCTCAAAGTGTGGCTAATGTGAGTCTAACTCTGAGGGATGATACCTCTCTCAGTGTGTTGCGAGAGCCAGGTTTCCATTGCTTGTAAGGATCTGGGTGCAGTCACTTAATCTTCATGCTATCATATGAATCTCTTTGGGAGACAGATTGCTGGTTCTTTCTTCTGGTGGAGACACAACAGACGGCTGAGCAAAGACATCTGGAATTACTACAGACATGATATTGAATATGGCTGACTGGCCATTTGTTCTGCTCCCTGCAGGAATACAGAAACCCTGGTGACTTCAGGCTGATGGAGATGTTGAGCACACCACCCAGGTTTTATGATTCTATCATGAGTTAAAACAATGTGTCTCATTAACCTCAAAAGGTCAGTGTAATGATTAAGAGCATCATAAAAGCTCAGGTGTGTCTGTTGGCTCTACCACATACTGACCAGATGACCTTGGGCAGATATTTTCCCCTCTTTGAGCCTCAGTTTCTTCATCTGTAAAATGGAGACAATATTCAGGCTTCTACCTTGTAAGGCTGCCATAAGAATTGACAGGTGTGATTTATGCATAGTGCTTGGCACAGTATCTGGCTGGACGTGCTCACTGAGCAATATCTCTATAGACCTTATATCTGAACTGGAGGTTAGAAAACCTGGTTACCCACACCTGTGCTCCCTGCATCCTTAAAGGCCCTTTCCATATACCCAGAAATGGTTCAGGGAGTGACTGGTGCCCAAACCACCATCGTAGCATTGAGAGGGATAAAGAGAAGAAATGCAAGATGTGCTCCCTAGGCTCAGAGCAGTTCTGACGTGGCTGGAAAGGCAATATATAAAAACACGAAATGGTTAAGGAACCATAAGCAGCATATCAGGATGAGGGGGTAGCCCCGAGTGCAGTAAGGGCTGAGTGTGTCCTGTGTGTCCTGTGTGTCCTGTCCTGGTGTAGTGGGAATAGCAGTGGAGTTGGAGTCAGACAGCCCTCCCTGGACACTCCCCACCCCAGGCTGTTTTAGAGACCCCCCACTGCCCTGGGATACCAGCTGTGCTCACCACTGAAATGTAATTGTTCACTTGTCAGTCTCTCCTATTAAATTGGGAGCGATGGAGGGCAGTCATTCATTTATTAATTAATTGAGCAAATATTTCCTGGGTATCTGCTATGTACCAAGTACTGTTCCAGGAAATGAGAACAAGACAGCCATTGCCTTTATCCTTGAAAACCTCATGGAAGGTTACACGAGAGACAACGATATGTAGCTATATGCAGTGTTGGGTGGTGGTAAGCACTGGGAAAAAATATAAAGCAGGATAAGGGGTGTTGTAGATATAGAGTGTGCCACCCATGTCTTCCATTGAGGAAGGACTTGCTGTCCAGCTGTGGGGAGGGTGGTCAGCACATGGCCCCCACTTGTTCCTCCTCAGGGTTTGCTTGAGCTGCAGAGAGCCGCCTTGCCCAAGCTTGCATCTTTCCCAGGGCACCCTGCATCCAGTGCGTATGTGAGGGTGGATTCCAGAGCCAGGCCATTTCAGCCCGACTCCAGACTTGCTGGTGGGCGATATGTGCTTGCGGAGCTTGTCTCCAGGGTGGGTGAAGCTATGTTGAACTGATGTCATAGTGTATCTTCTGTCTTTTGTCCACACTTGCTTCCCCTCTACACGCCACACTTCATCTCTGTGTTGGCTTTAGGAAAATCCAACATGCGACAAGGTGATGGAGCATCATGGCACAGAGGGGCTTGCGGATTTGGATAAGGTGGTTGGGGAAGTCCTGTCTGAGAAGGCGACATTTGAGCAGAGGCCAGGAAGTGAGGGGTCAGCTATGGAAGGATCTGGAGGAACAGTGTTCCAGGCAGAAAGATTAGCAAGTACAGAAGCCCTGAGATAGGAATGTACTTGGCATGTTTGAGCATCATTGGCGAGGCAGGCTTGTGGGCTGAACCCCAGGGCTCAGGACGACCATTGGAAATGCAGACAGAGAGGCAGGCAGTCAGCAGTCCCATGTGCAGGGACAGCTCTCCGGTGAATCCCTACCGCCAGCACATAGCAGCCGCTGAACATCTCTCAAACCCAACTGGCTTGTTATTCCAGCTCCTCTCCTCTCTCCACGTGAGACCTTGGACACGTAGTTACTTCACCTTTCAGTGCCTCAGTTTCCCTGCCTGTAATCGGTGGCAGAGGTGGGACCCTTGTGCTCTGGTTTAGAGCTTTTGTTACCATACCATTTTCTCTTCTTGTAATCCCCTCTTCCTGCTCCTCTCTTCCTCCAGGGATTTGGAGCACACCTGGTCCCACCTCCAGCTTCTCAGCAGATGGTTCCCACTAGAAGGGCGGTTATTCTTGGCAGCTCATCCCCAGATTCCAGAACCCCTGAGCTGAGAAGCAGCCACACCAGGGTGGTGGATGGGGGAGGTGGCAGAGTCGAGAGAGAGAGAGAGAGAGAGAGAGAGTGAGTTCTCTCCTCTGATAATAAATAAACCCGATTAAGGCATCCCCACACCTGTGGGGCAGGATGCTCCTTGGGTGGGCCTTATTGCTTTGATAAAAACCGCAATATCTGAAAATTGTCTCCAGCACCTGAGAACTCCCATTTTATGACTTGCACATGCCTGGGATAAATTGCTTTTGCTGCTTCGTTATATATAATTCAGGTCCTTATCGATGCTGGTGGGATGCATAGCGCTCTCCTGTGATGATTTATTCATTTGGGGGAAGCAGAGTGCACCTACTGGGTTCTGCCCAGCCTGTCTTGACAGCTCGAAGGGTTGGCGCTGCAGGCACATGTTGGATTCAACTTGAGAGAGAGGAGCTGGTGTGGGCTGTTTAGCTTTCCTAGAAAGCAGACCTGGCTGGGTAAGGACCACTTGTCAGTGTGAAGCTTCCTCTAAGGCAGTTGCTGGCTGAGCTAGGGGCTTTGTGGGGGTGATTTCAAGCATCCTTACCACCACCTTGGGGATGTAGGGTGCTTTACAGATGAGGAAATGAGGTCAGAGAAGTTATGCAACTTGCCCAAGGTCACCTGGCCAAGCCCCGAAGGGCTTTTCATGGCAGATGGGTCAGCCTTCATTTTGCCCATTTGCACCTGAGTCAGGTGCTTAACACACAGGGATTCACATCCTCTGCAGCACCCACCTGTGAGATACAAGTGATTAGTTCCCCATTTTACAGACGGGGAACGGACTGACTAGGTTTACCCTCTAGAAATTGAATGTCTGGGATTTTAACGTAGGTCAGCAGTCATTCATTCATTCCTGTATTCATTCATTCATTCATTCCTGTATTCATTCATTTATTCATTCACCCCTCTGTGCCTCATTTGTCAACTGGGGAGAATGTTAGTTCTTACCTTGTGGGGTCATTTTAAGGATTAAATGATGGGTGAGCAAAATGAGTTATCACGTGTAAAGCACAGAGAACAAGGTTTGGCCCACAGACAAATGTGCAGTCAATTTTAGCTTCAACGGTAACTATCTTATCACTCACTTATTCTTTCATTCCACAGATATTTTTAAGTAGCCCACTGAGTGCAGGAACTCTCCTAGGTGCCCTGCACTCATGAGCTTGTTTTCAATCTCAGCACTACCCCACCCTCTTTTCACAGATCGGGAAACAGCTCAGGGCGATGAACAAATTGATGGTGGTCCCCAAGTAGGAGGTGAGTGAGTTTTATTTTCCAAAGCATTCATTCATTCGTGCATTGGACGGGGGTTAAGCACTTCATATGTTTCTGTTGACTTATGAGCATGAATGAATACGAGGGTGGAGAAGCTTGGTTCCTGTCCTCAAGATACTTACAATCTTTTGTGTGGGATACAGGCAAGCAGGCAGGAAATGACTTTATTTTATAAATTCTAAGATGCACATTTCCCCCCCATATTAACCTCTTTGAGATCTGGATGGAACTTATAATCGACGGTGTAAAATCACCATTGACCAGCAGCAGTCAGAGTGAGGTGAGCCTTGCCTGGAGTGGGGCTATATCTTTTAAGAATTCTTATATCTCTAATGTTCTTAATGGCATAGAGGATGACGTCTTGTATGAAACCCTGGACACTGGCACCCATCATTTAAAAAATGATTTAGAGGCCCTGGGCTTTGTAGTGAAGACATTTTTTGGAATACCTTAGCCAATATATTTTTCTTCAGTTTTTTTTAAGTATGCGTCAGCATGATATGTGATAAAACATTGATGTCTAAATAAGTCTAAAAGCACTTTTTAAATAGTAGAAGTAAACATTCTCAGTGATAAGAAAGCACTGTGACTCCTAGGCATACACTCAAGAGAAATGAGAACTATGTCTGCATAGAAACATGTACACAAATACTTAGAGCAACATTATTCTCAATCGCCAAAAGGCAGAAACAACCCAAATGTCCATCCACTGATGTATGGATAAATAAAATGTGCTCTCTCCCTACAATGGAATATTATTTCACCCATAAAAAGGAATAAAGTACTGCTATATACTACAATGTGGGTGACCCTCAAAAATGTTATGCTAAGTGAGAGAAGCCAGACACCTAAGCTCACATATTATACGATTTCTCTCACATCAAAAAATCCAGAATAGAGGGGCGCCTGGGTGGCTCAGTCGTTAAGCGTCTGCCTTCGGCTCAGGTCATGGTCCCAGGGTCCTGGGATTGAGCCCCACATCGGGCTCCCTGCTCCGCGGGAAGCCTGCTTCTCCCTCTCCCACTCCCCCTGCTTGTGTTCCCTCTCTCGCTGTGTCTCTCTCTCTGTCAAAATAAATAAATAAAATCTAAAAAAAAAAAAAAAAAAAAAAAAAATCCAGAATAGAGAAATCTTGTGGAGACAGAAAGTATATGAGTGGTTGCTTATGACCAGGTAGGGGTGAAGGAGTAGGGGCAACGGGGTGCTAGCTAATGGGTACAGGGTTTCCTTTAGAGGTGATGAAAACCATCTAAAATGGACTGTGGATGGTTGCACAAGTCTGTGACTATACGAAAATGCATTGAATTGTACACTTTCAGTGGGCAACTTGTATGGTATGTGAATTCTATCTTAGTAAAGCTGTTAATTTAAAAAAGGGAAAAGCATTGTGCCAGAGTCTTTCTGAGGGTTGCACACAATATGGCGGTAGCTTAGATTTGAAGAAATTTGGTATAATGTAGTGTGGTCAGTATTATGTCGGGGGTAAAGATGCGGCTGTGGAGGTGCACCTGGGCCCAGCCGGAGGAGCAGGGAAGGCCTCCTGGAGGTGGTGATGGTGGCAAGGCCAGCGCCGAGCCTGTGAGTGAGGATAACTAGGGGAGTGGAGTGGGAGTGATCTGGGCAGAGGAAGCAGCACATGCAAAGGCTAGGAGGTGAGACTCTGTCCTTTACTTCAGGGACATGACCTCTTCCCAGTGCAGATGGCTGCCCGTGGGGCTGGGAGAGTCCCAAAGATGCGTAAGTTGTGGTCTGTGCTTTCCAGGAGCTTGTGTTCCAGAAGTGAGGATAAAGCACACACACCCACTCTCCCAGGTCACCCTCAATCAATGGCGCATCCACGTGTTCAGGCAAGAGTAGAGAGAAGGTGGCTGGAGAGTCACTCCTGGCTGGGATTTTAAAAGCAGGAGGAGTTGTCAAAGGCGGACAGTATTCTGCTGGCGGGATAGTAAATGACACAGCCTTTCCAGAGGGCAGTTAATTTGGTAAGGGGCATACCTTTCCACCCAGCTGTCTCACAACTAAGCATTTATCCTAAGGAAATGGTCATGCTGAGCCCCAGTTAGCTAGCTATGCACAAGGACGTTCTTAAACCCAGCTGTGTAACAAGGAGCAAAACACAGACTCAGTCTGGATTTTTGATGAGGGGCCCCTCGACTCAAGACACTCCAGCACCTTTGTCAGGTGGGATCCCAAGGCGGGCCAACATGCTGGTAAAAGACAGGCCTGGATGTCAGGGGCACCTGCATGGAAGCCAGGGCTGTATCCTGACCTTGGGCAAAGCTTCAGTTTCCTTGTGTGTAAAATGGGGATAATGATACTAGAACTTACTTCTAAGGTGAGGATGACAGGCTCAAAAACATGAGAAGCACTTAGAACGGTGTGCAGTGAATGAATTCCGGTGTTATCGATTATTATGTTATTATGGAGCTAATAAAACAGATGCACTTGAAGTCTATTAAATGACACTGGAAGATAGTTAAGATCAGTTATTAAGTGAAAATAAAAAGCAGTTGAGAAGGGACTCCATTTGTGTGTGTGTGTGTGCATGTGTGCATGTGCGTATAATTTATATATATATATGTATATATATGTATGTATGTATTTGTTTCTTGTTGCTTTTTAAAAGTTTCCCAGGATTTTTAAAGAGACATTGAAGACATATCTAACTGCAAGAAAGCAAAGTACCTCCCAGCCCATCATCCGGTGGCTCCTGGGAACTCTTTCTGGAGGCTTCCCCAAGCAGCAGGACTCCAACCTACAGTCCTTTCGCTGTGACACCGAAGGCCGTGCAGGCTGCTGGTCTAAAAATAGGCAGAAGGAGTCTAGTCTACCTCTGCAGCTCCGTCTCTAATAGTTCTTGGGCAGCTCTGTGGTTGGCGGAGATCAAATGTTGCTTAAAACCAGGCAGGGTTTTTCCCCCCCAGCAGCTTGAGACTTCCCGGTTCAGCTGGCAGGGGTGGGGGAGCTAGAGCTCACCATTCTGGACCTCTTGCCAGACATTTCCAGTACTCTTGGGGAATCCTGTCCCTCGGGGCCGTGGGTGCCACGGAGTCGCCCCTCGTTTGGCTGACAGCCTCCACTCTGGGAGAGAGGGCTGCTCACAAGTCATGCGACAGAGCTGTCAGGGGCCCCAGGAGGCCAGTTTCACTTCCAGAACACCTGTTGAGTTCATTCTCTGCCGCCACCCTGAGCCACTGTATCAGTTTCTTCTTCGTGTGTGTGTGTGGGTGCATGTGTGATTTATATATTTATTAGGGCTAAATTTTGGGCATTACTGAAATATTTCGTGTGGATTTGTGGCTTGGAGAGAATAGAACGGAACTGGGAGTCAGGAGACTTGGATTCTGCTCATATTAGTTGAGGAACATTTTTTTTCTTTTTAAATGTCTTTTTTTTAAGACCTTATTTATCATTTTAGAGAGAGAGAACGAGAGAGAACGTGGCAGGGGGGAGAGGGAGAGAGAGTCCCAAGCAGACTCCGTGCTGAGCTTGATGCAGGGCGCGATCCCACGACCCTGAGATCATGACCTGAGCCAAAACCAACAGCCAGACACTTAACTGGTTGTGCCACCCAGGTGCTGCCCCTAAATGTCTTTTAAAATTGAGGTCTAACACATACATAATAGGGAGCATAGATCATAAGTGCACAGCTTGATGGATTTTACATTCCAACACATTTGTATAACCACCACATAGATCAGGGTAGATAGCATTTCGCCCACCCCAGCTGGCTCTCTCATGCTACCTCCCAGTCACTATTACCCCAGGGGTGACCGCTCCCCAGCCCCCTTCTCTATAGGTTAATTCTGCCCATATTGACTTCCTGCAGATGAAATCCAACAGAATGTATGATTCTGTCTGGCTTCCCTACATTATGTTTGGGAGATTCATGTGTGTCCTTTCGGGTAGCACTGGGTCTTCGTTTTTCATCACTGTATAGTACTCCACCGTACAAACGTCCTGCATTTGTTCATGCATTCTTCTGTGGATGGGCATGTGGCTTGTTTCCCGTTTGTGGCTGTTATGGATAATGCTGCTACGGGCATTCCTATACACATCTTTTGGTGGACATGAGCCCTTATGTCTACCATCATTTCCTGAATTAACAACTGCAGGAGTCTCATTACTAATAACCCAGCTTCCACTCTTCCCCCTGTTTAATCTATGCTCCATAGAACAGTCAGAGTGATCGTAAGTAAGATTGTGTGACTCCACTACTTAAGCCTCCAAAGGCTTCCAGTGCACTTAGAACAACCCCCAGACTCTTTATTCTGGCCTGTAAAAACGCTACCGTATCTCGCTCCTATCTGCCATTCCTGATTTTTCTGGAACCACTCTTCCTCTCCCTGGGCTTCAGTCACCCTGGCCTTCTCTCTGTGCCTTGACTATGCCATGCCCGTTCCCTGCATGGTCCTTGCAACTGGATGTTCCCTTTTTCTGGAATTCCCTCCCTGAAGGCTTCCTCTAAGATTGATCCATTCTTCTCACTCATGTCTCCTCTTCCGAGAGGGCTTCCCTGACTGTCAGAAAGAGCCCCCATATCCATTTGTTCTTGGTAGTGTTTTCCATGCTTGACTCCCTCTCCATGAGGGCAGGGAACCTGTCCAAGTTGTTGACTAGCCTGGCACCTCTCACGTCATCCATCCATCCATCCTGGCGCCCCATCCATGACATTTGTTCTGTAAATGAATGAAGGCATCAGCCATGGACACAGAGATCCTTTTTTAAAGGGAGGCGGTGTAGCTTAGTGTGGACAGCCTTGGAGCTTGGTGATCAGACTTCCTGAGTTTGAGGCAAGGTTTCACCTCTTACAAGATGTGTGATCCTAATGATCCCTACCTCCCCATGCCTCAGTTTCCCCATCAGACTGAGGGGATCATAGGTTGTCACTGGGACCTGGGACCTAACAGCTGTCACTTACAGAACAGCTGTTTTGCCATTTACAGGGCAGCTGTGCTATCCCTGTTTTATAGACATGGAGTGAAAACTTCCTGAGTGCAGAAAATAAGGTCCAGAGACTGCTCAGATCACACAGGTACCAAGTGGTAGCCCTGGGACTTGAGCCCAGGTATGGCTCTACTCCACAGCCCTCGCAGACTGCTCTGGAAAGCACGTGCAATGGGAGTGGCATTGCTCTGGTCAGGTTGGGTGGCACCCAGAGTGTTTATATAATAACAGAATTCCACCACCCTATCCGTAGCTCTTGCAGATGTGTAAAACAGTTCTGCTTGGTTACTTCACGTGGTTCTCACAGAGAGGACCTGGGAAACAGGACAAAGAGGGATTCCTTTACTTTGCAGGTGAGTGACCTGGGACCCTGGCACTCACCTTGAGTTGCTCTCTGTCCCCCAAGCCCACTGCTGTCACTGCTGCCAATAATGTCGATGACCTCAGATACTCTCTGGCCGGGCTAGCCAGTGGATAAGCATTTCCACATCTATTACCTGCTGGTCCCCCAGACTTTGGGCTTTGCATTCTTTAAATCTGCTCACTTAAAAACCAAAGCTCAAAACATAAAACGTTGACCCAACCCTAAGCAACAGTATCAGTGAACTCATGGTTAGATATTCAGTCAACAAACATTATCGAACACCTGCTATGTACTAAGCACTATTTGGGGCATTGGGAGTACATCGGTACACCAAAAGAGAAAACCCCTGATCTCATAGTGGTAGGAGACACACAATGGATTAATAAATTTATACAGTGTCAGGTGGTGATATGTGATTTGAGGTAAAATAAAGCAGAGAAAGATGATAGAGATTAACAAAGTAATATATATATATATATTCCTGATGCACATAAAATCAATACATAGCTATTAGAATAAAAATGCCCCCATTCATGTACCATCTAGATGTGCCTAATACCACCAGGTGTGTGCAAAATGCATACTGCCTTTCGGAAAACCTTCAAACAACCCCAGGAGGAAGACAGATCAGCTGAGACTGCCTCCTTTTTACTGAGCCAGACGCTGAGGCTGAGAGGTGCAGTGACCTGCCCAGGCTCCCACAGCCAGAACATGCTGGACTAAGTCCTCTGGTTCCATCTCTTTCCTCCATCATTTTCCAAATTGGATGCAGATTGTACCCTGAGAAAGACTTTGAACCTGCAACTCATCTCATTTCTCTCAGGGCCTGCACTACTCATCCATACCTGACCAGGTGCTCAGCCCCACCAGGCGTGGGCTGGGGGTGCCTCTAGCATCCCTGGAGAGCAGGAAGTGTTGTAAGTGATCACCCTGTTGCTTTTGCCCCCCTGCCCAGGCTGAGTCGCTGCCAGAGATAAACCAGCCGATACTTCAGGTGGGGAGATAGCATCTCTCTAGCCATTTTTCCATAATAAGCTTCTAGTCATTGGAGGTGGCGCAGTCCTTATCTCCTGCAAATGTGCCTACCTGCTTCCCAGCCCCTCCCACAGTTGTGTTCCCCGGGGGCCAAGATTCCACCCACCTGCTCAAGATTAAAAACAAAACAGGACCCCCCCCACTCTCTGAACAGGCATTTGTAATGTGCTGTGTGTTCAGGGATGTGGTCTTACTTGATGACAAAAGGTATTCTTCTGATGTGAGGTCCAGGGATGTGAGGTCCAGGGATGATCTTTATGCTCAGATTTCAGTTGGGAAATTCGAAGCTCAGAGAGGTCAAGTGACTTGCCTAAAGTTGTATAGCATAGGTGGAGAATGGGCTTGAATTAAGGTAGGCAGGATAAGCAGGGAACAAGAGTCCCAAGGGAGACTCAGGTATGAGTTTTGACTACTTTGCTAACCGTATTGCTCTTGAAAAAGCGACTTAATTTTTTTTGCACCTCTTACATCACCCGTGACACGAGAATAGCAAGAGTTGCTACAACACAGGGTTATTGGGAAGTTTAAAAGAGCATATTCATATTGAAAGCATATTCAGCACAGACTTTGGCACATAGTAGCTGTTCAGTAAATGGGGTTGTTACTGTTACTCTTCCCTGGAGGGGAAAAAAAACCAATTTCCCTCTTAGTCTAGGAAATGCCTAAGGTAAATCTGGCAGGCAGGGTTACCAAAACAGGACATGCCACACGTTCATTTCTTGGTGCTTAAAGGATGGTCTGTGTACCAGCAGCATTACTGGGAGCTTCTTAGAAATGCAGTCCCAGGGCGCCTGGGTGGCTCAGTCGGTTAAGCGTCTGCCTTCGGCTCAGGTCATGATCTCAGGGTCCTGGGATGGAGCCCCGCATCGGGCTCACTGCTCATCGGGCAGTCTGCTTCTCCCTCTCCTCTCGGCTCCCGCTTTCTCTGTCTCTCTTTCTCAAATAAATAAATAAAATCTTAAAAAAAAAAGAAAAGAAAAGAAATGCAGTCCCAGGTCCTCCCCAGACCTGCTGAACCAGGACCTGCATTTTAACAAGATGCCCGGAGGGTCTGTGTGCACCTTACATGAGCACCTTACATGAGCATCTAGATCCACAGGAGGTCTTCTCAACATGCCCTGTGCATCAGTGTCACCCCGGGGGAGTTTTAAAAAAATTGAGATGTGTGGGCCCCTCCCGCACAGATTTTGATCCATTGGTTTGGGCTAGAGTCTGGGTATCACTTTTTGGCTGGGGAGGGAGGGGTGAACTTTTTTTCTTTTTCTTTCTTTCTTTTTTATTTTGGAGAGGGACCATGTTATTTTCTTTTTATTTTTCTACATTTTACAAGAGTTATGTGCTGAGCATGTATTACTTATATGGTCAGAAAAACATGTTATTTGAAAATAAGGTAGTCATTCTGCCACTTTCTGTCAAATGGTACAAAAACTTACATATATTTGCCATATGGCAAGATATTAATTGTATCATCTCAGTGGGAGGAATATGAGTCTTTTTTTTTCTTTTATTGAAGTATAATTAACGTACAGTGTTATATTAGTTTCAGGTGTACAATATAATGATTCAACAATTCTATACATTACTCAGTGTTCACCACGGTAAATGTAGGTACCATCTGTCACCAAATAATGTTATTACAATCTTACTGACTATATTCCCTGTGCTGTACTTTTCATCTCTGTGACTTACTTATTTTGTATCTGGAAGTTTGAACCTCTTAATCCCCTTTGGGCATCATTATTTTATTTTATTTGTTTTATATATTTTTTAAAGATTTTATTTATTTATTTGAGAGGAGAGAGAGTGAGAGAGAGAGACAGAGAGCATGAGCATGCGGAGATACAGAGGGGGAGGGAGAGAGAATCTGAAGCAGACTCCGTGCTGAGCATGGAGCCCAATGTGGGACTCAATCCCACGACCTCAAGATCATGACCTGAGCTGAAACCAGGAGTCGGATGCTTAACTGACTGTGCCACCCAGGCGTCCCATGGCATCATTATTTTAAAAAGATCTCTCAGTTGACTCTGATGCACAGCAAGAGTTGGGACTCCCGAGCGTGGTGGGGGCTGGAATTGGACAGAATCAAGTTTGGAACTGAGGCCTTTCCACTTCCTAGCTGTGTGACCTTAGGCAAGTTGCTTAACTTCCCTGATTCTCAGTTTCTTCACTGTAACATGAGAGGAAGAATCCTCTCTCCTCTCTCTCGGGTTTTTTATGAGGATGAAATTAACACTGATCATGTACAATAGCCTGGCAACAAGGTATGACCAAATGTGAATGTGCTTACTCTCTTCTGGGATCCCCACTGTGCCAGCCCCAGCCATGGTATACTGTTATTGACATCAATATTAATATGATTAGTAGCAATAATATTGTCTTCGAATATGAAGGACTAGGAGCTCACTGGGGCATGCAGGGAATATCTGTGGGTGGCTTGAGAAAGCAGCCCCGGCAAGGTCAGGGAGGTAACAGTCCTTGCTACCATTTATAAAGTGCTAACTATGCACTGGTCACTGTGTAAGAATTTTATAAAAGAATTTTTAAAAATTAAAGTTATACACATACTTAATTTAGATCAGTGTGTCCCAGTGGGAGAGGGGAGGTGAGTTTGCCCCAAGCAAACATTTGGAAGTGTCTGGAGACCTTTTTGGTTGTCACAACAGGTGTTGGTAGTGGGGGTGGTAAGTTTGCTATGGTACCTGGTAGGTGGGGGCCAGGGATGCTGATAAAACACCCCACAGTGCACAAAACACCTCCCAACACAAAGCATTATCTGGTCCCGCATGTCAGTGGTGCTGCGGTTGAGAAAACCTGGTTTAGAATCAAATAGTTTTGCAAAGTGTGCTGTACAAAATAGCAGTCCCTCTGCCCCTTTCTCCCCTCTCCCTCCCCAGAAGCCACCGCCTTTGCCCTTTGGGTGGGTTATTTTGTTTACCTACAGGTGTGCCTTTTTGCTGACTCCATTCCAGACTCTATCCCTTGGCTTCTCTCCACAGAAAGTGAAGACTTAGCTTTCTTTCCTTTCTGCGCCCCCACCTGCATCTGCCTTTAAATGTGACACCCTCCCCCTCCCCCAGATCCTTTGTAATTTCTGTTGGATCAATATTCAGTGTTTGTATTACCCTAAGTGTAAATGGGTGTGTTGCTGACTCTGCAGCCAACTCACATTACTTTCCCCTTTTGCAACACCTTTCCTTCTCTCTCAAGTTAATTGCCTCATTTCCCCTCGGCTTTGTTATCTGTGTGCTTGCCCCACACTCAACCCCCAACTCTTTGGCTGTTGTCTAAATCTCCTTTCAAGATATTCAGACCCATCAGGGAGGCGATCTCTCCGAAGGAGTCTCTCCCAGATCAGGCTGAGTGTTTCTGCAGGAATTGCTTTGTGGAGGACTCACCACAGCCCTGTGAGTGTACTATCATCATTTGACATCTGGGGAAAGTGGCTCCCAGAGAGGTCACCTGGGTGCCTAAGATCACTCAGCAGTATGTGGAGAAGCCAGGACTTGACCACAGGAGTGCGTGACCCCATGGCTCTGGGATTCCTCATGTCCCAGAAGATCACTCCGGGAGGAAGCCCTTTGAAATGCCTCCTGTAGGGGACTGCATGCTGCCTCCATTCATTTCGACATCTGCAGCACTCCGCGCAAAGCCTGGCATGGGGCAGGACTCTGAGGACTGTTTGTCGAATGGATAAGTAAAGAACTTCTAGAGACAGTGGGAGGAGGGCCCAGTGCTCCTGGGCAGGGGATCAGAAGAGCTGGGGGGTTTGGTTGGGGAAGGGTAACCGTGGGCTATTCACTCAGCCTGTCTAAGCCTCAGTCTCCCCATCTGGAAAATGGAGTTGAGAATACAGGCTTCATGGGGTGTTTGCAGGCAGCCAGAGGAAGCTGGTCAACTGCAGATGCTCAGGAACCTATAAGACACAACACAAGTGATGCGTGGACACAGCAGTCACTATTTGGGGAGCAGATTCCTGCAAAATTTCCTCCCTCCCTCCCTCCCCTCCATTCCCTCTCCCCTCCCTCCCTCCCCTCCCCCTTCCCTCCCTCCTTCCTTCCTTCCTTTCTTTCTTCCTTCCAAGTGAAACATGGCGTAGTTAATTTAGAAGAGAGAAAGAAATGCCTTACAGCTGAGAAAAAGTCCAAGCTAGTTTTAATATGATAAAATATTTATATTAATGTGTCATAAAAATTGATTCACCCTTCTCTTGCCTGGTATCATTAATGGGTAGATATGTAACATCTTATTTTCTTGCCTTCTTTCTCTCTCTCTCTTCCAGCAGTGCACAGTTTCAAATGACTGTGAGGAAACCATTTTTCATGAAGAACAGTAATAATAATAATAATAGGTATTTATTTAGTGCTATGTGCCTGTCACTACTGCAAGCCCTTATACGTTTCCACTCATCTGATTCTTACACAACCGTAAGAGGTGGGTACCCTCCTTACTCCCATTTCACAGAGGAGGGGACTGAGGCACACACCGGTCACTGGTTCAGACCTGTCCATTCTGACGTCAAAGCCCTTCTCTCTGTGTGGGCCACCCCAGCCTTCCAGGTCTCAAACAGAGGCAGTGTCCCTGGGCTTTTTACTGGGGAAAGCCCCTAATACAGACAGTCCCCGACTTTCCATGGTTCGACTTAGGAGTTTTCAGCTTTACAATGGTGCAAAAGCAATACACATTCAGTTGAAACCATACTTTGAATTTTGAATTTGGCTGTTCTCCCAGGCTGGCGCTATGTGGTACTCGACACCGTCGAGCTGCTGGGCTCCCCGGCAGCCACACGATCACGAGGGGAAACGACTGATGACACTTACAGCCATTCTGTCTCTCACTTTCAGTACAGCATTCAGTAAATTACATGACCTAGTCAACACTTGATTATGAAACAGGGTTTGTGTGGGACGATTTTGCCTGGCTGTAGGCTAATGTCAGTGTTCTGAGCATGTGCAAGGTAGGCGAGGCTAACCTGTGGTGGTCAATAGGTGAGGTGTATTAAAGGCATTTCTGATTTAAAATACTTTCAATTTACGATGGCTTCATCAGGATGTAATCCCATCATACGTCCAGGAAGATCTGTATTCAGAGTCTTTTCAGTTTGTGGTAAATAGATGTAGCCATCACTCTGGAATCCTGCAGGTCCGACTTTAGGTAATAATGTAGGGTTTCTAGGCAGGTGTGGGGCAAGGTTGGAATTCCACTCCCGGCAGGCATTCAGGTCCTCATAATGCAGCTCAGGCTCCCAGCAGTGGCAGAGAGAGGAGCCTCCCCAGGAGGGGGTGGGACCGCCCATCCTGGTAAGCCAGTTTTGCATCTTAGGACCTCGGGGACTTTCTCACTCCTGACCTTCCTGCCCTGGCGTCTCCTCCTTTGCCCTGCAGCTCCGGCATCACTTGTGCCTAATGGTGATGTGTGCTGTGTCCCCAAGCTTTTCAGAGTCGGGCTCTGGTGAAGAGCACACAGTGGGGCTCCCGACCCAAAGCTGCTCCAAGGGCCGGCACACACCCAGACACACGGGGACACACACACACACAGACATACACAGAGACACACACACAAACACACAGACACACATACATTCATAGACCCACACCAAGACACACACAGACATGAACACACACACACAGGCAGACATACACACACCCCTCTGCCACTCTTCCATTCATTGTTTCTTTATTGCAACACCCCTAGTTTCTGGTCCCGGCACACAGTAGGCGTCCAACAAGTGCCTACTGGATGAGTAGTGCACAAATGATTCCGTTATTCTCCTTGCTCCGTTCCTGAGTATTTGGGTATGGGGTGTTTTGGTCGGCCTGGAGACACCTGGAGAGGAGAACTAGAAGTGAGTCTGCTCCTGCCTCATTCCTCACAATCCTCTGGTGTGTCCATTTCCACTTTCGGTAGTTTTTAGTATATTGCAAGCCATGGAATTCTTTGAGGATCTGATGAAGGTCACAGACCCACTTCTCCAGTGTGTAAGACATCTGCACATGTGAACGATTTTCTGACTATAATTTCTGGGGCTCCTTCCGTCCCATTCATGAATCTCTGAGGAGTGCATAGGACCCCTGTGAAGGACCTTGGCATTACAGGGCTAGGGAGACCCCGGGGGCCAGGGGGGAAGTACCTTGCCTGGGGTCCTGAATGACAGAGTTGGAACTAAGACCCAGGTGTCTGGGTCTCAGGCTTAGGGGACCCTCTCACTATCTTGTGCTGATGAATGAATACCATGTAATTAGTTGATACAATAAACAATTAAATCAGACATTCTTCTAGGTCTTCTTCATCCATCAAACCCTCAGCACTGGCAGCTCTGTCAGGCGCTCAAATGCCAGTGGTTTCTGGAAGTATGGCATTCTTCCTTGTACTTTGCTATTTTCCTGATGATTATAAATGGGACTGATTACAGCAGAGTTGTATTGGCTGTTCCGCTGAACGTCTGTCTGCCACATAACTGAGAAAGCTCATCCTCAAGCTTGCAAACTGGGATCAAGAGAGCACCCCAATAAAGACAATTTGTCCCAACTGTTGTGACCTGCCATGTTCTGGACTCTGGGACAGGGACGTGCGGTCAGCTCATTCTTCAGTGTTTCATTATGTCCCTTAATGGCTCTGCCACTTCCCCCAATTTCCCAAGCCAGAACCCAGGACATGACCTGACATATCCCTCTTCTCATTGCCCTCAGTCTGATCTCTCATCAAGACTTGTCCAATCTAGCCACTTCTGCCATCTTTGCTGCCACCACTTTTACCAGCCAGGCCACTATTTTTGTAGCCTGGGGAATGGCCACGACCACCCCTGGATGGGTAACCTGCTGAGATATTAGCTAGGGACTGCTTTTCTTTTCACCTTTGCCATCCTGTTTGAGCCAGAACTGTGGTGTGTTAGCCAGGTTAGGCAATGCTTTGCTGCTGTAACAGAAAACCAGTGGGTTCCAAATGGAAACCTACTTTGCACTCATGCAAAAGTTGGCTGCAGTCTTGGTGACAATCTGGGGCCGCTGTCCTCCCAGTGGCTGTGAGCTTTGGAATCTTCCGTATGGACCCAAGCAGACGTGCTTCCATGATTGCTGCAGGAGGAGAGTTGCTCAGCAGCTCCCATGTGCTTTCTCCAGGAGTGCTGGCTGTCACTCCTGCTCACGTTTTACAGGCCACAGGCACTTGTAGGACCACATTTAAATCACAGGAGCAGAGGAACAATGAAAGAAGAGGAACTGGGAGTATCTGCGAGCAGCACTCCCATCCTTACCCCAGGGAGTGGGTGGCGGAATGGGAGCTGATAATAAGGGCAATGGTGTATCACCTCTTGAATCCAAATTTGGATCTAGCTGTGAGACAGAAAGATTCAGGAAATCAACATCAGCCGGATCCAGTTCCCCTCCTGCCACCTTGGGGTGAGTTTGAAGAGGAAGAAGAGAGAATTTTATATAACGGTGCTCACTCCACCTTCTTGGGTTGAATCCTTGGGATAATACTCTAAGTACAGGGACCCAAGGGTCAAGGGACACCTGTGTCTTGGTTGTGCCTGCTGTTTCTCTGATAATCAGCAGCTTTGTTCTCTTCAGTGGCAAGAGAGCAAAGGTCAGGGGTGGCTGGGAGGAGTGCTGGGCAGGGGGAAGCTGGCTGAAAGCAGGGGGTTGTGTGTGGCCTTGGGAAAGGGGGATGGGAAAGGAGTCAGCCCAGGGGAGGGTGGAAGGAGGGGTGGAGTGAGGAGAGCTGGGCCCAGGGGGCTGTGACTTGTGCAGCAGAGGATGCACTGATGAGCTGAACAGCTGAGGACCAGAAGAGGCGGTAGGACCAAAGCCGAGTTCAAGGACCAGAAGTGCCAAGTTACTTGAGAAATGGGTGCTGGGCAGAGGCAAATCAGATCAAATGGAGCAGCCTCTTCCCCACCGAGACCACCTGGGCTGCAGTGTGCATGAGCTCCCTGGCATGTGGCAGGGAGGAGGAGGGCGAGGAGGCAGGGAGGAGAGAAGACACTCAGATTTCATAACCTGTAGGTTTGCTCGGAAGGCCTGAGACTGTTTCCTGCATGAGGTTAAACAGAGGCCAGGTGTCAAACCCAACCAGGTTCTAGAAAATAAAATTGTTCTCTTCTTGGACAACTGAGCCTGTTTGGGGAACCTCATTCATGTGACACCAGTGCCACTCAAAACTGTCATCTAGGTACTAGTGATAGTCAGAAAACTGTTACTGGTTCACAATGAGTAAGTCAAGAAATCAGGAGTGGTTTATAACTTTTATAGCAATTTGATATTGCTGTGACATGCAAGCGAATTTTCATTGTATTTTACAAAAGCATAGGTTTATGATGGATTGGGGGGAAAGTGGTTGTTCCCTGCAGATCATCTGCAAAGCACTGTTTGGGGTTCCTAAATGGCTTTTCTCATTCCATGCAGGTCCCCTCCTAATCTGTTTCCCTCAGTGTGTTCTTCCTAGAATGCAAGCAGGATCCTGATATGCTTTTGTCTACAATCTTCCAGTGTTTTTTGCAAGCTCTTTTGCATAAAGACCAGCTTCTTTACAAAGCCTGCAAGGCTATGCATTGTTGTGTCCCTGCCTGTCTCCCCAGCCTCCTCCTCTCTGCTCCCACATTCTTCTCTGCTTCCTGGCCACACTTCCTTTTACAGATCCTCATGAATACCAAGCTCCTTCTGACCTCAGGGCCTTTGCTTGTGCTATGTTCTCCACCTGGCATGCTTTTCCCTCCATCTTGGTGGAGTTGACTCCTATTCTGCCTTCAGATCACAGCTCAAGAATAATCACCTCCTCAGAGAGGCCTTCTCTACCCCTAGACTAGTTGAGGCCCTGCTTCTGGCCTTAGTAACACCACCTGTTTACTTGAATATACCTGTAACTTGTTCTTTGCCTGCCTTCCCATACGTCTGTGAACTCCCAAGAGGGCAAAGAGCTCACCTCCTTTGTTGACCACCCTATTCTACGGCCTAGCTCAGCTCCTGGTCCTCAATAAATACTTCTTGAATGAATGAGTGAATGAATGAATGAATGGATGAATGCAACTTCCAGAACTTGTGGGAAAGGCATTTGAGATTGTGAAGTGTGTCCTTTGGGTGCTAGTCCTTTATTTCATAGAGCAGTTCCCATGCCTCCTTCCTCTGCCCAGAACCTGGCAGCCTGTCCTGAGCTCCTGCTGATAAATCATTTTATTGGCACAGCTGGACAGGAAAGGACAGAGTGAGTAATGGGAGTCAGGCACCGTGTCGTGGACAAAGGCCTGAGTTGACATGGTAACAACAGGCAGACCGATGTGGCCCAGGCAGTAGTCTGGGCCCTGGACACGTCTGAGAACAGGCCCTGGGCCATTTTTCCTCTGTGCTGGGGAGCGTGAAAAGGCCAGGGAGGGGAAGTGTGGAGGGGCTGTGGCCCCCTGCTTTTCCCTGTTGCAGGATGGGCTGGAAGCCCCACGTGTTGGGACATGAGAATGCCTTTTAATATACATATTTTGATGTATAAGATATATTTATGTACTATGAATTAAAATATTATTTTAAATTTTAGATTGCACCATATTTTTAAATTGCAAAAGTAATTCAGTGCTTTTAACAGGATCCATAATGGGTGGCTGTTTGTGTGTAGTGGTTAGACATGGAGGCTTAGGAACCTGGCTGAGTTCAAAACCTGGCTCCATCCTCTCTCAGTTTGGGGAACACGGACAAGTCACTTAATCTCTGTGTGCTTTTGTTTCCTCATAGGCAAACTGAGGATAAAGATGGTACCTACTCAGGGTTTCAGTGAGGGTTGCATGAGACAATGCATGTCATGCACTTAGCATATAGTAAACAGTAATGTCTGGTTTTGTAAGAACAGCCAAACAATTTAGAAGTGAATAAAGAACAAGTCTGTATCTCCCAGGCCACTTTCCAGATGTAAATTCACCTGGCAGTGTCTCCCAGGTATTTAAACCTCTGCAAACATATATAGATAGGACTGGGACGAAGGCAAGGCAAGCCAGGTGTTGGGGCACACAGGATAAGGATGTGCTCACTCTCAGGCCCCAGGCCTGCATTTTCATGGACCTGAGAATGAGCGCATCCTCAAATGTCACACCCTAGTGCCTCATTTGCCTCACCCTAGCCAGGCCCTGACACAGGTAATGAGGACACTTCTGCTTCTGATGATGGCAGACAAGGTAATTTGGACCAGTTCCCCCACTAGGCAGACATATATAACTTATATATGTATAATATATATACATGCACACACATATACACATGTATGAACACACACACACACTCCTTCAAGGCATTCCAGAGCTAAGATGCAGTAAAAATAGACCAGAATCTGGGGAGGCTAGAGGTCTGGGGAGATGACCAGTATCTGGCAATTCCAGGTGCGATGAGTAGCAAAGAGACTAAGTGGGAATTTCAGCAGCCTCATAGGGTCAGGACACGAGGATTGGAATTCCGCGCTTATCCAGGGAAGAAGGCTTTGGTGAACCCTCCTTACTTTTGGTCGGAATCCCAAAGGGCTGAACCCTAGGGGTAAAGGTGAAATGGAAGTAGACAGGCTCTTGGAGGGACTAGTTCAGCAGCTGCTCATCTCAATCCTTGCATTTGTATTGAGGTGACCCCATACTGCTAGTTCCTATGGGGAACCAGAAGAAGCAAATATAAAATATCCCTGGAGAAAAATAACATCATCCTAAAGCCTCAGATTATTTCCACAAACAGGTTTACAAATGCAATGTCTGGCATGCAATAAAACCATAATCAGGCATATGAGGAGATGAGCAAAATAAATAACAACTAGCGGAAACAGCAAATGGAACAGACCCTCAGAACCTCCAAATATTGAAGTTATCAGACAGACTTGAGAATAACTCTGTTTACTATGCATGTGATGAGTCGGAAGAAAATACTGTGAATCAAGAATAGAGAAAAAAAAGGATGGTGAGTTGAGAAGAGAAGGAAAGTGAGAAGGTCTAACTGGAGTCCCAAGGACAGAAAAAGAGAATGTGGCAGAAGGAGATATTTGTAGAGATAGTGACTAAGATAGTGACTAAGACTTTCCCCCAAACTGATGAAAGGTATCAAGCCATTGTAAGATGCCCTACAGACCCTAAGCAGGATAAATATATAAAAAAAATCAATATCGAGGCACATTCTAGAAAATTTATAGGAAATTAAAGCACAGAGAAAATCTTTCCTTTCTTGACTTCAGGGTGGGCAAAAAATCCCCCCATCACCTCACACCATAGGGAGGGTTGGGGGTCACCTGTCATCGCTCACTATGCTGTGGCTGTCTTTTATAGACTGGGAGAGTGGGGGGATTGTGGGGTCAGGTTGTACTTCTCTCAGTGAGCCTCTGAGGTGGATGTCTGACCTCAAAGTTCAGTGGCTCATTTTAAAACATGGAGGTTCTCAAGATCTCTTTGGTATCAGCTTTAATCCTCGGTGCCATTTTGGAGCGTTTGTTCATTCAGTATGTATTTATGGAGGACCTACTATGTGCGAGGCCCTAGACCTACATCAGCAAAAAAATAAAAACCAGACTAAAATCTTTGTCTTCATGGCACTTATATTCTAATGAGGTTAGACAACAATAAGCACAAGAAATAAGCTGTTCTGTGTATCTTGGATGATTATCAGTGCTGGAGGGAAAAGTAAACAAGGAAGGGAGTATTGCAATTTTATTATACTGAGAATATAACATTTGAGCAAGGATCTGAAGGAGGTGAGGGAATGAGCTGGACAGCCATCTGGGGGAAGATGCAGCTCCTGCATTTTGTTCTAAGTGTATAGTTTAATTAAGTATTACAAATCACAGATGAATGCAAGAGTTAAAAGAGGAGGGGTTGTTTCCATGAACTATGTTAAATGCTTTGAAAAGGCTTGAAAAGTTGAGTTGCAAAGAAATGCTGTCAAACCAGGGGATGAAAACTAAGAGATTAGCAAAAATAAAAAAAAAGGAAAATCATGAAAATCTGGAAGCGTGCAGCACTCAGTTTACTTCATGTGTGCCTTCTTTAAAGTCTACCACTCCAAAGAGATTGTAATTGGATATCAAAGGTAATATATTACGGTTGTGATTTATGCCAAAAAAAGAGAAGGGAATTCCATTAAGGCTCCTGCGGTCCAAGACAAGACCTTCTCTCCTACCTCAAAAGATTGGCGAAAAATGACATTGCTTTGTTTGAGGTTAAACTAAAACATGTAAGGTATGAATGCATTATGTTTTATGATTCTTCACTTTGGTTTTCTTGAATAACCCACCAAGTACCATTTCTGATATTGGAAGCAAGCCAGTTTGTTGAACATCAGTGAGCAGAAAGCTATTTTTCTGAAAACCAATATGTCCAATTGGCATTCCCCCTGCTTGCCTAAATCCATCCAGTTCTTTCTTGGAGATCACTGCAGAGAACAGACAGGAGAGAGAGGGAAACTATGAGAAAAAGGAGATGGTGTGAAGTCGATGAACCAAATTCAGGAGACCTAGCCCGGGTTCAGATCATAACTTACCCTGAGAACTTGGATAAGTCATTTTTTCTCTTAGAACCTCTCTCTCTTTATCTGTGACATGGGCACAATAATAGACCCTACCTTATAGAGTTCTTGTAACGATTAAATGAGATGGCGCATTTCTGGAGCTTCGTACACTCTCTGGCATATCAGAAGTGTTCAAGAGTGAGGTGACTATAATGATTTTACTATGGACATGCATTGAAACTCAAATTGCTATAACTGCATTTGATGGCAGTCCATCTCTCATAGAACCTGGAGTAGACAAACTGGAGCAGACTCAAAGGGGAAGAGGGCCCTCCACCCCAGGAGCAGAATAAGCTCCTGGAGGAGACAGGGAAGCATTGACTTCTGTGGTGGATGTAATGGTGGTTCATGGGCTCTGAGAGTCCCATGTGGTGTTCAGCCAGAAGATCCTCATTTTGAACAAAGGAAAGTCAGTCCCATCCAATCCCTGGGTGGGATTGGAACTTGGTGAGCAGGAGGGCCCCAACACCAGGACTTTGTAGGTGGACCCAGGAAGTGGCACCGTCTCTAGATGTACTATTTTGGATTTTGAAAGGTGGATAGAGAGCTCATGTTCATGATGTTGAGCTTTTGGTGCACCCTGTCTGGGTCCCCAAACTCCCCTGTGGTCTGTCATCATCATAGGATGTTATCTTCTATACACTTAAAACAAAATGCAGGAGCTGCGATCTTCCCCCACATGCCTGTCCAGCTCATTCCCTCACCTCCTTCAGATCCTTGCTCAAATGTTATATTCTCAGTATAATAAAATTGCAACACTCCCTTCCTTGCTTACTTTTCCCTCTTACTTAGCATTTCTCAAACTTGGTTCTGCAGAGTTCCTTGAGATGCTAATGCATATTCTGTGTTAAAATGTTCCTGTGCCATATAAATCTGGGAAATATACCATGCTATAGTAGTGATGACAAATGGCTCATATTTTTGGAGGGGAGGTAACCCCTATGTGCCAGGAACCCTGCTAAATATTTTCCAGAGTTTGTCTCACTTAATTGTCTCAATGTCCCAATAAAGTAGGTACTGTTATAATCCCTACTTCACGTGTGAAGAAATGGAACATGAAGAAGTGATACTCAGAGAGACTAGTTAATTTACTCAAGGTTGCAAAGCAGGTGAGTGGAAAAACAAGGATTTGAACCCCGATCTTTTGGCCCCAAAGTTGCTGTTCTTAACTTAATAGAATTACGAGGTTTTTTTCAGATCCTTGACTTACAGTGGGTGATCAGGGAATGTATCCAATATCACATCTAGGAATATTTTGAGCAGAGCTGAGGCCTTTGTTTTTCAGACTCAGAAGAATGATATATAGGTAAATGCAAAGCATTTAGGGATATCTTATGTCTATTTGAAAGGATAACAGCTGTTTCCACCTTCAGAATCAACCTGTGCCCTCTCTTCCATATTCAGTCCACAATTAGCATACAAAAGATTCTGAAAGTCCTGCAGTAAAGAAACCTCTTTATCTTTTTTTTTTTTTAATTTTTTTATTGTTATGTTAATCCCCATACATTACATCATTAGTTTTAGATATAGTGTTCCATGATTCATTGTTTGTGCATAACACCCAGTGCTCCATGCAGAACGTGCCCTCCTCAATACCCATCACCAGGCTAACCCATCCTCCCACCCCCCTCCCCTCTACAACCCTCAGTTTGTTTTTCAGAGTCCATTGTCTCTCATGGTTCTTCTGAAACCTCTTTATCTTTTTTAACCCAGTTTGTCCCACCCTATTTTTCCTCCAGAATCCTTTCTTTGTTTCCTATTTTCTTTCAGAACATACATTAACAACCATAGGAAGAGTATTCCATGAAACACAGTTTGAGTAATTCCCCTTGTAGGAGAGACATTTAAGGCTGTGTGTAATTTATTCCCCAAATGGGTAAAAAAAAACAAAAAACAAAACAAAACAAAAAAACCCAAACCACCCCATTTCATCATGCATTCCCTCTGCTGGTAGGGAATAGGGCAAGAGTTCTTTCCTATATAAAGCACAACATAAAATAAACCCAGACATACCCAGTAAAATCTTCTAAAAGATATTGTTCTAAGGATTAGCTACTTGGAATTTCACAACAGGGAGGGCTTTGGAAGGAAATGGCAAATCATGATTTATTGATGTACCCTAAAATTTTCAATGTGTCATAAAGGGAAACTTGACAAGAGGGAACCTCTTAAGAGTCTTGGATGACATTTGCTTGAAATTGGCTTATGGTATTTTCATATCTCCTTTGCAGACCTAGCCCTGGATGACTACATGAGTAATACCTTCCTTTTGAAAGCTTTTCATTCTTTACATCGTTTTCTTAGTCCTTGGCAAGATTGCATAGGGGGCTGTATTCATTTCTAATCCATGGAAAAGAAAGCAGGTCTCTCCCTGAGACTCCAACTTCTGTGAAGCATGCAAGATAATGATAGTGTCAAATGGTTATACAGACTTTAAATAGCTATCAATGTAAATATAAAACTGTAAGGCACATGAATAAAAGCCCTTTGAATGCTCCAGAAGGGAAGGTAAGCTTCAGTGAACTTTTGCAAGTACTCAAAATACACAACCAGAATAAATGGATTTATTGGGAAGCAGTGTGGCAGGAGTACTGGCTGATCACCAAATGCGTTTCCTTTCTTTTTAGGCACAGACAGACCATATTTCCCAGCCTCCCTTGCACGAGGCATCACCATGCGACTGAGGTGTAGCCAGTGGAATGTAAATAGAAATGATGTGGCCTGCCCCCTACAGGGCCCATAAAAACCTCCCACCCACAGTCCTTCTTGTTCTTTTCTCACCTTGGTAACCTTGGAGGCCATGTTGTTTTTGAAGGTGGTGAAACCAGGAGATAGAAAGTTCTGGGTTTTTGAGTTACTGTTTGGCAAGAGCTACCCTACTGTTTGGGAAAACTGCTTTGGAATATCACACAAGTGAAAAACATAAACTTCTATTATGTTTAAGCTAAGATGACTTTCAGGTGTGGTTTGCTATTGTGGCTGGAAGTCTGGACAGGGAGTTTGCACTTGGTGGTGGTTGCTTGTAGTGCGTGCTGGGAGACCACATTGTGTAGATGAAAGACCATGAGCTGTAGAATGAGACACACGTGGGGTAAAGTCTTGCCTCTGCCATTCACCCAGTTGTTTGATCTTGGGCAACTCAATCTCCATCAACCTTAGTGTTTTTCCTTTAGAAAATGGAAATAATATTTACCCTGCAGGTTTGTTTTGAAAGTTAAAGAAAACACATTTACCATGTCTGTGGGCGCCTGGGTAGCTCAGTTGGTTAAGAAAACACATTTACCATGTCTGGCACAGTGATGGGCACATAGTAGGTGCTCATTCAATGGAAGCTGTTATTGACTTTTTCAATTACTTTTCTTTAAAAAAAAGATGTTTTTTATTTAAAAAATCTATAAAAATAAAGATTTATTTTTATTTGAGAGAGAGAGAGAGCATGAGCAGGGGGAGGGGCAGAGGGAGAGGGAGACAAGTAAACTCCCCACTGAGCAGGGACCCTGACACAGGGCTCAATCCCAGGACCCTGAAATCATGACCTGAGATGAAATCAAGAGTCAGATGCTTAACCAACTGAGCCACCCAGGCACCCCTCCAATCACTTTTTAAAGGGTTCTATTCTCCTGGTTGGACTCTTTGCTCCTTGATAGGATAGGAGCAGGAGCTAATGGTGCTGGAGGCACTGAGGATGGTATAGGAGCCAGTTATGCAGACCACACCCAAGGTGGTGCAGAAACAGGATGGGGGACAGGGGGAAGGCAGAAGGGGTGTGAGGTGCCACCAGCAAGGCTGGAGGTGGATAAAAGCCCAGAGGGCAGAGAAAGAGGACTCCCGGTTCTAAAGCTCACCAGCTTGGATAGATGAGCAGATGCATGGTTTTTTTCCACCAACAAATGAAAATAGGCCGTCCATGATGGGCCAGAGAAGACTGGGAACTTCCCCAAAACAAAAGGTGTTTTGGCAGCTGCTTGGGAATATTCCTTAAAGTCCCTGTCCTGAGGTAGTCCTGAGGTAGACTAACCAGAGACAATTGGCTCCAATTATCATAGCCGTTAACCCAGGAAATGAATGAAGGAGAAGCCCCCACATACAATGAGGTAACCTGGGTCTGTTAGGAGGAGGAACAGTGAGAGGGAGTCAGCATCCCCCTTCATCAGGGATGGCCTGTGTTTCCTCCAGCAACCTGGGTTTATTAAGAGGCCTGTTTAGATAGCTGTCATCCAGTATATCAGGAGGGGGTTTACTAGTCTGGTTAGTGGCCAAACACATTCTGCAAGAGACCCTTAGGTCGGTGTCCTGATTTAGGTCATGAAGGCCTGAGCATAGGGTACCTCCATCCATTTGCCCTGCAGAAGAGATCTAACTGATAGATCGCATTGGAGCTTAATGTCCCATTAATGGGCCATTTTTCCTTGACTCTTAAGGAGTACTGAGGCTATTCAGTGTTACAGAAGATCAGTCTTTCCTTAAATCTTGCAATCCAAATTGTTTCCAGTGGGTTAAAAGGCATCCCACAGGAGATTCCTTGGGGACTGAGAGAAGGAGATCCCATGCTCCTAGAAAAGTAGAGAAGAAGGTCCATTACCAAGAAAATCCCCCCCAGCTCCCGGGGGGTGTCCCTCACAGGACATGTCAGAAGTTCCTAGTGTCAAAACAACTCGAGGCATCTCTCAAATGAAATCGCCGTGAACACCGCCTTGCCTTGTAGGAGGGATGCCGGCATTCCCCTCTCCTCCCCCCGCCCCCACACCCCTTCCCCATTGCATTCTAGACTACAAATGGGTGCCAGTGAATGGACCGAAATACTGTGCCATGCTGAACATGCCATTTTTAACCCATGGAAAACACTAGAAAAGTTTTACAGGGGGAAATTACTCAATGTTGTGATTTAAGTAGTTAGTAGGGGACATTGACAGAGAATAGTAAAGTGAGAAATCCATCATGGTCTAAGTGACATTCCAACACGTGTAGTCTTTTACAGCTGACTTCCCTAGGAAAGGGTCCCCGGTTGGGTTTTAATTCAGTCGGGTACTGGTTTCGGCCGGCTCCAAGCAGAGGTCTCACAGCCAGAAGTGGCTAGACTGGAGATGTGGAGGGATCACATTAGACCAGTGAGGAGGAAACCTTACACAGGAGTCTTAAGATTGGCAGCTGTGCTAGTGACTTAGGTGGCTGTCCCATGTCCAGGACATAAGGACAGAAACAAAGAAAGGGCATCAAGTTTCTGATCTTTTTTTTTTTTTTAAGACTTTATTTATTTATTTGAAGGAGAGAGAGCATGAGCGTGGGGAGAGGGGCAGAGGGTGAGGGAGGAGCAGACTCCTGACTGAGCAGGGAGCCCAATGCAGGGCTTGATCCCAGGACCCTGAGATATGACCTGAGCCGAAGGCAGGGGCCCAACCAACCAACTGAGCCACCCAGGTGCTCTAGGGTCTTATTACCATTCTGGCCAGGGTACTAGTTTCCAGCCAAGGGCAGGCTTTTATTCCTCCCTGTAGAGTAGCCACGGACTAGAGGATTGCAGCCTGAGCAACTGGCATGAAAGTGTTCCAGTAAGACTTGTACTCCTTGAAAAGCCCCAGAAATGAAAGTAATTGAAGAGAACAGGAAGTACTCACCAAGTTGCACCTAGGCTCGGAGTCTAGATGAGAATACTCAGGCCCCACACTGGGTCCCCCCAAAATAGTGACCCCCTTCACATAGCTCCATCTTCAAATAACTAAACAAAAATACCCCCCCCAAAATACCAAAAAAACTGAGTGAGGAAAAATTTGCCCCTGTCTTGTTTTCAGTTCACGATAGTTGTGATTAAATAGTTATTTGGAATAATGATCAATTTGATTTCACTCTCCCTTTCCATGCTCCTTGAAGGCAGGTGTGATGTTTGATTTTTGCCTCCTGTGTGCCCAGCTTAGCACAAAGCATCACAAAGAATGGTGGTACAGGAAATACTCGAATGCATGAATTGATAAAGATATGAATCCTCTACTTGTAAATCTTTGCAGGACTCCATAAACACTTACCCCACAGCTAGGCAGAGAAGAAAAACTGCAAGGTCAGCCACCTCAAAGATGTCTGTATCACTGTCCTGCCTGAAATGATACTGTCAGAGTCACTCCCGGCGTCTTGAGTAGAAGTGATAAGCTGGTGGTCCCTGCACCAAATCCAGCTCATCAGTGTATTCTGTTGATTCTGTGCTGTGTTTTAAAAGTTTAATTTATGACCAACATTTAAAACTTGGGGAGATCCCACATAAAAAGCCACAGTTTCGGGGCGCCTGGGTGGCTCAGTTAGTTAAGCAACTGCCTTCGGCTCAGGTCATGATCCTGGAGTCCCGGGATCGAGTCCCACATCGGGCTCCCTGCTCGGCGGGGAGTCTGCTTCTCCCTCTGATCCTCCCCCTCTCATGCTTTCTGTCTCCCATTCTCTCTCAGATAAATAAATAAAATCTTTAAAAAAAAAAAAAAGCCACAGTTTCTGCTTCTGTTGAAAAAAATCAGAAGGTCACTCAACTCTGGGCTTGCTTCTGGCAAGAGTTGGTACAAGTTGAGTGACCGTGCCCTCATGTAGGACACGTGCCCTCCAGTGCATCTAGCAGGCCCACTCTTGCCCTCATTCATGTTACCAGCCTGGCCCTTGAGTTTTCCATCTCTTATTATTATTCCATAGTCCATTTGTTCATTCAACAGATATTTAGATGTTTGTGAAAATGGGGATCCAAAAAAGTATTATGCATGTTTCCTGACCTCATGGAGAGTATGGGTTAGGTATTAAGGGGCATAAACATAGAGTCAGTCCTTAAAAAATATGAATTAGTTGATAACCTCGTATAATTATAGTGGGTTAGTGTTCCCCCCAGGGTTTTATCTACTCAGAGCCTCATAATGTTATTTAGAAATAGGGTCTCTATAGATATAATTAGTAATTTTTACATTTTTTATTTCTGAGGTTCATCATATCTTTGTGAAGTGGGTAGGATTCATCCCTAATGGAGGGAGTCTGGGATGGCCCCCAGCACAATGCCCAAGGCATAGTAGATGCTCAATAAATAAGTGTTAAACCCTGAATGAATGAATATGATTTTGGAGAGCACTGGGTGCTTCATGTGGGAAGTTTTTGAAAGGAAACTGCCAGACATATAGTCTGCTTTCCAGTTCAACTGGACCATACCTTGCCTTTTCTACTCTACCACTCCCCAGCTCAGAGAACTTGGTCAAAGCAGATTGTGCTGACTTCATTCCTGCCTGGCTTTCTGCCCATTCCCTGACACCTGTGCCGTGTTAAAAATAGATACTGGTTTGTAAATGTTGGACAGCTGGCTCTGCATGAGGCCGGCAGCTGGGGGCTAACAGGGCGGAGGTCTGTAGCGTTTGGATCGCCCCTTGGGACTTGAATCCCCATGGAGGCACCTCTGTGGGCTTCTGATTGTGAAGTACAGAGTCCTGCAGTGCTCCATTAGCTGCAGTTTCCCTGGAAACATGAAAGTGTTGGAGGGATGGGTGTCAACCTCATTTCATTATTTAGTTTTGCTCTAAAATGGGCCTTTCTTGGGCGCCTGGGTGGCTCAGTTGGTTAGGCGACTGCCTTCGGCTCAGGTCATGATCCTGGAGTCCCTGGATCGAGTCCCGCATCGGGCTCCCTGCTCGGCAGGGAGTCTGCTTCTCCCTCTGACCCTCTCCCCTCTCATGTGCTCTCTCTCTCTCTCATTCTCTCTCAAATAAAACCTTTAAAAAACAAAAAAAAAAACAAAAAAAAAAATTAAAATGGGCCTTTCTCAGGTAACGTACATCAGGAGGCCTTCTCACACTGCTGCTTGGGTGACACTTTGTATTTTGCTGAGCAGATACTCCCTCAGTGCCAAAAGTCCCTCTGCCTGATAAATATCATCTCCTTCAATCTGACTCTGTGTGCCTTTCATGTTTCCCTGGGTCCCCTGTGGAGCTGCCTGGCTGGCTTCTCACCATGATGACAGCTGATACAGAGTAACTTCATTTCGTATTTCAAGGTCACTCCCTCTTTGGTACCCCCCCCCCCCCCCCCCACATACATACACCACTAAGACTGGTTTATTTGAAGCAGGCTCAAGATATAGCCTGCTGGCTGAAAAACTCAAAAGACCCCTCCAGAAATAGCCTACACATCAGCTTCTAATGATACCCAAACCTCCCAAGAGAACTGACATCGGCCCCAAGAGTATGGACCTACAGCAAGTGTGAGAGGGATGGGACTGGAGTCCCAGGCAGAGGGACGATTAAGAGCATGGAGACACACATGCTTGGGTTTGCTTGTCCTAAATGCATCACCTTGGTCTCTGAGCCTCAAGTTCCTTGTCTGCCAATTGGGGATAATAGTACCAAGTCATAAAGTTGCATTGGAAAGTAAATGAGATGAAGCGGGTGTAGTGCTTTGCATATAGTAACTACTCAATAAATATTAGCTCTATCATTATTACTCATAAAAATAATGATGAAACCATTTCCCCAAGCAGTAGACCAGGGGAGGCATCAAAAGTGGGGATGGTACTGTGGATGTTACACTTGGCTCACAGTCTCGGAGGAAGAGTTATGCCCAGCAACCAGGTCAGTGGGCTACACAAAGAGTTAGAGACTTGGGGTGTATGAGTCAGGGTTCAAATCAGGAGAACAGAAACCTTCTGAGGTTTTAATACCAAAGGAATTTAATGCAGGGTATAGATTGCACAGATGAGCAAAGAGCAGGGAAGTCTAAGGAAGTAAAATGGTGAGGCAACTCAGAGAGTGGCAATAGCGGGAAGCTGCTTCTGTCCCAGGCCCGAGGGACACAGATAGGATGGTGTGACCAGGAGCTGGGGTCACCCTTTGGAAGCTGGAACCACAGAGAGCCTTCTAGCAGGAGCTGGACTTACAAAAGTGACGTGGCTGCTACTAGAGATGTTGCCTGAGGCTGAGAGGAAGGGAGGGAAAGACAGACTTCTCTCTTACTGTCACCCACCACTCTCTTACCTGGGTCTTTCACTGGCCAGCCCCAGAAGCCAGCTAGCAACAGGTTCTGTAATCCACAGAGGTCTCAGCCACCTGTGACAGAGAGGTGAGCAAAAAGCAGGGGATGGGGCTGGGACAAATAGGTCCAGGTTTGAAGAGGTTGAAGTATGGTTGCCAGATCAAATACAGGATTCCCAGTTAAATTTGAATTTCAGATAAACAATGATATTACTTTTTTTTAGAAGAAGTATGCCAAAATGAAATGGTTATTGTTCATTTTGACGTATTAAAAAATTTCATTGCTTATTTGAATTTCATATGTAACTGGATATCTTGTGTTTCATTTATTGCATGTGGTTACCCTAGGTTAAAGGCAATTTTGGACCTGCTGGAGGGTCTCTATTCTCAGACCAGGTTAGGTAGGTGGCAGGTTAGGAAGAGGAGGGAGAGAAGAATGTGGGGATACCAAGCAGCCAATGGATTAATGCTTGTCTTAAAGGGATCCATTCAGTTATTCATTCAGTTGTCTATCTATCCATCCTTCCTACATCCATCCTTCTACCCATTCATTCATTCCCTCCTTACCGAACACCCTCTCTGTGCCTGGCATTATGTTGGGCATTGGGAATATATTAGCGAGGAGACTGATAGTTTCTTCTCTTGGGCAGCTGACATGCCAGATGAGAATACAGATTTTTAAATCATAAAGCACATGAAAAAGTATCTGTTAACAGATTTAACCAAGTCTATGAAAGGTTGTACAGAAAGCCTGGACAGTCAAGGAAGGCTTTCTTGAGGAGGTGTCTTTCAAACTGAGACATGCGGGATTAGTAGGTATTATTACTTAAGTGAAGGCAGAACTGAGGGTAAGTGTGCCTAAAAGACAGATGAGTTTGGTGTGTTTGGGGGCTAAGAGAAGGTCCATGTGGGTCCAATGTGGGGAACAAAGAGAAAGTGGTACAGATGAGGCTGGAGAGGTTGAGAAGATGCGGGCTGCTGGGTACGGTCAGACAGGGTGTACAGGGCACAGCTCCACAGCACAATAGATCAGAGTCAGGTGCCCTCATGTCATTCAGGATAGCCATATATGGTATTTCCCAGCCAGAAAGTGCAGGAACTTAGGAGCCGTGGTAAGGAGTTTGGACATTATTTGTTAGAGTCATGGGGTGGTATGACTAGATTTACATTTAAGAAGGATCCTTTCTTTGCTAGGTGGAAAGTGGATGATAGTGGGCCTAGAAGAGACTGGGGTAGACCTTACAAATGTATCTCTACATTTGTAGTCATCAAAGTGAGCAGTCATGGTGGTTTGAACTCAAATATTTGTGAAGGGAAGGGGGCTAGGCAGATCAGAGAGATTTTCAAGTGAGTGGAGGGATGCCACTTAGACACAGATTGGATGTGGGGGTCACGAGCAAGGGAGATATCTCTTAAGTTTCTGGCTTGGGAAGTTGAGTGGATACATGGTGGTGGTGTTCCGTGTGATGGTGAACCCAGCTACTATGAAATCATTAGAGAAATAAAACATAGCATCAAAGAATTTCTTTAGTGAAAATAAATAAATTCAGCCAAATCTACCTTATACTTCATTTTATATTTAAACTAAGCTTCTCAATTTTTTTTGGCCAAAATGTTTGCTTCAAAATATTTTCTTGATATTCTGAATTGTTCCTCCCTGGTTGTGTGCTTTTTCCCTATCTTAGGGAAAGTATAGCCCTACCATGTGACCATTTTTTACTGTATGCAAAAGCAAGATAAATACATTAAAATATTATTGCATTTCATTGTTTCTAAAATAGACATTAAATAGCATTGTGTCATCTCAGAAATTGGGGTGCATCTGGGAATCAGTGGCATTTTACAATCACTGCCAGCCGGACAACCATTTTTTTGTGTGTGGTTGTCATTGTCTGGAGTATTTGCACACTTGGATCTTATACCTCGTGGCCTGAATGGATCACTTGGCTCCAGAATGCTTTAGTCACCCAACCATTAAGAACCATTGAAGGAAGGACTATAAATTCTGGTTGTTGTCTAAAAACCTTCTACTGCTACTTCTGGTAAGAAACTTCCAGCATCCAACTTTGCAGGCCGGGGTCTGCAGCTTGGAGGAAAACTCTGGACACAATAGTGGGACACCCTGAAGAAAAACTGTATCACCAATGCAATGGTATGATGAATGTCACTGTGTGAAAAAAGAAATGGACATCTTTGTGAGTCAAAAGTGATTAAGAAGAACTGGATTCTTTTTTTTTTTTTTTTTAAGATTTATTTATTTGAGAGAGAGAGAGAGTGAGCACAGAGGGAGGGGCAGTGGGAGAGGGAGAGAATCCTCAAGCAGACTCCCCACTGAGTGTGGAGGCTGACACGGTGCTGGATGCGGGGCACGATCCCAGGAGCCCGAGATCATGACCTGAGCCAAAACCAAGAGTTGGACACTTAACCAACTGAGCCACCCAGGTGCCCCCCCAGAAGAACTGGATTCTGAACACATGGGAGTTTTAGGAATGCCCTGCCAATTTCTTTTGCTGCTTATATTTTCCCTTTTTTTATGAGTGCATAAGAATAATATGTGATAAAAGTCTGAATAAATAAATCTAAAATAGCTCTTTAAGTAGGTATGAAATAAAAATTGTAGGAGATAAGAAAGCTTTGTGCCCTAGTTTAACTGGTAGCGTTTCTTCTTTCTTAGGGCTGCCTAAAATAGTGGTGAGTCAAGGATGAGTCTCACAAATATAATGTTGAATGATAGAAGTCATACACAAAATATATAATGTACAATACTACTTACATAAAGTTCAAAAAAACCAGCAAAACTGAGATAGAGGGTTAGAAGTCAAGACAGTTGTTACCTTTGAGAGGATGGAGAGAACATAACAACGGGGCCAGGGCGGGGGCTGAGGGGGGCTTCTGAAGGGCTGGCGTCATTCTATTTCTTGACCCAGCTGGCGGTCACACAGGTGTTTGCTTTGTGAGTACTCATTGAGCTATACATTTACGTCTATACACTTTTCTCTCTGTATGCTATGCTTCAATCAAGTTTTTAAATATGGTGTCTTGTAATTGCTAACACCTTGGATTTGATGAAATGCAGAAATGTTGGTGTGTGTTTGTAGTATTTTCTCTTTTTCCTAGTATGTGTGCTTTTTTTAATTAGAGGCATCTATCTCACCTTGACAAGAATTAGGGTGGGTATAGCAGGAACATAATAACACATTTTTCTTTTTTTTGTGGTTTACAAAATAGGCTTTTGATAGTCCAAAGGGAGGAGAGGAGCAGGGCACAGAGTTTATGCCATCACTGCACATGTGACATGGAATGGAGAATGAGCTGTAAAAAATGCATACTGTCCACCAGAGATGAGAGTCATGATGCTGGAGGGAAGTGGACATGGCAGTGGGCATGGAGGAGGCACTGAGGAGAGAATTACACCTGGCAGAAACCATGTGTAACAGAGTTGAATTCACATGAAGATACAGCCAAGCACTCTCTGCGACGCACTCTCTGCGACCAGTGCCAGGATTGGTATATAAAAGCCTGGAAGGAGTTACAATGTTTATTCCTAGGTACTTGTATCACATGCATTTAAAAAATTATGCTTCTCTGTATTTTTGAAATCTTCCACAATTCACCTAGATGATGCTTGTATTAAGAAAAAAGTTATTTTTAATTAAACAAGCATCTCCGCCCCCCCCCCAACCATGTCCACCATGTGTGCGGTCCTGGCGCCTAGTGGTGCCTGTGGATGCTCTTACCATCCAGAGAATGTATTTATAGCATCTTAAATCCTCTACCCTGCATGCAGTATTCTCAACACTGAAGGCAGGGCAGGCACCCGAAGCTTCCAGTTGAGAGAGCTATATGGAGACCCATCATTTTGAATGGTCCAAGCTTTCAGTCGCCTACACTCCCACTTGGTGCCTTTTGTCTTCTGTAGCCTAAGTACAGAACTTTGGACAGATGCAATCTGTTGGGGGCAAACGTGAATTTGGTTTAAAATGCTCCTTTTTCGCCAGTGGCAGCAGCTTTTCTTTCAACTGCTACCCAGTAGAGCATATCACCATATGGCACCCACCTCCATCCCTCTGTGAGTGCCCTGAGGACACTTAGATGTATAGAAAAATAAAACATAGTTCATGCCCTCAGGGAGCTTAGTCTCCTAAAGGAAGCAGATTATATACATCTAGTCAAAACACAGTGTGATGATTATTATGACAGAGGAGTGGAGGGAACATATTTTTCTCCCTCCACTCCCATCTTCCTGTGGCATATACCAAGGAGATAGATGTCTTTGAGCATAATAATGACTAGAGCATGAGATAGTGGAGGATGTTAATCTTGGCATTGTGATAGATCTGATTACTTTTTGATAATCCACTGTGAGGGAGGCCAGGCTGAGTACACCCAAAGGATCTGGGCCCCTCCCTCACGCCACAATCTCCAACCCAACAGTGGAACAAAAGGAGGATCCAAATGGCTGAAAAATTGCACTGGAAACTAAGGATAAGAAGATTGAGCAATGGCTTGAATAAGCTAAGGGTCCAGGAGGGAGGGGAAGTAGAGAATGAGTGTCCAAGTGGAGGAGGCTTCCAAATTAGTAATTCCTCATGGGGTATCATTTCTCTTTTTTTGGGGGGGGGAATCCTTGGACCTACTGGAGTAGCTTGTAGGCATTGGCAGAGTGTTAGAATTAGGAAACAATTTCAAAATCTTGATCCTCTTTGGAGTCTATAGGGATTGGAATATACCACCCAAATCCCAATAAGGGACTGTTACAGTCTTTTGGATTTGGTGTGGGGGATTGATGGGCTATGCATACTTGTTTATGGGCTTTATAACTACACCTTTCTGGATAAATAACAAAGTTATAGTGCAAAAGTAAATGTTTTTCTTTAGCTGTATTTCAACATATAGATTAAGCATTTACCATGTTCAAGGTGCTGTCCTAGGTGCTGGCAGTGAAGCTGGGAACAAAACAAATCTCTGCCCTCTTGGAGCTTTATACTCTGGGGGAGACACAATCTTATGGCAACACAAAGGAGAAAGTGATTATCAGTGCCTGAGAGAGGAGGGGATGGCAAGGCTTTCCACGGGGTAAACATTTGAGCTAGATCTTAGAGGATGAGGAAGGCATTGCCATGGGAGAAGGTGGCAGAAGACAGGGTGAGGGCAAAGGCTTAGGGACATGTTGTCAGGTGTGTCTAGAGACTGTGGGTGGTTGAGTATGAGCAGACCTGAAGAGACTGATAATTGGTCACCCATGGGCTGAATTGGGACACCAGTCATGTTTGGTTGGGTGAGCACAGATTTTTCAAAATCTGTATTTAAATGTCTTTAGAGGGGCTTGACTCCCTCTTCACTCAGTCCCTACCTCTTCCTTATTTTCCTCATACCTGGCCCTCTGACCCATGTCTCTCACATACATTAAATACACAGGAATTTGGGTTTGCAAGTCATTGGCTAGAATAATTTTTTAAATTAAAAGTAAAAAAATATAACCTAAATATAGCAAAAAGCACAAATCATAAGCACATGCGATGCAATGAATGTTTGCAATCTAAACATATCCATGTAACCAGAACCCAGATCAAGAGATGGATCATTGCAAATACTTGTCAATATCCACCATCACCCCTTTTGGTCACTGCCATCCCCAAGGGTATCTACTCCCTGTAGGAACTTCTATTCCTTCACACACTTCACTTCCATAATTGGAAGTTGCAGAAGCCTCTCCTTACTTGAATCTTCTAACCGAATAGATTATTTTGCTTGTTTTTGAACTTTATACACTAGTATTCTTGTGTCTGGTTTATTTCACTCATCATTTGTCATATTCATCCACATTGCTGCCTATAGTTTCTTCATTCTATTTACCACACTCCACTGTATGATCATACCCCAACATATTTATCCATTCTATCCATTCTAGCATTGATGGGCGTCTCAGTAGTTTCCAGTTTGGGGCCATTGTGAATAGTGATGCGATGAACCTTTCTATACATGTCTTTTAGTGAATATATGTGTGTATTTCTACTGAACATATACCTAGGAATGGGATTTTTAGGTTGTCGTGTATGTATATATTCAGTGTTAGTATACACCGCCAAATAGTTTTTCAAAGTACTTGTACAAATTTACATTTCCACCATCAATGGATGAGAGCTTCGGCTCCTCCACATTTTTGCCTTGGCTAGAGGCTCAATTGCATTGTGGAGAATGAAGAGACACAAAACTGGAGAAATTGGCAGCAATAAGATGTCACAAGATTTTAAGAGAAAGCATTAGAGCGTTTCATTATTTATTCATTCACTCTTTCAACAAATCTTTGATGACGATTTGCTACATATCTGATGCTATACTAGACTCTGGATACATCTATAAAGGGAGGGACAGAATTCCTGTCCTCATGGAGTTTATCATCTATTGGAAAAAGAAGCATCCATTGTCAGAAGAATTGTAGTACTAATTCCAAGCCCTTATTTTTCGATTTCCATTCTATTTCTGGCCTGTGGATGGATTTCCTTTAGACCCTGTACAATTTCTTTCAGGCCATGTCTGCTGGGCCCCAGTTAACTTGATTAGCTTCCCTGGGTATTATTGATTGCTTGGACATCTAGATGCATTCAGATTCCAAAACTCCAATGTCACTTCTGGAGGTCAATTAGCGTGGGGACTGGATCTTTGCAGCTTGGAAATGATTCTGGCTTTCTGATTCATCATCTGCTTTTTTCTTGCTGCGGGTGGTTGTAAAAGATGAGGTCTGCACCTCAGCCACTGCAGAGTCCTCATTAAATCTGCACTTCTCTTCCTTGATTAACCAAACCATTCTCTTCTGTAGGAACTTCTATTCCTTCACACACTTCACTTCCATAATTGGAAGTTGCAGAAGCCTCTCCTTACTTGAATCATTGTGTCCTTCCTCTTCCGAGGCCAAATGTCACTTTTCTCATAATACCCAGGCATGAAAAGTAATGATCCCATTGGCAGGAGGGTAGATCAGACAGCAAAGGCTTCCCTGGTGCAGAGGTTGTCTATATTGCTTCAAAATGATTATGGAGGGGCGGGGGGCACCTGGGTGGCTCAGTTGGCTAAGCGTTCAGCTCTTGATTTCAGGTCAGGTCATAATGTCAGGGTTGTGAGATCGAGCCCCATGTTGTGCTCCATGCTGAGCGTAGAGCCTGCTTAAGATTCTCTCTCTCTCTCCCCCTTCCTCTGCCCCTCCCCTGCTCACGCTCTCTCTCAAAAAATAAGTAAATAAATAAATAAATAAACAAAAAAGTGATTGTTGGAACTGGACCAAATTGGGAAGGATATAGGGCATCATGCATTGTGGGTTTGGGGCAAATTTGGCTCCACATTTATTCCACCACAATTTATTGAGTAACTACCTTGTGCCAAGGATTTGTGCTGGGTACTGACAACGTACTGGTGAGCCAGTCATGGTCTCTGCCCTTGCAAAGTTCTGTCTAGTGAGGGAGACAGATATGTCAGCCAAAAAATACAATGCAGTATATAAATACTACCAATGGAGAAGTTCAGCATGCTGGGATTGTAAGGAGGGGATTATAAGGAGGGATTTTAAGGAGGGGGCATCCACCCACTCTGTGGTAGAAGGAAGCCTTCCTGGAAGAAGCACCACTAGACTGAGACCTGATGGAGCTATAGGAGTGGGGAAAAGTGAAGAATATTACAAGCAAGGGAAACACCACATGCAAAAGCCTGAAAGGAAGAGAACATGATGAATTTTTTTATTATTGTTATGTTAATCACCATACATTACATCATTAGTTTTTGATGTAGTGTTCCATGATTCATTGTTTGCGTATAACACCCAGTGCTGCATGCAGAACGTGCCCTCTTGAGAACATGATGAATTTGAGGGACATAAATGAGTACAATCTAACTGGGTAGGTCGTAGAAGGTAAAGTGAGGCAAGGTCATGCTTTAGAGGTGGGCCTTTTAAGCCAGAGTGAGAAATTTGGACTTTTTCTTATAACAGAGGGAAGCAGGATGGGCTTTCAAGCAGAGGGAGTGACATGTTTAATTTTGTACTTTAGGGAAATCACTGTAATTGCAGTTTGGCAAAAGGATGGTTCTGTGATAATTGGGCAGTTGGGAAGACGGGTCAGAGCTGTCTTGTATGGCAGAAAAACCCTTTTAGGATTGTTCTTGGTTAACAATTTGATGCTTTAGCAGATACTCTTGGTACCTACCCATATGCCAGTGACACCGTTTTATGCATTCTCAGCCCAAGGCTCCCAAAGGGCTGCGCAGTGACTCTGCTTAATGGCGTTCTCTGGTAACTGGAACCCCATGAGCTTGTGTCCAGGCTCCATGGGATTAGCTCTCAACCAGTGACTGATGTGAGTTGGTAGAGAAATAGCCCAGCTCCGTTGCTGTCCTAGGTGGGATAATCTGATTGCCCACAGTGGTAACCTCTCCAATAACATACTGTTTATTGACTTATTTCCTTTCATTGTCTCACTTACTCCACCCTCCTACTGTATTGGACGCTGTGATGCAACATGCAGATGTCCCTTCATTGAAGGCTTGTTGCCCCAGCTGCCAGGAGTGCTGCCGGCAGATGACCTTCAACTGTCAGTCCCTTTAGAGATCATCTAGCTGCAGACAGCTGCCTTGCCCAGGGACACACCTCATTCTGGGAAAGCCCACACCCAGCAACTGATTCGTGTGCAGTTATAAAGGCTTAGCCATCCTAGCCAAGTTTTGGGCTACTCATAAGGATCGTTTGAGCTTCAGAGCTCTCTGTAGGGTTGGCTTAGGTGTTGCTGGGCCTGCATGCTGGCTCACCTCCTCCTACTTCCCATCCCTGCTTCCTTCCCTTTCCTCTTAATAGGTGTTGATTCCAAGGACATTTTCTAATAAACATCCTGCATGCTGACTCCATGTCAGAGTCTACTTTTTGGGGAACTCAGCCAGTGACACCTACTTTCCTGGGATCACTTCTCAGACTCCTTGAATCATTGCCTTTCTGCCTTTTTTTCTGGGAGAACCAAACCCAAGACAATACTAGATCTTGCTAATAAGCGGTAAACAAAGTTGGCTCGGTCTGAGTTCCAAAGTAGAAGGGAAAAGACAAGAAAGCCCAGAGGCTTTGGAAGAAAATGATTCAGGACAGGGGATATTTCATTGGTTATCAACACAAACTCTGTATCAACTATTTCCCCCAGACTTGGTTGTTGGAATCTCTAACCATTCGTACATAAAGAAATCTCTCTGTATCTTCTCTAAAATACACTAAAGTATGTAGAGTTACCCCAATGGGAAGCTATCATGCTTTATTTTGTAGTGTCTACCCGTATAACTTTTTCATTTAGGAGCTCATCTTTGAATCCACTGTGTGTTTTCTCTGTCCACAGCTTTGTAATATAGCATGTCTGGATAGTCACCAACTTCTTGTACCTCAGTGTCACCTACGCTGGGGCAAGGCTACTGCAGTGACTGTTGATGCCCCACCGTGTATCCCCCTCAGTCCATCTGGACTCAACCTACAGCTGGGGACAGTTTCTACCTGCGTCTCCCTTTTCTGCCCAAGGGCTTCCTCTGGTACCAGGGAGAACGGTGTCAGATCTTAATGCCTAAGGCGAAACCCTCAACTACTGCGGCATGAAAATCTTCGAATAATTGGCCCAGCCTCCTCATCCTCCAGAGAGACCATTTACAGGTGTGTTTCACATGATTTCTCATAAGACTTCTTTTTTTTCTTTTAAAGATTTTATTTACTTATTTGAGAGAGCGAGAGACTGAGAGTATCAACAGGGAGAAGGGCAGAGGAGAGGGACAAGCAGACTCCCCGCTAAGCGGGGAGCCTGATTCAGAGCTCAATCCCAGGACCTCGAGATCACGACCTGAGCTAAAGTCAGACACTTAACCGACTGAGCCACCAGGCACCCCTAATCTCTATTTTTTAGTTGATCAACCCCAAACGTACTTTCCAAATTTAGTGAAAACCTGCCCTGCTTTTTTGTTGTTGTTGTTGTATAATGTGGTAAGTAAACAGAAAAAAAAACCCTTAATTTTACTTATATAGATTAAAAAAAAAAAGACTCTATATGTGAAACTGAGTCCTTCTCTGTGTCAGAAGTCCAGTCTTTGGACTGGACATTTGGGCCTATGAAAACCTCCTTCGGCCCACAGACCCATTTTCCAGTCCAGGGGAAAAGAATCGGGTTTTGGAGTTTATGCCTTGTCTTGCTCATATTGACAAGGAAGCATCTGGCCATGACTGAGTTTGGAAGGAAGTTTGTGCAGAAAATCATCAGCCTTTCTTTTCCTATGCACTTTGAGGGGCTACTTTTTCATTCCACGTCACAAATTGGGAAGGCCCATCTGCCTGTTTGATTAATGAGCCCTCTCTGCAAAAGCAACAGAGATAAATGTCCTCTATGAACCCAGCAAAGAGAAATGAAGAAATAGGATGGCTAATTTTCAGCCATTATTTTGGAGTCTGAACTCCTTCCCTGCATCAATTTAGCTATTATTTCAAAAACTAATTAATCTTCACTCAGGCAGCTCCAAGGGACCTGTGTTTAGATAATTAACAACCCGTGGATTATGAAAAGTCTCACTTGCAAATTTGGCTACAGCATTTGGGTAGAAGAACACTTTTAGTATTATTCCATTTAAACCCTCTTCCATCCATCCTTCATTTCCTGACAATTAAGAGCAAATAATTAACCATGATGGATTTTGCTTGCCTACTTGCTACTCAAATAATGTTCTCCCTTCCTCTTTGTTCTTAAACTACCTCCATCTGAACCTTTTTGACCAGCTTTGTAGATAATTGCGTTGAACCAGGTAACAGTAGGCTTCATTCGCAGTTAACACGCATCAAGAACATTTGGATTTTGCCTTGGATGGGGAGTGGGAGGAAATTCCCAGGGCTCCATCAGAGAGGCTGCTTGTAATTTCTCCTTGGCCCTCAAAAGACTACAGCACTCAGGTGTAACTCTATTTGTAAAATGTTTTCTCTGCCAAGTGAGGAGGAATTGAAGCTAGACATTAGGGATGATTTTGGGACTGAAAAGGTTGAGACACCCTAGAACAAGTTACCAAAAGAAATGTTAGTTTCTATGAAATTTCAAAACCACCCCCTCCCAGAAATGTTGTTCATTCAATAAACTGGGTGCCTACCATGTGCCAGGCACTATAGAAATTTCTGGAAACAACAGTGGCAAGGAAATCAAATGCTATTCCTGCCCTCATGAAATGTATAGTCTAGGGAAGAGGTCAGACATTAATGAAATGATCCCACAAATTTAAATAAAATTACATCTGGAGAAACAGAATAATATGGAAGCATTTAATAGGAGGATGTGACTTAGAGTGGAAATGGTGATAATAGGTTGGAAAGGCTTCCCTGAGCAAGGAGCATTTGAGCTGAGATATGAAGCATGAGTAGATATGAACTCTTGCAGGAAGAGCATTGTCTCCAGAGAGAACAGCATGTACAAAACCTCCGAAGTTTTGAAAGCCCTTGATGGACAGAAATCTGAAGAAAAGAAAATCAAATGGATTGGGAATATATTTTATTTTTTATAAATATGTTTTATTTTCAAAGCTTATATAGGCTTTTCCTCATTTAAAAATTAATATTCAAAAAATTAAAAGCTAATGAAGCCAAGGGTGGGGGGCGGAGAGGAACACAATCACGCAAAATTCAACTGCCTAAACCCCTCTCTGGAACTGCAGAATCATAGACCTCTAGACGTCAGCTGGGCCCAGAAACTGAAGATCAGAGAGGGTAAGTGACTTGTTTTTTTGTTTTTTTTTTTAAAGATTTTATTTATTTGAGAGAGTAAGTGAGCAAGAACACAAGCAGAGGGAGAGGGAGAAGCAGACTCCCTGCTGAGCAGGGAGCCCGACATGGGGCTCGATCCTGGGACTCCGAGATCACGACCCGAGCGGAAGGCAGACACTTAACCGGCTGAGCCACCAGGCACCCCGGTAAGTGACTTATTAAAGGCACACAGCTAATTAGGGACAGGTGTCCCACCAGGAGTGTACATGTCATTGGGGGTGCTCATGAAGGTTTTAGGAGTTACAGCTACAAATATTTTTTATTTGAATAGTCAACATTTAATTAAATGTATCAGGAAAAATATAACTGGTTCATCAAACTTTTGATCTCCTGGATGGTATTATTTAGAATGAAGTTGGGGAAAAGTGAGTTGGTTTAAACAAAAGCTTAATAATATTACAGTTGATACACAAATATGCAAAACCCACGGGCATTAAACAAGTGGATGACAGATGGGAATGCATGCACCACACCATGCTGCTCAGAAGGGTAAATTAATTAAGGACAAAAGATATTCCAGCTAACTTCAGAAAGTCCCTTTCAGGACTTCTGATTCCAAAGCACTTAGGGCTCTTTCCACCTTGTTCCATTCTTTGGTTTCCTCTCCATGAAAATATCCCCTTGGTTCATCTCTCTTCAAACTATGGGGGAAGAAAGTAAAAGGTCACTGACTTCATGTAATCCTAAAAATAATAGCCAGGAATATAATGTCGGTTATGGCAAGTGAGAGATTTGTGAAGGGGGCTATCAGCACCTTTCTGAGACTGGGCAGTTGATGAATGTGAACTTTGGAAGCAGATTAAGGCACTGTGGCAGATAAACCTTTTAGCAGGAAAATTATACTGATTAAGAAGCCCGTAATTTTCTTGGCTCCCCTTTTCTCCAGGTTTGTTCTTCGGGAAAATTGGCTGCCTCTCCTCATGAGCTCTGGGGTTGAGCTTGGAGGATGGTTTGGAAGGCAGATACAGGAAGAATACTTGCTCATCCGTGGGCACAAGTTTCTGCTGAAGAGGGTTTCATCTGAGAGCAGATGTGGTCAGGGCTGATTTGTCAATTGACATAGTAGGTGCAGTACCTAGGGCCCACAAAAATGTTTTAATTTCTTTTGAAGTCAGAAGAAAAACATGAGTATCATCCAGCCAGGGTTATATTTGTCTTTACACCAACACAGTCATAAAATATGATTTCAAATCTATACATTTTTTTGGAGGAAGGGATTCGTAAACATAAAAGTGCCTAAAACCCATAAAAGTCATAATGTGGCCCTGGGTATGGTGGACATCTTTATTTTTGTCTGCTCACCATTTATTCCCCCTGTCTTCTGGTCGCAGAACCTGCAGGAAACTACTCCTCCTATATTCTCAGTCCTGTGAGATTCGGATGGGTTTTTGTTAGTCTTAGCTCCAGAAGGGGTCATGCGATTCAGGCCCAGTCAGTCAGAAGCCCACGTTCCTTGTGATTGGTTCAGGATGAGTCAGTGAGCCAAGTGGGGCCAATCAGGGCCAACAAGGCTCAGTTAATTGTGGGAAGTGAGGAATAGAATGCAGGCTGGAGATGCTGATCACCATCTTTACCACTCTATTAGGCGAGCTGGGAAAGAAGCTATTAGTAGAATAGCTGCTGGGTCTCCAGCAGTAGGAGTTGAGGGTCTTTAACTTAAGGGCTGGGACACCTCCCGACACACGAGACTCTCTCTCTGGAGAGGATCTGATTGGTTCATCCTCAGTCAGGTGTCCACTTCTGGTCCAGTCAGCTGTGGCTTAGGGGTGGGATGGCAAAGTTCTACAAACATGATTGTCAAGACTCAGTGCCCTGTGGGAGTCTTGGGCTCAGGAGAAGGTGTCAAGTATAGGTTATTTGCTAGAAAGTTTTTTTGTTTTTTTGTTTTTTAGGTTAGGAAGCTGTGGAATGTCAGGTGATATGGGCTTGGCTTCTGATTTTGAGTGGGAGACTTTAAGAAGCTTTGATCTAATTCAGAATTTCTCAATTCCTGAGGAATTTGTGTGATAACCAGTGTCAGTGGGGATATTCTAAAGGATCTTACGGTCAAGTATATTTGGGAAATAACAACTTAAATAACATAATTTGAACTTCTTTCCTGCAGGACTCCTTAGATCTTTAATGTGTTCGTGTGCATTATGAATCTCCAGGGGAGGAGGAAACCGAAGGTCCAGTATTTCTTAAACTTGTATGATGACCAAACTAGGGATTTCAAGGAATTCCTAGCTCTGAAGAAAACTACTCTTTTGAGGAATACAGTTTAAGAAATACTGGTCAAGGGGCGCCTGGGTGGCTCAGTTGGTTAAGCATCCCATTCTTGGTTTCAGCTCGGGTCGTGATCTTGGGGTCCTGGGATGGAGCCTCCAGTCCAGCTCTGCACTCAGCAGGGAGTCTGCTTCTCTCTGTCTCTCCCTCTCCCTCTGCCCCTCCCCCTGCTTGCATGCACACACTCTCTCTCAAATAAATAAATAAATCTTAAAAAAAAAGAAATACAAGTCAAGTTCATTAATCATGAGAGCATTAAATGCTATAAAGGAAAAACATTGAAAAATCTAAAACTTTAAAAAGTCCTTTTTTTATGAGGATGCACCCAGATTCTAACAAGTTCAGTTTTTTTTTTTTACTAAGAGATGGAATCCTATACCAGCTCCATCAATATTAAAAATAATAAAAAGCAACATTATCTAATGTGAATTCTAAGCCCTAGGAAACTGTGCTGAGGGATTTATGTGCACTGTCTCATTTAATCCTCACCACAATAAAGGAGGTAGGTGCTGTGATTAGTCCCATTCTATAGCTGAGAAAACTGAGGCACAGAGAGATTAAAGTAACTTGAATGTGGTGGAGGTAGAATCTGAAGCCAGGTAATTGGACTCCAGCGTCCTGCTCCCAACCCATTCTAATGCCAAAATAATTTGAATATTACATTGGGCAAGTCTCTTCTCTTCTTGAATCTCAGTTTCTTGATCTGTAAATTGAGTGTATCAGACTTTTATAGTTTTTTTTTTAAGATTTTATTTATTTGAGAGAGAGAGAGAGCGAGAAAGAGCACCAGGAGGAGGAGGGGTGAAAGGAGAAGGAGAAGCAGACTCCCCGCTGAGCAGGGAGCCCCATATGGGGCTTGATCCCAGGATCATGACCTGCACTGAAGGCAGACGGTTAACCCACTGAGCCACCCAGGCGCCCACCACATCAGACTTTTAAAGCAATCCGGTTCTATGTAGATTTTCCATGGTTGCGCAATTTGATATCTGTAAGCCCACCTTGAGGAAAGTGGCCGTCAATAAAATGGTTTCCTTGCTGCAGGTGATTTAAGACGGGGTGGGGACAGTGGAGGTGGAACTGGGGAACTTCAGACAATTGCTTTGGAACAGGGGCAGCAGCCCTGAATGTAGGTTCCACCACTGCAAAATGACACGCTGGCGAGGTAAGTAAGAACGTGTGAAAATGAGGCCTCTGGAGAGATCTCTATTGATTGCCAGTCTCACTTTAGCTACGATATCAGATACCTGGACAGATGTCAATGGCCGCACTAGAACCCCAGCTTCTTTCCTGGCACGTGGCAGATGGGTGCTTGAACCAGTCTGAGCAGTTCACTGGCTTGCCATCCATCAGCCTGTGGCAGGTGGGCCTGAGTCATCTCACGTTCTTCTGGCTCTGCATTGCTCACATGGGACAGGTGTCATAATGCCAGAATTGATGCTTCCTTCCAAGGGAAGAGGACAGGATGGAAGAAGCCTGTTAAGCAACCCTCGATGATACTATGTATCTCTAGACCACTTTATGCCTTCCATCTCAGAGGGAGCTAGATTTCCCGAGATTAAGATAATAATTCTAACCATTCACTGAACCCCAGATAGGTTCCAGAAACATAAGATGTTGTTGCCATTTTACAGATGGAAAAACAGAAGTAAAAAGCTACCACATTGTGGAACACTTGCTAAATGTCATTAGTCTGCTAAGCTTATATGTACCTTAAATATATATGTTTCTCTCCTGCACACACACACACAATCCTATGAATTCCTACTGACATATTTTACTATGTGGTATGTTCTTGAATTTGGATTAAAATAATTCAGATAGTGAGAGATACTTCTATTATGAGTCTCATTTTATGTGATGAAACCAAGGCAACTAGTACAAAGCTCTTAGTGGAAGTATTAGAATTTAACCCAGGTGGTCTGACCATACCTAAGATAACCATGCAATTTACCATCTAAAAAGGCATTTTTATTGAGGTATAATTGACATACAATGTTCTATCAGTTTCATATGTACAACACAGTGATTTGACATTTGCTGTACGTTACCAACTGATCAGCATAAGTCTAGTTACTGTATCACCATACAAAGTTAATACAGTATTATTACAGTATTCCCCAAGCTGTACATGACATCCCTGTGACTTATGTATTTTATAACTGTAAAAGAGCATTCTTTTGAGGGTGAAATGGGTGCTATTAATAATAAGGCCAGAATAGCAAGTGTGAATCAGGATGGTCCCATGTAAGCCAGAATATATGGTCACTCTAGCTGTATGGATCTCAATGAAATAATAAAATTAAATAATGTACTTAAAGCATTTACCCCCATACCTGAAACAGTATGTACTCCATATATTTTATTTTTTATTTGACAGAGAGAGAGAGTACAAGCAGGGGTAGTGGCAGGCAGAGGGAGAGGGAGAAGCAGGCTCCCTGCTCAGCAGGGAGCCTGATGTGGGGCTCGATCCCAGGACCCCTGGATCATGACCTGAGCCGAAGGCAGACGCTTAACCGTCTGAGCCACCCAGGCGCCCCCTGTACTCCATATATTTTAGCTGCATTTCTTACCCATCGTGAGGGTCATTGTGAGGAGGATGGCCATATTTCAGGTTAAAGAAATGGCTGTCTTACTCCAGCCAGTGTTCGGTTTTGTGTTTATTTTTCCTGGTTAATCATGCCAAGAAGAGGCAATGTCATGCCTTAGATTGTGGAAGGGGTCCTGGAGAAATTGACCTTGTGTTGACCTGGAAGGTCGCTGGAAGGGTGCTTTCTGAGGTTCTGAAGGGTATTTTGTAACTATCTCATTTGTAACCAAAAGTGCATTTTGAGACACTTGGGTGTGTTTTGTGGTAGATGAAGAGATGGTCTGTGTTCAATGAGTATCATGGCCCTGCAATTGAAAAATGAACTGAAATATTAATAGGTCTTACCAACTGCTGGCTGATTATAGAGTTGAAAAGGCACTGGAAGCCTTTGGGACAGAATTGCCATGTGCTAGAAGAAAAATGATAGGAAAGGAAAAGTGCTGTGGGCTGGGGAGGGTGGCTGCCCAAATTGAGCAGAGCTATTATTTGAGGGTAAGGACCACGTATTCTATATGCTGTTAGGTGAATTGTGCCCCTTTAGGATTATCAATAAGCTGCTTGTATTTGAGCCTGGGAAATTCACCGAAGACTGGGTTGAATTAGATGATAGTCACAGGTAAAGTAATGACATAGGAAGGGTTTAGTTTTAGCACCCTCTTCACATGCTTCATATCATCCCCACAACTTGGATACAAGAACACATCTCCATGTCTTGGAAACTGCTATCTGGACCTGCCTGCTACAGCACCATATTCTGTGGAAGGACCTGTACAGTTAGGAATATATTTAGCTGCAAGTAAAACTCCTCTGTAGTAACTTGTAACAAGGGGTCAGGAAGTCAATGGTTACTGGTGTTGGTCCAGTGAGTGGCTTGGGAATGTCAAGACCAGTGTATCTGTTCTTTCTTCAGCCTTTCCTTTATGTCCGTTATCTTAAGACCATGTGGTAGCTGCTTTTGTTTCAGACATCACATATATGTTCAAGACAGGAAGAAGGTGGGCAGGGGAAAAGGCAAGGGCACAACACCAGCTGCTTCTGTCTCCTCTTAATGGGAAAGCGGATGCTTTCTCAGGACTGCTCCCTCAGTAGATTTTGCTTATCTTTGTTCCCTGTACCTGGGTCACATAACCATCCTTAGCTGCAAGAGAGGCTGGGAAGAGGGAACAAGAGTGTCATGATTAACCTAGACCAATGACAGCCCTGTCCCTGGAGTTGGCACTTTATTTTTCCAAATGAAATTTGGTTTCGTTATCAAGAAAGAGGGGAATAGATATTGCTGAGGCAATGAACGGTGTCTTCCATTGTCCTTTTTCTTTACAATCAGAGATAGTAGTCTGGGGAAACTGATTTCTATTATGTTTTTATACCTTAAGAGTCTTGAATTGTGCTTATAGCTTCTTAGAAAATGTTTAAATGGATAAATGACTAGTGTATTTCTGCTGAATTACAAAACAGGCCAAGTAGTCTCATTTTCTGTTAATATATTTTGGTTTGGGGCTAGGAGTTTTATGAAAATACCACAATTTGAAGATGTGGTTCTAATAATGAGAATTTCAGCTAACAGCAGGTCAGCAAGGGCAGATTTCATTTTCATAGAGCATTGGAGTTTGCAATATCCCTTGGTGAAGACTTTTGTTGCTTTTCAGTTTTGTGAGGAGAGTCCTAATATATCAGCCCTGGAAGAAGTCTTTGATAATGATAATAGGTAGAATTTTTGAACACTCACCACCTGCTAGGCAATCTGCTAGGACTTTATTTTTCTTTAAGATTTTTTTTTTTATTTGAGAGAGTGAGAGAGACAGAGAGAGAGAGAGAGAGCATGAGCAATGGGGAGGGGCAGAGGGAGAGGGAGAAGCAGACTCTCCACTGAGCAGGGAGCCTGACTCGGGGCTCGATCCCAGGACCCTAGATCATGACCTGAGCTGAAGGCAGATGCTTAACGGACTGAGCCACCCATGTGCCCCTCTACTAGGACTTTAAAATTATCAATTCATTTCATCCTTGTGATGAGCCTATGAGGTAGATACTATTTTAATCCCTAGTTCATAGAGGTGGAAATTAAGACCCAGAGAGATTTAGTAACCCACCTAAGTTTATAAATATTGCAGGTGGGGGAGCTTGGATTCAGATCCAGACTGTCTGGTTCCAGAGCACATGCTCATATTCCTTAGGCAAAGTGGCCTCTCGGGTAATAATAGCTGTCCTTGGTTGAGAGTCTATTTTTGCATCTACGATATAGCATACATTTATGTAAGCGTGTTACATACGCTTTCTCATTTGACTTTCACAACAACCCGGTGAGGCAACTACAATTCTTATCCTCATTTTACAGTAAAAGAAACAAAGCACAGAGAGGATAAGGGACTTGGCCCTGTATTAGTTTGTGTAGGGTGAACTCTGGCTTATCTGGGCCCCGAACTCAGGATCTTTGCTTGTGTTTTTCTATATTTCTTGAGATCAATCTTTTAAAGATTCATTTATTTGAGAGAGAGACAGTGGGGAGGGGCAGAGGGAGAGGAAGAGAGAGTCCCATGCCAACTCTGCGCTGAGTTTGGAGCCCAACTCGGGGCTCGAAATCAAGACCCTGAGATCATGACCTGAGCTGAAACCAAGAGTCAGACACTTAACCTTGTGCCACCCAGGTGCCCGGAGATCAGTCTTTTGAAATCCCTCATTTTAGAGATGAGATTCAACAGAAGCAGGATGAGGAAAGCTCATTGAGGGTGGCTAGATGTTCCGAAGTCTGTGAGGTAAGGGTCATTATCTTCATTTCACATGTATTGGTTATGTTACATGCTAAAATGCTGTATCCAGGAGGACCCCATATAGAGTGGCTTAAACAAGATAGAAGCTTATTTCTCCCTCACGTACTGGTAGAGTTTGGTGGTTTGAAGCTGGCTTCCATTACTGGATTCAGCGCAGCTGTTCACTTGTAACTTCTTAGCCAGCAGAAAAGAGAAAGGGAATGTGGAGGGAAAACACCTTGCTTTTAGGGGGTGCAATATGGAACTTGCACATACCATGCAGTTTCTCCTACTTACATTTCACTGATCAGAATGTGGTCACATGTCTTTAGCTGCAAGACAGGCTGAGAAGTTTCTAGGTGGGTGACCATATGCTCTGGGAAGGGAGGAAGGGAACAATGGATATTGATTGGGGGCCGGTTGGCAGAGTCTGTGCCACATCAAAAGCAAGGAAGTGGAGGCTCAGAAGGTAAACACTGGCCTAGTACCACATAGTGGCAAACATGGAACATGCACATTTTGAGGAAGGCTAGATGTGGGAGAGGTGTCAGGATGTGGGGAAACAGCTTGGCAGCTCAGGGAGTGGTGCAGAGAAAGCACGCTGCAAAGCCCCAGGTGGCAGAAACAGCCCACCGTGAGAGACTCAGGTACTTGCAAGAGCCAGTCGTAGAGGTTGGTCAGGTGGCTAGCTGGGTGCACGTGAATTCATGCTTGTGATTGGGCGGCGTGATTTGAGGCACCAACAGGAAGCTGCCGAACTCTAGGGAATACAATTTTCAAACAGTACGATTGGAAGGGTGGTGCCCCGGAGTTATGCAACATGTGGGCTCTTCCAGGAAGGCCTTTCTACTGCACCGTCATCGGTCGGATTCCTTGGGGAAGCAGACTTCGAGATGGGGACTGGCATGCAGGGGTTTGTTCCAGAGAGCTCTTGGGATCAATACCTGGGGGGGGGGGGGGTGAGAAGGAAGCAGGATTGAAAAGAGGAGGAAATGGAGCTGAAGCAGGATTGAAAAGAGGAGGAAATGGAGCTGCAATTGGCTCTTAACAGAAACCTCAGCCAACCTGAGGGAGAGTTCTGAAGAGGGGGTGATTTTCCCAACTTGTCTCTGAAGTTGTCTCAGCAAGAAGGCTGAGTCTACATACCCGCTGCTAATTAGTAATTTGGTGCTGGCTGCCTGGGAAAGTCTGCATGACCTTGGGCATGACCTCAGATGAGGTAGCTCTCTCCGGCTGAGGCAGTCCCTGAAAGGGGCTGATTGCAAAGGGCTCTCCTAAAAGCACTTCAGGAGTTGAGCTATTACATCCTTCATTTCTGAAGGGGGATCTTGGCAGCATCTTGCAGCATCTACCGCATTCCTCAGTCAACACACTGCCTACTATTCCTTTATCACAGAGAGTGTCTTGAAGAGCTCCCTTTTTCAAATCTCAAATACCCTTGGATTGGTGGGGAGAGGTATCTACAGTTTAGATTTCATTATGAACTAATTAATAGTTGGTTTAACTCCCAGCCCCTCCTGGGGGTCTGTGACTAGCATCGGAGAACAGTGAAGGGAGAGGTCACACCTAGAGTGGATGGGACAAGTGACAGGAGGTCTACAGGAAGCAGAAGGGGAAGCTGAGAGGGAGACAAAGCCAAGTTCCTTCTCTGCTCACCTAACTCAAGGCAGATTCTGCCTCAGGTGGGGATCACAGGGAGAATGCGGGCACGGCGTGGTTCTGAAGTCAGACTTTGCCAACTCCCAATTTTGCCCAAAGCCAAGCCTGCCCCAGACATTCGCTCTTTCTTTTGTTTGAATTTCTAATTTGCTCTTTACCAAGATGGCTACCTGCTCAGGAGAATGAAAGATCACAGTTTGATCTGGTTCAGAGTTTGATTTTTTTTCTCTCTCCCTGTCAGCATAACAGCTCAGACATCTATGGGCTACAGCTAAAAAGTGATTTTTAAAGACTTCTCATTGGCAAAGAAATCAATGGGAAGAAATCTCTGCCCCCCCCTTCCATTTTGCTTTTAATTATTTTTCTCTTCCAATCCCCTGCTAGGAAAGTTTTGTCTGAGGCCATCCATCATACTTTGTCAGAAAGTTGCATTGTTAAGGATGGGGGTCCTGCTGGCTGAACTGAGGAGCTGGTGAGATTTCCCCACAGTCTTGGCAATTAACTCAGCTCGAGGAAGGGGTAGAATCAAAGAATGCCATCAGGAAGATGGAATCCCAAGGCAAAGTCATCTTTCAAGGGCAGGGTTATTGCAGAAATATCTTCATGGCAGCCTCCAAGGAACAAGTGTTGGAGAGGGTAGGGTTAACGAAAGGGACAGGTCAGAGAGGGATGACCTTTCAAAAAGATATGGAAGGAAAGGACTTGGGTGTCCCAGATGCTCTCACTCCAGGCTCGTCAGTCGCTCAAAGGTTGTGTCACCTCGGGTAAGTTGGCTACCTTTCTGAGTCTCAGTTTCCTTATCTCTGAAATGGGTGAATACTCTACATGTTTTAGTTAGACAAGGCAGTGGGAGAACTGGGAGGGAACATAGGCTAGTGTAAATAAAGGAGACTTTAACAAAATTGTTAAATTGTAAGAACTCTTAACATGAAAGACACTCTCTTAAGGTGTTACGTGCACACTACAGTATTGTTCCCTGTAGGAACACTGTTGTATAGCGGATTTCTAGAGGTTGTTCTCATCTTGCATAGCTGAAACTTTATATTCATTGAACAGCAACTCATTTTCTTTTCCCGCCCCCGCCCCACCCCTGCCAACCCCTGGCAACCACCATTCAACTCTTTGTTTCTATTAGACTATTTTCATACTTCATATAAGTGAAATCATGCAGTATTTGTCCTTCTGTGACTGGCTTATTTCTTAGCATAATGTCCTTTGGGTTCTCTGTGTTCTTGCATATGGCAAGATTTCCTTCTTTTAAAAGGCTGAATAATACTCCATTGTATATATATACCACATTTTCTTTATCCATAGCAAAAACAAACAAATAAAACACAACACTGAAAAATCCAAAACAAAAACAAAAACCCTGATTGAAAGATGGGCAAAGGACTTAAATAGACATTTCTCCAAGGAAGACGTATAAATGGCCAACCAGAATATTAAAAGATTCTCAGCATCACTAATCACCAGGGAAATGCAAAACAAAACCACAATGACATATCACCTCAGGATGACATATCACACCCGTCAGGATGGCTACTATCAAAAAGACAAAAGATACCAGGTGTTGATGAGAATGTGGAGAAAAGAGAACCCTTGTGCATTGATGGGAATGTAAAATGATACAGCTGCTATGGAAAACAGCATAAATAAAATAGAATATAAATAAATAGAATAAAATAAATAAAATAGAATATAAAGAACAGTATAAAAAATAGAATTACCATATGATTCAGCATTCCAACTCTGGGAATAAAAGGGGCTTAATCATGAAGTCCCTGGAACTAGAATGGAAAGTTACCAGAATCTAAAATAGCTCTAATGACCTCTTTTCCTTTGCTAACTCATGGTCTCTATCTTTACTTTGGGACTGTTCTACTCTCCTTTCCACAGACCTACCTCATGTGTAACTCCGTTTCTGCTTACCAAAATACCAGCTGGTACAAGACTTTTAAGGTGGCTCCATCCCCACTCTGCCTTATGAACTTTCACCTTCCATTCCCATGAACAGATGCCTCCTCCTGTTTCTTAGTTCACATTCCTGTGAGAGAGAATCTGTTTGGTTCATCTCATCTTTATGCACTACGACTTGGGATGGCTGCCTTGAGGTCAGGTGATTAAACCGAAGCCAGTCAGCTGTCCATGAAAGGGTGGGCTCACATCGCATCACATCACATAGAAGCTTATTGCCTAAGGAATTTTTACAATTGTGAGTGAGTGGTTGAACTTGACCACAGTATTTGTGGTATTCTCTGGTGCTGCCCCCACCCACCTTTTTCAGAACCACCTCCTGCGAATGACCACATGAAGAAAACAGTCAAAGCCACCCAAACCAGCAGATTCACACAGAAAATCCAAACGAGTTCAAAGTGGATATGAAGACAGTTCAGTGTCTTAATACGGGGTTCCCGGCTTGGCTTTCTTTAGCTGTAATCTGATTAAGGGGGAGATAACCAATTAAGGTCGAAAGTTTTCCTTGAAGGGAGGTGGGACGTATAACATAGCTAAGTATGGCAGGTTGTATTTTCCACAGATGGCCACAACAATATCTCCAATCCCACATGTGCTTTTAGAGCCTTGCTCCTCCCCATCAAGAGTCCTTGCCATTTCCCCTACAACCTTGTGACCACCTTGAGCAGTAGAATATTGTGGAAATGGTATTCTATGACGTTACAGGCTAGTTCACAAAAATGCTATGCTCCTCCTCCTTGTTCTCTTAGGATGTGCACTTTTGGGACATGGCCACCATGTTGTGAGGAAACCCAAGCCACCTGTGGAGGGGAACCAAGCTCTTCAGCCCATAGCTTTGGCTGGATTCCCAGCTGAAACCAGCACCGACAAGCTGGCATGTGAATGAGCTATCTTGAAAATAGATCTTCCAGATCCCAGTTGAGCTGCCTCACCTAATTCTCCTTGGAGCAGAGAATCATCATCTCTGCCAAGCCCTATCCAAATTGCAGATTTGTGAGCAAAATAAATGATTGTGGTGGTTTTTGGCCACTCGGGTTTGGGATATTTTGTTAGCAACAAATGGCAGATACAGCACTGGATAGACACTCTTATGAACTTTCCTAGTTTTGTATGTGAATGGGGAGTGAAGAGGGTTGAAAATGGGCAAGGGGAGGTCATTGGCTGCAGAGGCAGTGGGATACCCCAACTCTTTTTAAAAAAAAAAAGATTTATTTATTTGAGAGAGAAAGAGAGCAATTTTTTGAGAGGCAGAGGGAGAAGCAGACTCCCTGCTGAGCAGGGAGCCTGATGCGGGACTCGATCCCAGGACCCTGAAATCATGACCTGAGCTGAAGACAGGCGCTTAACTGACTGAGCCACCCAGATGCCCCAGATACCCCAACTCTTAACAATCACTGCTTACTGAGCACTTGCTCTGCGCCAGACTCTGAGCTAAGGGCTTTAAACTAATTCCTTATACCTCCCTGAGAGGTGGGGAATATTACTGTCATCATTTGATAGCTGAGGAAGCTGGTATCTGGAGAGTTTTAGTCTCTCCCATGGTCGTGAAGCCAGTATGTTGTAGAGGTCACGTTTGAACCCTCGTTTGATATCAGACTAATTCATTCTTGACCAGAGAACAAGAATCAGGGCTAAGATCGGAGGTAAGCCTATTCTTAACAGATGTATAACTATTCAATGGGGAAATTTTTCTCGTCCCCTTTGGGATTCATCATGAATTTCATAGGTCCTTCTAATATGTATTTAGCGCTTACCCTGAGTCACGCACTGTTCTAAGCCCCTTACTTACACATTGCATTTAATCCTTACTGTAACCCTCGTTTTTCAGATGAAAAACCTGAGGTTCTCAGGGGTTAAACACTTGTTCTGGTCACACAGGTAGTAAATGGCAGGGCTGAGTCTGACACCAATTCCCTGCCTGTTAACTACTTCTGCTCCTTAATTTTATGTGTGAGGATGGGAGGACAAAGGAAGGAACAGGGGGAGGAGGGAAAGAGTTGGAAACAGGAGGGAAGGGGAGAATCCTAAGGTGAGACACAGAAGAGGGAAGGAGATAGAGACACGGCGGGTGGGTTTTGTCGATGACAGAGCCAGTCGTTTCCAGATGGAGACCTCTCAGTCAGGGAGGGGGACAAAGCTGTCAAGCCATTGTGAGGAAGACACCAAGTCTGGGGATGGTGGAGGGGGACACTGGCAGGCTGACTGTAGAGCCTGCCTCTTATAGAGCTATTCTTCTTCCAATAATGTCGTAGAAATATATAAAGTGAAGGAGGAGAGTGCATTGGAATGAAATACTGTATAATTCATTTGTCTTCTTTACTGAGGAAATCTCCCTATAATTTATCAGTAGGAAAGGTTTAAGTGAGTTTTGTAGTTCTTTTTATATGCCCTTAAGAGGCAGCCTCCACTTTGCCAATGGGGGCTTTTTCATCATTCTATGAACAAGTGGGGATCATGCTTTAGAAAAAGGAGAGGAGTTCTAAGGAAAACAAACAAGCAAGAATTTTTGCAACCAAAAGGTACATGCCCAAATGCAAAGAGAATGCAAATTGTGACCCAGAATGTAAATTTCTTTCTCTCTACCCTATACGGTATGAGAATGAGCACATACACACAGCCTAACACATGTGTATAGCCACACACACGATCCCACAGAGTCATACACACACGCAAACACACACACACACACTATATGTGCATAGTCATGCACAGACACACACACACCACTGTGATTCCCTGAGCACTGGGTTTAGGTGGCTCCTAAAATTCTATTGAGTTCCTGAGGCTAGTGGACCTGAGTTCAAATTCTGTTTCTGCCCCCTGCTGGCTTTGTATCTTTGATCAAGTCACTTCACCTCTCTGCGCTTCTGTTTCTTCATATATAAAATGGACATAATAATGTGTCTAGTTCATAGAGTTGCTGTGGTAATGCAGTGATTTATTGCATGTGTAGTGCTTAGAAAAGTGTCTGGCACAAAGTGGCTCTCCATAAATGTTGGTGATTATTGTTGCTGTGAATTGGGTAGATTTCACTATTATCACTATTGTCATCATCTGTCGTCATCAAAAGTTCCCTTTCCTTGAACCTTGCCGTGCTAGGCCCTGTGTGAAGAGGATTACTTATATTGTCTCAATGCTCAAAATAGCTGCATGAAGTAGATACTATTTTTTTTTAAGATTTTATTTATTTATTTGACAGAGAGAGAGAGAGAAAGCACAAGCAGGGGGAGTGGGAGAGGGAGAAGCAGACTCCCCACTGACCAGGGAGCCTAATGGGGGCTCGATCCCAGGACCCTGGGATCATGACCTGAGCCGAAGGTAGACGCTTAACTGACTGAGCCACCCAGGAGTCCCGGGGTAGATACTGTTTTGACAGAGAAGGAAATTGAAGCCTGGAAAGGTTCAGTAACTTTCCTGAGGTCACATATGTGGGAAATGGCCAAACTAGAACTTGAACCTGGGTCTGCATAATTCCAAGCCCTAGTTGTTAACCGTATGGAATGTATGATCTCCCTTATGGGAGAGGGAGTGTAGGGGGAGGGAGAGAGGGAGAGGGAGAAAGGACAAACCAGTGGGATGCTGGGGCCCAGAAGAAAGCAGACCAGAGCATGGAGGAGAGAAGGAAGTGCATTAGTCATATTATATGCAGCAGATAGATCTGGACTGAGAAATGTGGGTCCACAGGGTAGGCTAATAATTTTGCACCCTTCAAACTGGTGTTCTTTAAATATTTGCTTGGCATTAATTTGGAGGAGATCCTGAGCCTGGCGCAGGGCAAAGGCCACTGCTCTGCTGATCCAAGCAGTTAGCTTCAGCTCCAGGCTTGCATTTCATATTCAGGAAGACAAAAGCCCTGCAGTTAAAGAGATCAACCATCAGAGGAGGGCAGTGGGAAAGCATTTGTTGTTTCTCAAGCATGCCTCTTGGGGAGATCTCACTGTCTTCCCCGGTAACTTATCAAAGTTTACTTTCCAACCGCACACAGTACTATCCCTAAGAGGAGTTCTGGTAAACACAATTTTCTTCATCTTGTTACCTTTCCAGTGATGCGTTGGAGTCCCATATAGACGGGAGCCCTGGGCTGCTGCCTGACTGCCCTACTAATTAATCAGGTCTAGGAGGAGGGAAGATGGGGAAAGCCGTTTGATTGGTTATTGCTGATAACCTTGGGCAGAGCTTGTCAGTGGGGAGGTGGGGGAGGATGCTAGATTAAGCAAAGAGTAAATATGTGCTGAGGATGTGGAATCAGTAAGTGTGAAGAGGTGCTTTTGAGAAGTTTGATAGATTGAGGAGACAGCAGTGTGAAGGGAAATGGCTCTCATTTTTCTTCAGTTATAGGGAAGATCTGAAGATGTTGCTCAGCAGAGGGAAAGGGTCTGTTAGACAGGGAGACTTTTGTATACAAGAGAAAGAGCTATTGAGGGGCAAAGAATGTCAAGAGGAGACAGGAGTGAGAAGGATCCAGAGGGGCTGGAAGCTTGGCTTTGGAGTTGGACATACTCAGATTTGAATTCTGCCTCTACCTTTCTAGCTGTGCATCCTTAAGCAAACTGCTTAACCTTTGTGGGCCTTGGTTTTCTCAACTCCAGAATGGGGATAATAATGCTTACTGCACAGAGTTGTTCTCAGGGATAAATAAGGTCATGTTTGTAGAGTGCTTAGCAGAGTGCCTAGCACTTAGTAATACTCAGTGAATGCTGCTACAATAAACAAAATCAGAGGTGAGGCTAGGGGAAGATCTGGTGACATTTAGGAATGGAACAGATGGTAAGTGCTTGCTAAGTTTAACTTCTGGGAAGTTTAAGAACTTTCCTGGCCAGTGAAATTTGAGGGAAATTTTTCTGGGTGCAAGGGCTTCTGGGAAAGGTTTTTCTCCTTCAAGAAAAGAGAGTTGAGAGCATAAAGTCCTCTTTTGAATACCTTTGGATGCTGTTTTGTAAGTTGTGATGCCCAGAGCTGTGGCAGCCATTTTGCCACCTGGGGGGAGGTGAGGGAGTGTTAAACCTGAGACTAAAGGTCAACAGGAAGATGGTGGAGTAGAAAGGTGGAAAGAATGTCTATGATGGAGGGTCAGCCAGTCTTGGGGAGTAGGGAGGGAAAAAAAAAGAAAGGGAGGGAGGGAGGAAAGAAAAAATGTTCTTGAGATTGTTGAGCTGCTGAACAAACTAGTTTAAGTTGCTTATTGTTTAAGCTCTTTTTAGTTGGATATTTTGTTAACTGATGAGGGAACAGAAGGCAAGCTGAGGACAAAACAGACATTGATACTCAGCAAACCACCCCCCCCCATACATGTGACATTCCCCAGGCACTCCTGGCTGCCCTAAAGGAAAAACAAATAGTTAACTTGTAGAGATCACAGTCCTACAAGATATGAGTATCTCTCAGTTTACTTACAAAAGCTTTAGCAGTAGCTTCCAGAAGGGAATGTAAATACAATTAAAAATGTCTTTATAACCTGCAGCCCATCGACAGATTCTTGAATGGGCAGAGTGTAATGTTCCTCCAGGAAGTTCCCAACTATCTTAATGTTAATGCCTTACTAGAGAGGTAAACAACCTTAACTTGACAATAGTAAGGCCTCTTGTATCCTGTGAATCTTCTTTAATATATGAAAGTTCTTTCTCGAAACCTCCCTTTTTCCTTACCTCCCCCAACCGCATAGTATATAATCAGCCACCGCTCACAACTCCAGAGCAGCAGCTCTTTTCTGTCCACAGGTCCTGTCCCCAGGCTTTAATAAACCACCATTTTGCACCAAAGACACCTCAAGAATTCTTTCTTGGTCGTCGGTTCCAGAATCCACCCCACTGAACCTCACCTATATTCCAAAACGACATCATTAACCATAGTCAAATAGTAAATGATAAAGTGTCCCTGGAAGAGAGCATGGCATTTGCAAAACTAAAGAGGCTGGAGGCACATGCTCAGGGAACTGTAAATAGCTTGGCTGCAGGATAGGGTAGAAGGCAGGAAAGAGAATTCTGAGAAGAAAAGGAGAAATACAATCACGGAAGTGAGAAACAGTGCAGTGTAAATGGAATGTTCCCAATCACTTAAAATATTAAATGTCTTGATGTTGAAATACAAGTAAGACCCCTGAACTATCAAGTGACAAGGGTGGAGATACTTGCAGGGGACAGATCACACAGCTGGTTTTTAACACCTTGCCGGATGGATATGTTGGTTCAGTGGAAAGCCACTGAAAAATTTCCATCATTAGGGGCTTTTGTGAGCATCAGGAAGTAGAGGAGTGAGGGGGAACGACTGACCTCTTAACCACTCATCTGTTCCAATACCGCCTGTGCTCCTTGTTCTTCCTTCGGGATGAAATTTTTACTTCTATTTCATGAACGAGCTGCTTATTTTTCTCATTCAGTCTAGGTCACAGATTCCAGGATACATAGGGGCCCTGGTTTTATTCTGAGGATAGACCAGAACATGTGTTAATCTTCAGCAATGTGATATTTCTCATGTACTTTCATTTAGCAGCCTTGTCTCTTATTAAATCTAATTAGTTTCTCTGCTGCGAAGAGATCGAGGGCCTCCTCAAAATGAAAATGCGTAGCCTGAGTCAGTTTTAGCAAAGGACCTCGTCCAGGGTTTTCAGTCACCCTTTCCAGAGGTCCTTAGCTTTTGGACTCAAGCTTGCTGCCCCCCCACCATTGTCAGTTGTTTCAAGGATGATAGACATTTTGGAAGTTGAAGGATCTTGGAATGTATACAGTCCTGCCATTTTACCATAGAGGAAATGGAGTCCCAGCGAGGACAAAAGACTTACCCAATGTTACACAGAGGTGGAACTGGAGCACAGATCTTCTGACTCCCAATCTATTGCCTTTATGGCTGTATCAAAGTGAACATCAACTGTAGACTTTTGAATGCCATCAATACATGAAAATATTCACCAGTGGTTTGTCTACTTAAAACATCGATCCCCATGCAGAAATTTTCACTCAGCACTAGTCTGTCCCCACTCTCTAGTCAGTGTCTCAGTCAGCCTCTTCCCCAATGATCTGATGTTGTAAACATCCAATGGTGTTAAGAAAATATAATGCAAACTGGCTGCAAAGTAAAACTGCAAATCTTGCATATAATGTGGGATTTCACAAAGCTGATGACGGTGATGCATGGTGAGCTGCTCACATCTCATGCAGAGCCCTTGACAGCTGAGTACCTGGCCGAGTTAGGCAATTAAAAAAGACCAAAGCCTGCAAGGAGGACCCCAGAATGGGAGCTGCAAAGGGGAGTGAGGGAAGAGTAGAGGATTAAAAGAGATTTCTGGGAAAATTGATGTCGCTCATCTTCACAAACTTGCTGTGAAAGTCCAACATGAGGTGAAGCATCTCCATGTTATGCTGGGATGTAATGTGGCTAGAAGAATTATGCTCCAAATAATTCAATAATAAATCAATAATACATACGTGGTTTTAAGAATGAGTACGTGGAGGGGCGCCTGGGTGGCTCAGTTGGTTAAGCGACTGCCTTCGGCTCGGGTCATGATCCTGGAGTCCCTGGATCGAGTCCCGCATCGGGCTCCCTGCTCGGCAGGGAGTCTGCTTCGTCCTCTGACCCTATCCCCTCTCATGTGTTCTCTCTCTCTCATTCTCTCTCTCTCAAATAAATAAATAAAATCTTTAAAAAAAAAAAAAAAAAAAAAATAAAGAATGAGTACGTGGAAGAAAGCAATATAATTACAACTTCAGTTGTTTTAATATAAGATAAAAACATTTTCATAATGTTAAGTTTGATTTTAAAGATAAAGTCCCAATCAAACCCTTTTTTCCCCACTATTTTTATCAGGATTTTATTCAGCTGCAAGTAGCATAAACCTGACTACAGTGATTTAATTTTTTTTTTTTTTTTTTAATAACATGAAGTTGAGGAAAGGTTGTTTCTGGCTCTGGTGCATTGGCTCAATAATTTTAGAATGATGCCTTTGTAATTTTATTGTATTTTCCCTCAGGGTTACAAGATGGCTGTTGCTGTTCCAGCCTTCACATCTGCACTCAATTCAAGAAGGGAGTGAGTGGGGAGATGGCTGTGCTAGTCTTCTCTGACTCTGTATTAAATCAGAAAATCAAAGACTTTCCCAGAAGCCTCATTAAATATTTCTGTTTATATTTCATAGGCCATATCTCTCCTAGCTTCAAGGCCATATCTCTCCATAAATCTGGAAATTTAGTATTTGGTTTTCTAACCTTCAAGTAGTGGGAGGTGGCAAGGGATAAAGATATTGTGAATGACCAGTGTCTACTATAGTGTTTCAAGTGGCCTCTAAGAAACTCTAATATTAATTTTCTAAGATAATAAAATTCACCTGTACCTAGAAATTTACCTTCAAGGCCCAAGAAGCTTCCAGAGATCAGACTTGGCACATCTTTTAGCAGAATCTGAAGCTGAAATGGAAATTTCTTTGGGCAATGTCAACTTGACATGATTCTTGCTTTTAGAAACAGCAACAACCATGATGTACAAGCAGTTTACTTTCCGTGTGTAGTATCTCATTTGACTCTTACAACAACCCCCCTGAGGTACATAAAGGAGATGCTGTGATATTTTATATTTCACAAGTGAAGACACCGAGGCTCAGAGAGATGAAGCAACTTATCCAAGGCAACCCAGTAGGAAAGAGTGGTAAAGTTGAGATTTGAACCTTGGTTTGGGCTGACTCCAGATTTCATGCTCTTTCCATTACGCTGAAGTGCCACATATCGGCATGTTCCAAAGCATGTCCCATAGAAATAGAGTTAAGGGATTTCAAAAAAGGTGGGATGTAGCATATCTTCAAATAAATTTGAAACCTTATATGATAAACAGAGTTAGAGGCTTCTTGGATATTACATTGTAATTCTCCAAGGACAGGCTAGGATCTGCATCCTTCCATCAATTACTCAGTTGTGGAACCTTTTAAGTACAACATCCCATAGGACTATCCATTCATTTGTTGATCTAACAAAATTATTGAGCTCCAACCATATTGTAGGCACTTTTCCAGCTCTTGAGGAACATTGGTGATCACTGATAGACCTCGTCCCTGCCCCCACAGAGCTACCAGGCCAGCTTGCAGACTGTGTCTCTGAATACACTTTGGAGAAAACTGTGATCCTTAGTTGGGTTCACCTATTCCCAGAGAGGCAGTATCCCAAGAGCAGCCAATGACTAATTTGGTTCTTAGTCTTGACCCAACTTGATTTTCTGCCTGAAGTCTGCCTGTTGGCCTTCCAGGTATGAAAGGGGATATTTATTTCCTTCCTTTCATATCCCACGTGGGAGGAGAGATAGGTGAACTAACAGAGGCAGAATGTTCTAGAAAGATGATAAATAGGGGAAGAGTGGTTGACCAGATGTTCTGGTAATGCTTCTGTCTCACAGGCTTAGAGTCCATGATGGCAGGTGCCCCAAGATCCTCAGTTCTCACGGGGGATTGGCTGTTCCCCCCCGCTCTCTACTCATTGCCCCACCCCCTCCCCTCTTGCTTCCCTTCTGTCTTGTTGCTTTGAGTTGTTTGTTTTCCCTGAAGACAGCTGACCTCTCTGTTTTCAATCCATTTCTAGAGTGAGAAGATGGCTATAAAATATTAAATCCTGGTAAATATTAATGCCCCATCACTGTCACATTAATTCAGCCTTGTGAATTGAGAGGTCAGGATTGGGTTGATGAGTAAGTTTTACCATGTTTACCCATTACCACCACTGCCACAATTGCCACTATGAGCAACTTTATAAGGTCTTCTAGTAGCCAAGAAACCATCCCTTTGGGAGCCGTAGGGACCTTTCATTCTGCTATTCTATTCATCAACTACTTCTAAGGGTCAGAAGGCATACCCATACCCAGTAGGGCCATTAAATTTTAAAGATCTGTTGCTTGAAGACCCCAAGACAAATTCTGATCAGGATGGTGAAATTCCTGTCACATCTCTCTACTTCACCCTTATTTCTCATCACTGTCCACATGGTCAGCATAATTCCTAATAATAATGGTGTGATGAATTGGTAAACTTAAAAACTATTTTCCTCAATGTTGAGAGAAGTTGCTACATTACCAGCTGCTTTTATTTGTAGAGGTGGAGACTTTGCTTGAGAGTGATATGTAGATGCAAAGCAAGTAAGGACTCATTGCTCCAGGGGAAGAACACATAGCAGGTATGTTTTGGGATAGATAAAGCCTTTTCTCCCTATATTCCTTGTTTTATGGACCTTGATGGCTTATGTGGAGGAATTAGATAAATTTGCATAGGGAAACTCATGGGTTCTTGGGAGAAAACAGATTGAGGTTCATATTATTAGAACTCTTTGATGGACTAGGAAAACCTTAATAAAGTCAGCTGAGTGGACTCTGGGGGCTCTGACGGGAAACTCACGAGGAAGGGAGGGAAGAAGCTGGAATGGTGACTTGGTTCTACTTCAGGGCCCAGGTCTACTTAGAAAATATTGTAGTGTATGGATGATGTTGCCGTACCTTCTGACCTAGCTGTATTGGCACTGTGGGTGTGCCGTTGGACTTCTGTGTGTTTTTGTATGTGTGTGTTTAAAGCAGTTTTGTGATTAATATCCTTAACGTGAATCTACGTATACAAAATATCCTCCAACATGTATATCTATGTGTACAAGTGTTTCCTTATAATTCAAGAGATGGGCATGCTGGGTCAAAGGATGTATCAGTCAGCATAGGTAGGATATGCAGTATGCAGTAGTAACAAACAACTCTAAAAACCTCACAACAACAGAGGCCTATTTACCTTTCATCCTGTGTATCCAGCTGAGTTATACTTACATCTTCTCACTCTGGGACCAGTTTCAGACATTGATGGTCACCAGGGAAGAAGAAGAGTTCCCTGGGTGTCACACTGACAGTTCAATGCTCTCGCCCGGAAGTGGTACTCATCACTTTTTTGTTTTTACAATTCATTAGCCAGAACCAGTCACATGGATCATGACTCGGTAGATGATAACTAGAAGACCATGAAGTTCAGTTCTACTCCATGTCTCAAGGTAGAAAGCCAGAAACATGAACAACATTAGTGACTATTTCAAGTGGTGTGAACATTTTTAAGGCTTCCAATGCATATTGCCAGATTATCCTCCAGAATGGTGTGTCAGTTTATCCTTTTACCTGTGAAACTGACCAGGACTTGTTTGAATAATATGCCACGCTCCATTGCATGGATGTATCGTAACTTATTTCATCAATCCCCTGCCAACGAGCACTAATCTTTTCTATTACAGTGATGTGATGAACATTGTTGTACACACATGTATTTGTCCCCTTATTTCTTCAGAATAAATTCATAGAAATTGGACTGTTGAATCAAAGCGTATGAACGCTCTTAAGACTTTTGATACAAACTCTCATATTGCCCTCTCAAAATGTTGTGCCTTTTTTATTCCTGCTGTCAGAATAGAGGAGTACCTGTTTCATTGATTTGGAGAGAGTGATAGTAACAGCTGTGAGTGTCTTCCAAGTTTCTTGATTCCAAATCTCCAAGTCCAGATGCTCCTGACCTGGGGTGGTTAGAGGCTGAGTTCAGACATTTGGATTTGCATCAGGTGAGGAATATAAAGAGAGAGAGAGAGAGAGATTATCTGCAAGAGCCATTTCCAGGCTGGGCAGGCACTGAGTGTTCTAACTTGCTTTTGTCTTAAGGTAGAGTGTCTGCCTGCGAGGTTTACCTTGAAACCTCATGTCAAACCAGCCAAACTAATGGATGAGGCACACCAGATGATAGAAAAACTAATGGGGCACTTGTTCGACACACTACATCAGCAGACTGCTCAGCTTTCTCTGTGACAGTGGCCAAGTCAGCCCCACCCTGTTGATCACAGCGTAAGGGCAGAGGGCCAACTGGCAAATTGAAGCCTTTAATGGAGTAACTGGGGAAGGACACATGAAGGGGAGAGAGAACAAGGACGGTAGATGCATTATCTGACAATGGATTTATCACTTTGGGGGAAGTTAAAGAGCTACATGCATTGAGACAGATCTGAGTTTGCTGTTTCAGACAATAGTGAAAATATAGGGTGTGGGGAGAAGGGTTGCACACATCGCTCTGCCTTAAAGATTCACAACACATTTGGGAGAAGATTCTCTCTCATGTTCTTTTTGTTTCCACAATAATGATGTTTACTAAGGAGGGAAGAAGAGAAAGCATGGAAAATTTTAAGTAGAGGTTACTATAAAGGCTCCATTCTGAGCTTTAGTATAGTCCTGCACACGCTTGTGTGCATGCATAAATGTGCACACATAGGCACACCCCCATCCTTTGTACCTCTCTCTAGCCCTGTATTAATTAGGATGTTTTGACTGAATATAATAAACCTGGCTCAAAGTGACTTAAGTAATAAGGATATTTATTATGAGCAGGGAGACCATATCATTTATCATTCAAGCCAGGAAACTATTGTTCCATACAAATGCTGAAGCAGACATCCACTGGCACAAATGCAAAGTGGGATAGTTCCAGGAAAACCAGGATTGTTATGGACTGAATGTTTGTGTCCCCCCCTACCCAAACAATTCGTAGGTTGAAATTTCATCCCCAGTGTGATGGTGTTTGGAGGTAGGGCTCTGGGGAAGTAATTAGGTCACAACGGTGGAGCCTTTATGAATGGGATTAGTGCCTCTGTAAGAAGAGACCAAAGAGCTAGCTAGCCCAGGTGAGGATACAAGAAGTCAGTTTTCTGGAGAAGTCAATCTTCCTGGCAGAAGATGTTTCTCACCAGAACCTGACCATGTTGGCATTCTGATCTCAGACTTCCATCCTCCAGAACTGTGATAAATGAATTGTTACTGTTTAAGCCACTCAGTCTATGGCAATTTATGATATCAGCCCAAGCTGATGAAGACAAGGTTGTATGATCACCAGAATTATCCTATATATCAAGATATCTTTAGACAGGACAGCTTTAGAGTCAATGTCAAGAATCAAAGACATTGAACCCTCTCAAAGTCTCAATGGCTAGCTTTTGTCCTTATGCTTTTCCCTTTGAGCTCAGAGATGGCTGCCACAGCTCCAAGCATCAAAACGTCAACATTCTCAAAGGCATTGACTTTGTAAGAGCAAGGAGTACATTTCCCAGAGCCCCCAGCAGACTTGCCATCATGTCCACTGGTGGGAATCATGTCACATGTCCACGCTCCAACCAGTCACTGAAGGGGCAATGGAATTACTATGGTTGGTTTTGACCCGTCAAGACTCACCCCTCCCTTGGATCTGAGAGGGGTACAGTCCAACTTCAAGCACTTAGCTGTTAGGAGAGTGACTAAAATCAGGAGGAAAAGGGTGGGTGGTTGTTGGGTAGGCAGTCAAGAGGGCCTGCCACTCACCCACTCCTGGCCAGATCTCCTGTGTGGGGTCAGTTGAGAAGCAGAGCAGGGAGGCAGACATAGGTAATCAATGGATTGCATAAGCCATTTGCAAATAACCAAGGCCCTGGAGTATCTGTGCATGTAATGATTTAATGTTACAAAGAACCCTTGTTGCTTTCATCTCCCTAGCTCCCCACAATAATCCTGTGAGACTGGCGGCACAGATAGCAGGATCCTCATTTCTCAGCAGCAGCCAGGGTCCAGAGGCTGATACGTCAATGGCTGTATCTAGTGGGGAGGAAAAGTGGGGCTCAGAGTAGTCAGTAACTTGCTATTGATCCCAAAGCTACTTTCCTGTCCAGGAAAGGATTAGAACTCAGTTCTATCTGACTGCACTGTCCATTATCATACTCTGCTATGCTGATCTCAAAAGTCAAGACATTTTTTTTTTTTTTGGTAGCAGGGGGTGTGAAGGATACAGGAAGTAAATTGGGACAAATATCATTTATAATTGGGTTGGGAAGATGAGACTGGTTGGGGTTGCATGTCATACCTGGAACTGTGTATTTTTTCTCTCCCACGTTAGACAGGACATTGGAATATATGTGCCAGAGAATGTTATTATTAGAGAGACAACTTGGATCTACTTCAATTAATTTTTTTTTCAAGGATTGAAGAAAGGAATAGAAGAAAAGGGAGAAAATCATCAGACTTTCATATTTTTTAAACTGTTGTTAATAGTTTTCAACCACAGTGGGGCTACTTTGACCACATTTCATTATCAGTTTCTATATATTAGAGTGTGCCAACCTACCTTGTTGGGAACTGGTGCTCTCCGAGTCACCAGTGGGTGGAACAGAAGGAAGGGGGTGGGAGGAAGTGAAGGAAATCTCAGTTCTTTCAAAAATACCCCATCTTGGACAGCACTGAATATGTGGGTGACCCACAGTCAACTGCCATCCACCATCTCTCTTTCTTCTTCCATGCCCTACCTCTACCCCATTTTTCTTCTTCTAATTAAGCCTACTCAGGACCCATTTCTAACAAGGGGCTGATGTGAGTGCTTCTTGATGAATTCGTTTTCAACATGTCTCGAGTCAGGAGGCAGCTGGGCGCAGAGCATCTCAGATATGAGCAGTTCTGGCTAATTAGGTTCCCGGCTGCCTTTTTCCTGTACCTACCACCCTTACCAGTCTGCCGCCCCGTCACGCCCTCTGTTGGATTTCATTCTGTTGCGTGTCTCGGTTAATTTGCAGATCTCCCGCAGAACTACACCATCTTCCACATTTATTGACGCTTTCTCTGTTGGGGCTGATAATGTCAGAAATAATTAGCAAATCTGTCATCCCCTGGGGGTATCTCCTCAGTGGGTGACCTTGTAGTGGTCAGGGAGGGTGGACACTGCAAAAGGTACATTTGTTAATGTGTGGGGGCACTTCTGACAGACCAAGTGACTGGAGGAAGGGTGTTAGCATCTAGTTGAGGGGGCCAAAAATGCTAAACTTCTTGCGAAGTCAGTCCTGCACAATGAAGAATTCTCCCCAATATGCTAATAGAGACCCACTGGAAAGCATTGCAAAGTACAGAGCAAGAGAGATTTTTAGCTTCAGTTGCTCCCCTTAAAGAGGCTTCTGATGGAGGTGTGGGGGAGGGAGAACGGGAGTTCTACTCTCTAGCTGCAGTTGCTTTGGGCACTTTTGGTTCATTTCTGTTTCTCTTTCATCTCTGAGCCTCCAGGACCCCGCACAATACCAGGCACGTAGTAGATGCTCAATCATGCAATGTTGATCTTATTTGTTCATGTCATTTTCTAACCACAGAATGGTCCCTGGCTTCAGTGAATTTTAACTGAATGTCTACTATATCATTAGGAAGATGGAAATCACATTAGGTGTTTTAATAGAGAAAGTTTAATATAGGGAATTAGATGGACAGCTTGTGAAGGATGAAAAAGCAACAGCAGAACTATGAGGTAGTCCAGGTGTAATGACGAGGGAAGAAGCTACTGCTGGGGGAATAAAGGCAAGTGTATGTGCTTATTAAAACCTAGAAGCCGGGGACACCTGGGTGGCTCAGTCGGTTAAGTGTCCGACTCTTGGCTCAGGTCATGATCTCAGGGTCATGGGATCGAGCCCGGTGTTGGGCTCTCTGCTCAGCTCAGAGTCTGCTTGAGATTCTCTCTCTGCCCACCACCCCCCTGGATTGCTCACTTGCTCGCTCTCTCTTTCAATCAATCAATCAATCAATCAATAAATTAAAAAAATAAATCTTTAAAAAATAAAAATAAAAAACCCTAGAAGCTGGATGAGGACCAGGTGTTGTATGTAAACATTGGATCACTAAATTGTACACCTGAACCTAATATTACACTCTATGTTAACTAATTGGAATTTTAAAAAAATTTTAAAAACCAACAACAACAAAAAAACCTAGAAGCTGGGAGGAGAAGCCTGTGCATCTGGGGCTTAGACCTCTGCTAAAGGGACATCCCTGGTTGCTGCTGGTACCTGTGAAAGGCCACCTGTAGGCTGATTTGGGGAGTGCTGAAAGCAACTGGAGACTAGAACCCTTGCCAAAGTGGGGTGGGGTGGGGTGAGGGGGTTGGGAGCTATTGCTCTGCTAGGGAGGTGCTTAAAGGGACAGGACATCAAGAGGAAGGAGCCAGTCCTTTCCCCCTCCTCCTGCCTTCATGTCTCCTTCCCATTGATAGAACTGATAAAGAAATCTAGCTGGCAAAGGAGAAAAGTAGTTTCCAGGTGCAGCAGCAGCAGAGGGTAGAATACTGAAGGGTGGGTGTAGAGCTGAGGGACAAGAGCTGAAGAGAAGCAAACCTGTTATGTACCAGATTCCATGTTAAGTCTTGGGAACCCAGAGGGGAGCAAGACGGACAGTGCAGGCTCAGAGCTTCCAGTCCAGCATTTACAGTCCTGGGACATTACATGAATAATTACACATGCAGTTAGTTACCATTACAATACATATATATTTTTAAAAGATTTATTTATTTATTTGAGAGAGAGAGAGAGCAAGAGCAAGCAAGCATGAGCAGGGGTCGGGGAGGGAGGGAGAGGCAGAGGGAGAGGGACAAGAAGATTCCCTGCTGAGCAGGGAGCCCATAGTGGGGCTCGATCCCAGGACCCCAAGATCATGACCTGAGCTGAAGGCAGACACCTAACCGACTGAGTCACCCAGGCACCCCACCATTACAATACTTATTTTTAAAGCACAAGCACAGGGCACAGGGAGGGCATACAGTAGGGGACGTGAGCTTGCCTTGGGGCTGAGATGCTTCTCCTGAGCAAGAGTCACTTAAGATGTAGCCTGAGAGGTGAGAAGGAGAACTCAGCATAGTGAAGGCAGGAGCAGAGGAACCAGCATCAGCAAAGGCTGGGAGGTGAGAGGATTTGGAGCATTTGGGGAATTGAACAGAGCATGTGAGGGGTACCCACATTGTTCAGGGCTCCAGTCACTCCCCCTCTCCCCTCCCTCCCCTGCCCTATGCCCTCCTCTCCTCCTCCCCTTCCCTTCTGTTCCCCCTCCCCCTCCCCTTTCCTTGGTCCTCCTCCTCCTCCTCAAGGTCTCCCTTCCAGCTCCAGGACAGACACTGAGCCCTTCCCTCCTGAACTCAACCTTGACCTCCTCTAGCACTTAGTTCTGCATCCACTCATGCATCCTCTTGGCTTGCTGTCTCCTACTGTATGGTCCTTGTATTGATAAATGACTTTCTAGGTGGTACTCACCACTTCTCCCAACTCCCCTTCTCTTTGCTGATCTCAGAGCAGTAACTCAATAGGTGATTGATTTAACCTCACTTATAATACAAATTGCAAATTCAACTATCCTTGAAACGTCATCTCTCATCTCTCAAATTGAAAGATAGGTAAAAAACGACAGAACCCAGTAAAGGTACAGATGTGAAGAAGTGGGCAGTCTTATACAGCCATGTGGGAGGGTAAATTCACACAAATTTTATAGAAAGGAAAGTGATAAAATGCATCAAAGGCCATATATATACATATATATGGGCAAAGCCCCCAACAGTGAAATTTCACTTACGGGAATCTATTCTAAGGAAATGATCACAAATGCACTCAAAGATACAACTCTAAAGATGTTCACAGCAGCATTTTTTATAATACTGAACTAGCTAAATGTTTAACAATCAGGAGTTAGGACTGGGTAAACAAAATGTGGCATACACATATAATGGCTTTTGTTGGAGCCTCCAAGGTGACGTTCTAGAAGAATATTTAATGTTCAGAAAATAATTTTATGATGTATTTTTGAGTGAAATGAGAAAATTTTAGAACAGCAAGATCATAATGTAAGAAATTATTGAAAAAATATGTATGTGTATATGGTATGTATGTGTGCGTGATATATATATAGCCTATGTATATGTATATGATACACACACATATATGCTCATGACATGTATTTGACACATATGCGTATGGCATGTATATGACATGTACACACAGAAGATATACATGTATATGAATGTTAACATATGTATGTGAATACATGTTCACGCTATGCATTTCTGTATATGATGTACACACATGTGTATGTGTCATGTGCCACACATACGTGTGTGTTATTGTATGTGTAAGTGTGTGTGTAGTACCTGGGAAGTAAATGCCAGAGTAGGGAGGGTGAGTATTTCTTAATGATGGGATTAAGGGTGGCTTGTCTCTTCTGTGTTTCGCTTCTTTGCATTTTTTTCAGTTTCACACCATGTATGTGTATTGACTAAGGAGAAAGAAGAACGGCATATTATTTGAACAAAACAGATATTTGAGAGAAGGAAACAAACCTGCTGCGCTTGGGGCCACATTCTCTGGATTCATTTTGGCTCGGGATTCTACCCTCCTTTGATTTGTGAAGATTAATCCAACACCCATGGGAGGTGGACACACCTCGTCCACAGGACACTGAGCAATAATGGAACCCTCTTTTATAGATTAGAAATGGTTTGCAGGGTGGGCAGGAGTGCCCATCCCCTAGTCTCTTGTAAGATTCAAAGCCTAGGTTAAGTGCCTAGGCCAGGGCCTGGCACAGAGTAGGCTCTCAGAACATAGGAGGCCCTTTCTCCTTCCCGAGCAGTGGCTCATGTCTGGGTTCCTGTCCGTGTCTGGGTGTATTCGCATTGACTTTGTCTCCTTTACATCAGCCATCCCTGAAGCTTGTTCGTGACCACTCTTGATGTCTCTGTACTGCTGGGAGTCTGGGGAGCACAGAACTGCCCAAATCTTTGAGACACCTAGGTTGGGTAGTTGATGGGAACTGAAAACCCTTCGTCAACTTACTGATAACTTGCTCTATGCCAGGACCAGTGTGGGGCCCTGGTGTGCAAACACATACCTTGCCCTCTGGGAACTAACAGTCTTCACCTTGGTGATGTTGAGGCAGGCACTAAGATTTTGAGGGGGAGAGGGGTCTGGCTTGCTTCTTGCTCTCTCCACAGTTTCTAGAACAGAGACTAATACATAGTAGGGGCTCACACTATTTTGAATAAAACAATGGAGGGAAAAGAGGAAAGTTAAGAAACATCAGAAGAATGGATCTTCCGAATTCCTCTTCAATAGAAGGTGCCTGGCAGGGTGCCCAGCTGAGCATTCTCTGTGACATGTGTCCTCATGCGTGGCTTAGCCCCCAGAAGACAGTCTCAAACTCTGGACAGCTCTGTATTGGAGCCAGTTTTACCACTATTTGGGTAGACAGAAAAAAAAAAAAACTAGTTTCTGCTCCCAGAAGAGAGGTTAGTGATCCCCCAGAAACTCAGACAGACTTGAATTCAAATTCTCATTCTGCAACTTGTCAGTTTTACTTTTTGTCTGGAGAAGAAAGAAGTTCCCTTTTTCCCTTGTACAAAGGGGAGGACTGTGTCTTCGGTGGGGCTGCTGTGAGGTTGAATGTGATGATGTGGATGCGGATGAGTGAAGCTTCCACCTTTGTGGGGGTTTTTTGGTCCCTGAAATATTCAAGCTCACCTTTTATCCTTGACTCTCTTTAGATCAGGCCTTAGCCTCCACTGTCCTAAGGGAAAAAAGGAAAACAGTGACGTCTGTAGCTTTGGAAGTCCAGAAGGCTAAGGTCTCGACAGGAACAAAAGTTTGGGAAGATTTCCTAGGGAGCCATTTTTCCCCAAACTCCCCAAACCCCAGAGTGGAGGAAGGGAGGAGAGGTAAACACTGAACAAGCATGTGGGACTCTGAGCAGTGCCTCCCCCAGGGTGAAGCTCCAGAGGGGTGTTAGGGAGCAGGACCCCACTTTTAGTTTTGGATTCTGTGGGTGTCTCATTACCCTGGTGAAGCCTGGCTGTCTGGGTTCAAATACCAGCTCCACTTCTTGATGGCTGCGTGATCTGACACAGGAGACTTACACTTTTGGACTTTAGTTTCTATATCTATGATAGGGGGATAATAGTGGATCCTAACTTGCATAGCTGTTGATGGGATTGATGAAGCAGATCCTGAAAAGTGCTTAGAACAATGCCTGAGAAAGGCTGAATGTGTTGTAAAAGGAAGGAAGGAAAGAAGGGAGGGAGGGAGGAAGGAAGGAAGGGAGGTGGTGGGTCTCATGGAGGTGGCAGGAGAGCGCATAGACATGGTGGCCAGGCGTTTGAAGTCCAGAGAGAGTCTTGCCAATGGCCTTGGAGTGTCATGATCCCTGGCCCCCCTAAGTGGGACTTGGAGATGAGGAGGAAGGGAGGGAGAGAATGAGACAGGAGTTGTACAAGGCTTTCCCTGGCCTGGACACAGGTACCTGAAGCAAAGGATGTGAGGACCAGATGAGGTGTGTCCCATCCCAGGGGTCAGCTGGTGTGGAGGGTGATACTGTGGCGTGGGTTACATCTCAATGGATACCCTAGAGGACATGGACAGATAAAAATACAGACCCGGCCACCCCTGCCCACTGATGGCTTGGGGACATTTGCACAGCCCCTGGAACCTGGCATCTTCCCCAGCGAAAGAACAGAGTGAGAAAATCTAAAATCTGACTTGGTTTAACCTGAAATCAATAAGAAAAATAAAAATCAAGAAAATGACCGTGTTTCACTGGAAGTGACAAGATTAAATGTTCTGCTTCAGAGAGTTTGGGGGGCTTAAGACAGAACTTCAGTCCAGTGGGAGAACATATCCACATCCACAAGCACAGAAGCTAACATGTTTTTACTCTTGAGAAGATGCTGGGGGATTCATAGTCGCTACATTTGCAAAGGGCTTGGCACGTGCTCAGTGCTCCACAAATGGGCCATAAATACGTAAGTAATAACGTAGAACAGTCTGCCTATGGCAATGGCTGGCAGGTCCAGTTGACAGAAGGGATAGGGGCTGAGAATCAGACTCCGTTCTCTCCCTCCTTCCTCCGGACCGGTCCCATTACTGGGCCACACCTCCTCCTTGCCAAGCTTTGAGAGTGGAGCACAGAAAAGGCAGTGGACTCTGAGTGCATGCCATCCCATAAATACTTCCAGTGGGAAGAGAGATTTATGGTGTTATAAATGCCAGCGACAGGCCCCGTTTGTGTTAATAGCCTTATTAGTTACATTGCTGTAAAATCCAGATCTCCACACTGTTTAACAGCTACAGTTCTGCTCAGCAACATTAATTCAATAAATCGGGGCCTCTTGACATAAATCTTAAAGCCCCTGGAACCTGATTAGGAAATCCCTCCTGATGGGTTAGAGATGGACAGATGGAGTGAGGCCAGTGAGCCAGCTGTCTCCCGAGGGTGTCACCGTGGGTCATTTCCTGTCCCTGAGCTCCAAGTGCTCGACCTTGACCTTGACCTTGACCATGGAGTGGCTGAGAAGGATTGCTGACCATCTATGGAAGGTGAACTCAGAGCCCCAGTTAGCCCCGACAGTGCCTTTGTTCAAATTAGAAAAAGAGGCCCCCTTCAGGTGGCTGCAGCCTCACGGCTGCATGGCTCACCAGGGGAATGGCATCTTTGTGCTGATCAGAAAAAGGCCGGAGGGGCCGCAGGCTGCATTCCAGCCCCCACCTACACCCTCAGTGGGAGCCCTTGTGCACCGAAGAGCCCACACAACAAGGTGGCCTGGGTGAACTTATAAAATTCAACTATATCCAAAGAAGGGAGAGCCTATAATTAAAAGACCTAGAAATTAGAGAGTTAAAGACAAGCAAAGCTAAGTAATTTATTGTTAGGCATATATATATATATGTAAATATATATATGAAATATATATATATGAAGAAAATGAAAGAAAAAAACCAATGGGATGATTAATCCAATGTTTCGTATCATGGTTACTTTTAAGAGAAGACAGGAAGGCCATTTCTCCCCCCCCCCCCCTTTATATCCAGTCTATTCTCTTTCCTCTCTTTCTAGGTTATATACAAATTACTTAATTATTGAATATGAGCTAAGAGATGTGCTGGGTTCTGAGGGGAGGGGAGGCAGGCACAAGAAGGAAACTAGGGAGGCTGGAGACTAGATCTGATGTTGTCCCCATTTCCCTGGCTCCCTCTTTTACCCCTAAAGACAACCCACACAAACTGGCACCTTCACCCATCACCCTGTTTAGTCTTCATTACCACCCACGTGCTTGCAGAGTAGTGGGGTCAAATCCTGACTCAACCATTTATAAGTTGTATGATCCTGGGCGAGTTACCTAATTACTTTGTGCTTTAGTTTCCTCATCTGTGATTTTTTTTTTTTTTTTGAGAGAGAGCGCAAGCAGGAAGGGACAGAGGGAGAGAATGAGAGAGAGAATCTCTCATGACCCTGAGATCATGACCCTGAGATCATGACCTGAGCTAAAATCAGGAGTCAGATTCTCAACCGACTGAGCCACCCAGGTGCCTTGAAAAGTGTGCTTTTTATCATCTACATTTCTCAGTTGTCTCTTCAGAGTCTTAAGAGTAGTTGGCATAGATAGATTGGCACAGATTTTTGAAGCTCTTTGAATGGATGAGGTCTCCAAAGGAAACACCTCAGGATATCACAAGACTAAAGTTTCAGCAGTCTAGAGTTAAAGACAAGAGGAAGAGAAGGAGTAAATGGAAAAAGAGCTGTTAGTTTAAGTATAGAGTATGGGTATGTCAATTATTATTTTTCATTTCTTTTTCAAATTTTTTTGCTCAAATACTGCCAACTCTGTATAAAGATGTTCTTACCATATTTCTTTGATTATAAGAAGGATGTTTTCACATGTTCATATATTTTGTTAAAGATTTATTTATTTGAGAGAGAGAGTTTATGGACATGCGAGCAGGGGCCGGCGGGGGCAGAGGGAGAGAAACTCAAACAGACTCCGTGCTGAGTGCCTAGCCTGTGGGGCCATATCCCAGGACCCTGAGATCATGACCTGAGCTGATATCAAGAGTTGGATGCTTCACCGATGGAACTACCCTGGTGCCCGTCATCTGTGAAATTTTTTTTTAAATAACTGAACTGCAAAGATCAAAACAAAACAAAATTAGGGTGAGTTTTGGGCATAAATATAGGCAACAAAAACAAAGTGCGGATAGCTAGGAGTAGTGAGCTACTTTGTAGGCCATAAGGATTAAATGAGATATTACATTTGGACCTGTGTTTGATACATAGTAAGTATTCAGTAAATGTTAGCAACCAGAATGTCATTATGCCCATTTTACAGATGAGGAAGAACGATGCTTTGAAACATTAAGTAACTTGCCCAAGACTGCACAGTTGGCACCAAATGGCCATTTCTTGCCCCCCCCCCCCCACTTTATATGCAGTGTATTCTCTTTCCTCTCTTTCTAGGTTATATACAAATTACTTAATTATTGAATATGAGCCAAGATATGTGCTGGGTTCTGAGGTGCAGAAATGAAAGGATAATGTGCGTAATCCTTACCCTTAAGGATCCTCTAGGCTTTGAGGTTTGGGTGTTGGTGAGGGGTCTGAGTGGTGCTTCCGAGGACGTAGGATTCCCCAAGGGATGGGGAGGAGTGGCCTGTCCTTTAGGCGCTGGCTGCCTTGAACTCTTTACCATCAGATCACCTTGTGCTGGGGGCAAATCTGTCCTTGCTTTCCCTTATGACTAAGCTGTAGGCCTGGGAAAAGGATGGGGTTCCAGAAGCCCTTAGGAAGACAAGAACTGATTTTTCTGCCACATATGCATGGTTTACAGGCATAAGAGTAAAGACCTGGCTTCCCAGATGTTTCAAGCAATCCCAATTGTCCTAAGAGCTCACCAGTGTCACCTCCAACTCAACATACCCCAGATGGCAGCCTTTCCCATTGGTTTCCTTAGTGAAACACCACCCTAATCCTCCATGGTGGCCCCAAAGAAAATGAGCAAACCTTTTATGTAGGGAGAAGGGTGGTTGGACCTTGTAGGCAGAATTCCCTGTGTTTCACCTTCTCCTGAAGGATCTCTCCCTAAATACCCCTGTCCACCCATGTAATCAGCCATGATACAAGGGCAGCCCAGCAGAGTGGTCAGGAGTCAAACAGAACTTGATCCCAGTGTGGCCTGGCCGTTCCTTGGCTGTGTGACGCAGAGCATTCACTTCACCTCTCTGAGTCTGCTTCCTCATCTGTAAAATGGAGATAACAAAAGAACGTCCTCATGGTGTTGTTCAGAAGAGTGAGTGAGTTAATGCCGTGGGATGCTGAATAATGACCCCTGGAGATGCTCACATCCGTATCCCCAGGACTTGTGGTTGTCACTTTATATGGCAAAAGGGACTCTGCAGATGTGATTGAGTTTAGGATCTTGAGGTGGGGAGATTAGCTTGGATTATCCAGGTGAATCTAATCATAATCACAAGTGGCTTTAAAAAGGGGAGGCAGAGGGAGCTCTGAGTACAGAGGAGGAAGTCAGGATGTTATGGTGGAAGAAAGAGGTTGCAATGATGTAAGGAGGGGCCGAGAGCCAAGGATGCAGCCAGCCTCCAGGTTTGGATTTTTGGCCTCCAGAACTGTAAGAGGATACATTTGCATTGTTCTAAGCCACCAAATCTGTGGTCATTTGTTACAATAGCCCCGGGAAACTCATACAGGTGGCTGGCACACTTACAGGCATATATTTAATATGGAATGAATGGTCATAAGTTCATTGTAATTTTTGAAAGATAAGGGCACCCATAGTTCCCTTCATAGAAAACAGTCCAGATTATCCAAAGGAGCCAGTGATTGGGTAAATATGGGAGAAGGGAGGAAAGAAAGCCTGGTTATGGAGGTCTAGTCACCTCTTGCCAGGCGGAAATTCACCCTTCCCTGGCCACCTTGAGAAATGGCTTGGCTTTATTAAGGGAAGTGGTAGATTTGCTTAAAGTATCCCTATCTTGCTTGATTGTATTATCAACAAATACATGACAAACATCTGCCATCGGCCAGGTCCTGGAGAGGTGGTGCCAAACAACACACAGTTTAGCTCTTTTCCTCCTGATGCTAACGTCTGTGTGGATGGTGGAGGGGGTAAGCGAGCAACCATGAAGATAATAAAGTAGATACCATGAAAGAAGAAATTGGGAGGTGTGGTGGGAACTGAGAGGAGGGGCATCTTATCAGTTATCCACTGCTGGGTAACAAAGCATTCTAAAACACAATGGCTAAAAACAGTGTGTGATTCCCAACTGTATGGGTTAGGAATTCAGGCAGGGCTCAGTAGGATGGCTTGTTGCTATTCCATGTGGCCTTGGCTGGGGCATCTGGACTGGGACAGGAGGAGCCTAGATGGCCTGTCACATGTGTGGTATGTCAGAGGGATGGTTTGACCGTCCAGGGATGTGCTGGAGTGGCTGAGCCATTCTTCACATGGTGTTGGTTCTCACTCGTAGTCTGGGACCTTGGTTCTCCTCCCCATGGTGTCTCTCTCTCTCCTGGACTTGCTGAGTGAAAGCAGAAGAGGCTTTGTTGCCTCTTAAGGTCTGGAATCTGAAGCCCTAGAGAGTCACTTCTGATGCACTCCATTGGTTAAAGCAAGTCAACAGCCAGCCTGACTGAAAGAGTGGGGAAACATTATGCTTTGTGTTGTGGGGGAGCACTGTGGGCGCATATGGAGATGGAGGAATTGTTGGTGCCATTTTTGCACAATCTGCCACAGGCATCTCATCCATTATTGAGGGGTGGTGGTCAGGGAAGTCTTCCTGGAATAGGCAGTATCTAACTGGACACCTACAGTTTAAGTAGGAGTAGGCTACAGACCATGGAATATGGAGCACAGAGGAACAGCATGTGCGAAGGCCCAGAGGCAGAAGGGAACTTGGAACTTTGAGAGAATGAAGTTCAGCAAGGAAGGGAATGGGAGGGGTAAGAAATGAGGCTGGAGAGGTGGGCAGAGGCAGCTAATGAAGGGCCTTGTAAACATAGTGCTTTGTCCCGACGACAGTGAGGTGCAATGGGAGGAGTTTGAATGTGGGAATGAGGGGACCTGAATTAAGTCTTAAGAAGGTCCCTCTGGCTACTCTAAAGAGACTAGATTGCAGAAAGCCAGAATGGATGTTCTGAGGTCAGTAAGAAGGCTGTAGAGTTGTCCAAGCAACTGGTGGTGGTGGTGATAGTGGGGATGGAGGGATGGAGGTGGTTGGGGGAAGTTTTTAGAAGGTCAGCATCATCGCAGCATAGGGCCAGGTCATCCATCCGACGCCCCTCTGCTCGAACTAAAAAGAGTTTCCTTCTCCCTTATACGCTGGTCTCATCAGTCCCCACAGGTGCTAGAACTTCCTCCTTCTGTCCATTCCTTTCCTTTCTATGGCAACCACCCACCCTCCCCAGCCCATGGTGGGGTGGTTCCAACACTCTATTAATTAGTCTCCCTATCTTCCGGGTCTCCTCCTTCCAGTCCATCTTGTATACCGTCACTGATGTGAGCATCCTAAAATACAGCTTTACATTATGTCAACTCTCTTTGGAAAATAACAGAACCTCACCGGGGCTCCCGATCCTTCCAGGAGAAAATAACAAGTCTTTCACGGGGCATTATGGGTATTCCTCAGTGTGGCCTTCTAAAATGTATCCCCTACTATTGTTCAATGGTATTCTGCCTGCCAGATATAAAAATCTTGCCAGTGGTTAGGGGATTCTTCCACGTCAATGATAATAGTGACAATGGCGAGGTATGGCCATAGTTACCAAAATTCATTGTTTGCCTTTTGACTTGGTGAGGTGCATGTGGAGATGTGCTTTTCAGATCCCCCTTCAAGGGAGGACATGCCGCCCCACTGTGGGGAGTGTGGTCGGCAGATGGCTTCCAGCTGTCCGCTCCTTTGACAGCTGCAGAGAGGTCCCTCGCCCAAGGTCACGGCCTTCCCGGAGCAGTCAGCATCCCATAACGGAGCAAGACAGGGTAGGAGGCTTGGCTGTTGGGGCTCAGCCGTTCTCTGCCTGGTTGACTGGCTTCGTTGGGCTGCCCTGCAGTTTAGACTGCTTCTTCTTCCTTCCCTTCAATATTTTTTGGATTCCTTTATTGAAATACCATGTGTACACCACATAATTTACCTATTTAAAGTATACAGTTCATTTTTAGCATATTCACAGAATTGTGAATCACAATTTTAGAACGTTTTCATCACCCCAAAGGAAACCTCATACCCATTGGCATTCACACATCATTTTCCCCCCAAACTTCCAGCCCCAGGCAAGCATGAGTCTACTTTTCATTTCTAAAGAATTACCGATTCTGGACACTTCAGATACATGGAATCATTCAGTCTTTTATGTCAGACTTATTTTTTTTAGCGTATTGTTCCCAGTGGTTATTCATGCTATAGCATGTGTCAGGAGCTCATTCCTTTTCATTGTCAAATACTATTCTATTGGATGATTGTGCCGCATCTTACTCACCAGTTCATCAGTTGATGCACATTTGGGTCATTTCCACATTTGGGCTATTATAAATAAGGCTGCTGTGAACAGTCACGTATAAGTTTTTGTGTGGACATATGTTCCTAACAAACGCTTTGCAACCCAAACTCTTATAGTGTCTCTTCCAAAAACTCCGACCTGTGACAGCTGGCAATCTCCCCTTCAGGAATTTATCCTCCAGATACACCTACCCAGTGCAAAGTGACCTGTGTACCACATGATATACAGCGGCATATTTGTATTGGCAAAATGTTGGAAACAACAGGATTAAAAGATGACTAGCTGAGAGTGATCAGAGAGGTGAAGCGACTAGTTAAGTAACACAGCAAGTGAGTATTGGATATAGGGTTTGAACCCAGGCCTTTGTCTCAGCAGCATATCCTTGTTCTGCTACCCTCCCTCTCTCCTAACTGGATTCTCTGTGGACTTTGTACATGTAGCCCACAAACTGGCTGCCTTCATTCTAGAAATAGCTTGCCTCCATGCATGTGTTTCTATTGGACAGTACCAGTGTGCAATGTTCAAAAATCTGGAGATTGCACATGAAATTGCAGGTCATGAGTTTCTTTTTGGAAGCAAAAGAGTACAGTGTGCCAACATTGGACTTGATGTCTCCATGGTAAGGCTGGCTGATGCTGAGAAGGGTCCATGTCTTTTATGTGGGGCTTTCAGTTCCCACCTCTCCCTTGCATGCACAGCCAGCCTATTTCACTCACTTTGGTTCCCTGCCTGGCTGCTCCATGCATTTAGGTTTGAGACCTTTGCAACTTTAGGGTTTTACTCATTTGGGGTATGTGCTGTTCTGAGAGGCCAACTCTGGCTGGTGACCTAGCCTTCATGCTAAGAAACCCAGCTCCTAAGTTTTCCCTTTGCTGATTTTCTTTTTTTCCTCTCCTCTCCTCTCCTCTCCTCTCCTCTCCTCTCCTCTCCTCTCCTCTCCTGGGAGAGGTGGAGGGGAAGAGGGGGAGAAAGAGAGAGGGAGATGGTGTTTTATTTAGTCAGGTTGGGCTTTCATAAAAAAAAAAAAATACTATAGACTGGGTGGCTTAAACAACAGAAATTTATTCTCTCATCGTTTTGGAGCCTGGAAGTCCGAGATCAAGGTCCCGGCAGGGTTTTGTTCCTGGTGAGGGCTCTCTTCTTGCCTAGCAGACAGATGCCTTCTCTTCTCCTTATAAGGGCGTCAGCCCTATCAAATTAGGGTCTGACCCTTACAATCTCATTTAACCTTCATCATCTTCTTACTGGCCCTAGCTCCAAATACAGTCATATTGGGGATTAGGGCTTCATCATATGATTTTTGGGGAGGACACAAACATTTGATCCATAACAGACAGATGATCCTTTTGGTTCCTATGGCAAACCAACATCTAGTTGCTGGTGATTCCTGCAATCCAGCTAATTCCTTGCCTATGCATTCTGTGACACCCTGATATCCTTCCTTGTAACACTGCTTTGTTCTTAAGCTAGCTTCAGCAGGTCCTGTTACTTGCTGTTGAAGCTGACAAGTACTCTGAATGAAGGGTGCTATTGCATGGTGGTTATAAGCATGGACCCGTGAGTCAGTTGACATCTGGTACTCAGTTCTTCCCTACCCACAGCCAGTGACTTAGACTCTGGGATCCTCAGTTGCCTTTTCTGTAAAGTAGGGATGAAATAGTCCCTAACAGGCTGGGTTATTGTGAGGATTTAATGACATGATGTATGTAAGGTCTCAGCAGAGGACTTAGTACACAGTAAGTCCTAAATAGATGATGGCTCTTATAATCATGATAATTATTGTTACTCTTGTTCAGTGGGCCAGCTGGGCCAGGTAATTTCCAAGATTTCTCCTAGTCTTGATGTTCTCATCCCTGGTTTTAATTTAGCCTCAGAAGGGGATTTTTGGAGTGTCTACCGTGCTCCCAAAATTGTATCTAACATTTGGTGCAGAAGTATTTTCTCCTGGCTAGAGGGGTCCAGGGCTTTCCTTCAGATTCTTAAAAGGGTCTGAGACCACCCCTCCCCCACACAGTTATGGGTCACTCCTCTAGAATGTAAGGAGTCCACATATGTCAGGGTGACCCCAAGAAAGCAGAGGTGGATCCTCCTGAGGATTAGGTTGATACTAAGACAGATTTTAGTTCAAAGGCTTAATGTAACTCCCGAAACCTCAGCAATCTATGGCCCATAATCAACTTTATCAAAGCAATTTAGCAGGGATGTAGCTATCTCCTCATAGCGTGCAGCCCCACGGGGAAATAAAAATTTGATGGGAGCAGCAAGGACTCTGGTGTCCTTGGGAAAGGTCGACTTGATGTGTGAACAAGCCTTGGGTATGAGCGAATGAGTGAGGTACCTGGAACATTCCAGAATGAGGTCACAGGCTTAACCTCTTGTCAAGGTTCACATGGGATTGCAGGGACATTTGCTATCACCCTGAGCCTGGAAATAGTGGACAAAGGGTATCATGGCCCAGAGTTGTGTTTTAAACATACAGTTAAAATCAGGTTACACCACTTCACAAAAGTCTCTCTGGCTGCCTCTTTTTAAAGTCATATTTTGGGATGCCTGCGTGGTTCAGTCGGTTAAGTGGCTGCCTTCGGCTCAGGTCATGATCCCAGGGTCCTGGGATCGAGTCCCGCATTGGGCTCCCTACTCAATGGGGAGCCTCTTCTCCCTCTGCTTGTGCTCTGTGAAATAAAATCTTAAAAAAATAAATAAATAAAGCCGTATTTCTCAAACTGGGGCACCGGTAGCCCTGAAGATGGGTGACAGTGAACCAGGAGAGGCAGAAAGCCACACACACACACACAGACACACACACCCAATTAAACAAATATTTTTGTTTGTATTTGTATGAACAGATAATTGAAATATACGTGCATGGGGGCGCCTGGGTGGCTTAGTTGGTTAAGCGTCCGACTCTTGGTTTCGGCTCAGGTCATGACCTCAGGGTCGTGGGATCGAGCCCCGTGTCGGGCTCCACGCTCGGTGTGGAGTCTGCTAGAGATTCTCTCCCTCTCCCTCTGCCCTTCACCCCACTCACGTGTTCTCTCTCTCTGTCTCTGTCTCTAAAAATAAATAAATAAGATCTTTAAAAAAAATATACCACATGCAGGTGCACAAACTAAGATGAATGTTGCTGGGGAAATCTTGCAGTTGAGTTCATGAGCTCAGCACTTCTAAATGGAAAACCACTGAATTTGTTCTCTGCTGTTTATAGATACTTTGGTGAAAAAATTGAAGATGCCCTCAACTTCATAGCAGAGCAGAAAAAGCTCTTCACGATTCGACCCAAATTGCAAGAAGCATGATTCCCTCAAGCAGCTATAGGCTTCTAGTCTGCTGGCTGAGTCATACAGTGAAAGGGAACATTGTTCCCCAGTGGTTGCAATCAAAGTCCCAGGGTTGCTGTGCATTGACATTAGTTAGGTCATGTGCACATCCCAAAACAAATTCTGTGATTTTGATTGGCCAGGCGTGGATCTGGGAGGTGGGTCATCAGCTCCATCTGAACATCAAGGGCTGAGAATGCGTGCGTGCGTGTGTGTGTGTGTGTGTGTGTGTGTGTGTAGCGGGGTTTCCTTAAAGAAAATCAGGGTATTGTTCTTGGAAGAGGGTGTGAATGCTGGGCAGGCCAAACCACAAATGAGACCAAACCTCATTTACTGTATGAGGTCTGCTTGACCCCAAAGCCCATACTAACTTTTTTAAAAAAAGATTTTATTTATTTATTGGAGAGAGAGAGGAAGAGAGTGAGAGAGAGAGCACAAGTAGGGGCAGGGGAAGGGCCAGAGGGAGAAGCAGGCTCCCTGCGCCTGACACAGGGCTCGATCCCAGGACCCCTGAGATCATGACCTGAGCTGAAGGCAGATGCTTAACCGACTGAGCTACCCAGGCGCCCCTCATACTTTCTTTCCTACACTCTTCTCGTCCCTTTCATAGAGGCAAGAGCTGAGGTCAAAGAAGGGTGGGGCCTTCCTCAAAGGGACACATCACTTTAGCAGCAGAGATGGGTTTGGAGCTCTGGTGTCCTGATACTTGGTCAAGGCTACATTCTGTGTTGGGCAGAAGCCCGAGGAGCTGATTCACTTGGTGAGCATGGGGAATGGTCATGGCGCATCCCATCATAATCCTGTTTATTACCTTGTAGATGTTAGGAATAACAAGAAGATAAACAGCAGGGAAAACTGATTGATTGGATGGCTGATGCTGGGCAGTAGCCTTAACCCAAGAAGTGGGGCTGTTAATATGCCTGTGCAGGTGGGTGTAGGTTGTCTGCTTCATGAGTGGTTGAGAAGCTCCTGGAAAAATTGTGAGTCTGGCACAGTACTTCTTCTGTAGACATCCTCTCTCCCTTTTTGCTCTAACGTGGCTTTGCCCTGGGGACACGGCTTCCCCCAGAGTCCTCTCAGGTGATGGCTGTTTTTCTTGCACATGCCTCCTACTCTTGGAGTCCTCCCAGAGGGGAGGTAGGCATCTTCCTTGCTCATGCATGCTACTTCCCAGTCCTTCTCCCACTCCTCCCTGCCCAAGCTCTGGATCTCCTGTCCTCTCTCCATCACGTGCCACCCATCTTGTTGTACTTATCTCCCTCACTGGCCCTCCCCCTCATTGCTTGAGTTTGATGGTCTATTCACCATCAACACTTGCGTGTCTATAAGCAATTCAGATTTACCAGGTTCAAAACCGAGCTCCTGATCTTTATCTTCCACCCACTTCATAGCCACTCCTCCCCCCGTGTAATCCATCTCCAGTGAATGGCAACTCCACTCTCTAGTGACTCAGAAGAAAATCCCCAGATCCTCTCCTCTCATGTCCCATCAGCAAATCCCATAGGTTGCAGGGTGATACAATGGCGTACTACACAGCAACAATGTGGATGAACCTCGCAGACATAGGACAGGTGAGAGAAGCTCAGTGTGAATGAGTTCCGTGTGTGTGAGGTTCAAAAATATCTAAAACCTATACAAGTCAAAATCTAAAAGCATTTTTAAGAATCTAAGAACATCTAAACATATAAAAGTCAGAATGGTTACCTTTGTGTGGGCATTGCCTTCGAGTGGGTACAACGAACCCTTCTGGGATGCGGAACGTGTCCTAGGAGTTTCTCTGCATGGTTCACAGGTGGTGAATACAAATGTAAAAATGCATTGAGCTGTATGCCGGAGGTTTGCGTACTTTACTGTATGTACGTTATACTCCAGTAAGAAATAAAAAAATATGTTATGTATTCAGAATCTGGGCTTAGCCCTTAAATCATCCTGTATGACCTTCCAGGTTTCTTTTTCCTGTTGCAGCAACTTGAAGGAGGCTTCTTCTCTTATATTCATCCTCCACATTAAAAACATAAGTAAGTCTTATCAGCTGTCCTGTCAGAAACATCTAGAATGTGTTCCCGTTGTTCAGTCTTCACTTCTCCTCTCTAGTACAAGTCATCATCTGTCACTGAACAATGAAATAGCTTTGTTCCTTTTGATGACTGCCTTGTAGTCCTCATATACTGGATGTCGTGAGCTGAATGGTGGCCCAAAGATACGTACATGTCCTAATCCCTGGAACCTTATCTTAGTCTCCTTGGGCTGCCACAACGAAACACCATAGACAGGGGGCTTAAACCACTGAAATTTATTTCTCACCGTTCTCAAAGCTGGGAAGTCCAAAACCAAGGTGCCAGCTAGGTAGGTTTCATTCTGAGGGCTCTTCTCTTGGTTATAGGTGGCTGTTTAGTTGCTGTGTGCTCACGTGACCTCTTCTTTGTGTGCACTTGGGGTGGGGGAGGAGAGTGTGAGCAAGCTTTCCAGTGTCTCTCCTTATAAGGGCACTATCCCATCATGAGGGCTCTACCCTCATCTAACACTAATTACCTCCCAAAGGCCCCATCTGCAAATACCACCACACACTGGCAGGTGGGGAGGGGTGGCTATGGTTTCAGTATATGGGTTTGTGGGGGGTGGGGGTACGGCATTCAGTCCATAACAAACCTGTAAATGTTACCTTATTTGAAAAAAGGGGTCTTGTAGATGTGATCAAATTAAGGATCTTGCGATGTGGAGATAATCCTGAATTATCCTTGGGCCCTCCATGCAATCACATGCATCCTTGTAAGAGGGAGGCTGGAGGAGGTTTAATGCACAGACAGATACAGGGAAGGCACATAGGAGATGAAGCAGAGAGAGATGTGGCCACAGCCAAGGAATGCTGATGGCCACCAGAAGCTGGAGGAGGCAAGGAATGGATTCTCCCTGGAGCCTGTGGAGGGGAGCCTGGCCCTGCTCACACCTAGATCTCAGACTTCTGGCCTCCAGCTGTGAGAGAATGCATTTCCAGTGTTTTTAGGCACTCAGTTTGTGGTCATTTGTTACAGCAGCCCTGGGAAGTGAATGCACTGTCCTATAATTTGTGTGACCATCCCTGGTTGATGGACATTTGGGTTACTGTAAGATTTCTCTATTTCAAACCACATTGCAGCGAACGTTCTTCAGCGTTGTCCTACAGGTGCACAAACATTTCTGTTGGAGAAACTCATGGAAATACAATTACTGGGAATTAATGATCATGAGAAGTTAAAATTTTGATAAGTGCGGGGGGCCTGGGCTCTTTAAAAAAAAAATTGCTCCTATGCTAAGCCCTTCACATATGTACTGGTTGTTATTACTGTGTACTCCTCTTACCGATCAGGAAACTGAGGCCCAGAGAGGTTAAATCTTTGCCCAAAGTTATGCATTTGGGAAATGGCTATGTTAGGATATAAATCCTATCTCTCTGACCTATTTATTGAAGATGAATATAAATCACTTGGCACCCTGTTTGGTACTGACTCAATACTGACTGGATTTTTTTTCAAGGTATGTTATGAAAGTAGTATCACGTATGATGAAATCAGTAGAATTTGTTGAGCACTTACTATGGGCAACATGTAGGGCATGGTGCTGGAGGTACATCTGTGATTAAACCCAATATGATCGCTGTCCTCCCAGAGCTTATACTCCATCAGAGGAGGCAGATTTTGGTCTAATATTCCAAATGTGATGAGTATTTGGGGGCGAAGTGCCAAACTGAGGAGGCACTTTGGGGGTAGGGAACCTTGTCACCCCTGTGCCTCATAGGTGAGACAGTTTGGCTCTCCCCACTGGCTTCTAGCAATCTTCAAGCATCCACATTAAAGAGAACAGTACTGAGAAATGGCGATTTGTCACTATCAGGCCTTGGGGGCCTTTCCTGGGGTCTAAATCAACTTCAGAAGCTGAAGAGCCAGCCCTGAGTTTAGTGTGGATTTTACAGGTCAGTGAGGCTGAACAGCAGCTCCCCAGCTCGGGATAAATGTGTTGAGGTCTCTCTCTGGCTCTGGCAAGACCACTGTCAACTCAGTGTCTTCATTTCTCTGGACTGTTACGGAGAGGCTGCAAACAGTCATGAAGCTGCCTTCCTATCATCCGCTAGGGGTCTCAGGAGAACTCTGGTGGGCTGGGCACCCACTTCTGGTTTGGGGCCAGGGTAATCTGGGGCATTCTCTATCCTGGGAAGTGGCTGAGGTAGGAGGAGGTGAGGGTGAGCTCCTAAGAGCAGGGACCGCATATTACCATTCGTGCCGAGAATTGTGCCGGGCACAAATAAATATCTGTTGAGTGACCTAATTAGCAAAGGGAAGATGCCTTTTGTAACAAAGCAGAAACAACATTTGTAAATGTATGGCTATTATATTCTCCCCATCCCTCATTCCCTTGGGATGATTTCTGGCATTAGTATCATTCCCTGTCTCCCTCCCCCAGGCTCAAATGCCGACTACGCTCATGCGTAGATGAAGAACTGGAGAAGTGATGGTGGGATTTTCTTCGGAAAAGATGGGCTTGTCAGAGAGAAAAGAGAGCAGAGTTCTGTGAGAGGAGAGGGGATGTGGTGGGTAGGGAGTTCTGGAGGTGTGGAGGGATCCCTGGTAGTGAGAAATGGGCCGACGAGGTATGGGGGAAAGCTGTTGTGTTAGACAAAAGGGTCCTTTCAGGAGTGTTTCAGTAGATCATGATTAGATCCTCATTATTTCTGACCAAGAGTTGCAAGAGGACTGGCCTGGCATGCTTGTGTTTGCTGGGCTGGGTGTTTTTAAATTCTGTAGTGCTCCAGGTGTGGTCACGTGGGAACCTGTTTGATGAGCGTTGTGAGTATGCACAGGTCAGATCTGGCTCCTCATAACAGCTGGCCTTGACCATTCTGAGACACCCCCGCCCGTAATTGTGGGTGGTCCTGAGTCTTTTGTCCAATAATTTCAAATGCTAACAAATAGCGAGAGGCTTATTAGTGCTCATGACAATATTTCAAGGTAGATGTTATCATTATTATTTTCAGAGGACGAAACTGATGAGAGTTTAAGCATCTTGCCCAGGGCCACAGAGGTAGTAGATGATTCCAGAACTGGAGCTCTCAGCCTCTTCTATGTCGCTGTCTGGGCTCCTGATTCGCACGCTGCCGTGGTAGCTTAGTGTTCCTCATGAAGAGAGAAGACAAATTCCCCGTCCTTTCTACATTTGAGTTGAGATTTTACATCACGATTTCTTAAAGCTCTTTTTCTCCCCAGGGCTCGCGCACACACACGCACATGCACACGTATCCCGTCATTTGGGTTATGCTTAGTTCCAGTTGTTGTGTGTTCCCTAGACCTCCCGCTTCCCTCTGCCCTTCAGACTTTGTTGGGGAGTCTTCTCTGCGCCAGTCTTCGTTACCCTTTATGATGAAATTTCTCTCAGGACCTGAGCCATCCCTCTGCAGAACCGAGTTTCCGACACTGCTACCCTTTGTCCATTTCTCTGCCAGACAGTGTTTGAACACGTGGAAATCCCAACTACGACAGGATTCAAAGTTTTCTTCCCCTCTGCCCCCTCTCCCCGGTCTTATGTTTTAGTTGGAGGTAAATAAATACTTGGGGGATTGAGCATTACTCATCTCCACAGGCAGAAGTCTGTAAATCCCAGTCCTGACCCTGCTGGGTTCCCCCTGAGATTTTAAATAAGTTATATGTCACACTGTAAGCAGCCTGCAAGTGGAGTTATTAATAATGCATGTATTTTTGTAAATAACAGCTAGGATCAAGGTGGATATTGGAGGGAGAGCTCCGGGCTTCATAAACGGAAGCTGTGGCAGACACTTGCGTACCCAATATCTAAACCCCCTTCCTCCGGGATAGTGGAACGTTTTGTTGTTAAGCAGGCCAGGGGTATACCCAGTTCTAGGCTCTGAGCCAGGATGAGTTGAAGCCAATTAAATGGACACGCTTGTTCCTTACTTTGCCAGCGTCCCTTGCAGGTAGAAGTGATACAGATCAGGTCCATGGGATCGAGATGGAAGTCTGCTGTGTGTGCTCCTGGGAACAAGGTATCTCCCAGTAAAAGGGAAAATACAGCACCATCTGTCCTCCCTCTTTCTGCTTGGATGCAGCGTCTGCAGATGCAGTCGCCATGCTGAAACCATTAAGGGAAAAGCATAGGGATAAACCCTGACACACAGAGAATGGCCAGTGGACCTGAGTCTCTGATGAGTAAACTAATAGCAGCCACCTACTTGGATATCTTGTTGAGAGATACCCCCTCCCCTTTCTTTTGGTCCAAGCCGCTGTTAAGATTGTCTGTTACTTGCAGCCAAATGCATTCCGAGCGGACCCAGAAGTGATTTCTTCATCTTTCTTGTTGACAAATAATAAATGCTCATTTTAGAAAAAAGATTTTAAAAATGGGTAAGCAAAAAAAAAAAAAAAAAAAAGATCTGTAATCACCACTGATATCCTTTTGAAACTTTCCTATGACTAAAACATATTTAGCAAACATTTACTCAGTGTACCTATAATGACAAGCACTTGTCAAGTATTTTACTTCCTTTATTCCAGTTTATTTTCAGAACAGTCTCTTAGTTATGAATCATTACAATTCAGAAAATACACACCTGTCCCTCTAAATGTCCCTCTCCTTATTAAAGTTAGCCGTTGTTATTGATTTGTTCTTATGATACCAGATATTTTTCCTATGCAATTACATAACACTGAGAAGGTTTTGTATTTTGCATAATAATTAGATCATACCAGCCATGTAGTCCTTTCACTTGCTTTTTGTGCTCTATCTGTAGCAATTCAAACAGATCTATCTCAAAATTCTCCACAGCTGTGCAGTAGGTAAGGCAGCTCTTTCTAAGCATCCGAACTGCCCAAAGATGGAGTGGGCTGTAAGGGCTAATGATCTCCCTGTTCCCGGAGGAACCAAGTAGAACCATGCCAACCACTTGGAGCCAGAGGTTACATCAGAGGGTAGGTTGGACTATGGTGGCCTTTAAGGGACATACTTACCTGAGGTCTTATGACTCTCTGGCTTGACAATCTATATTTAGTGGCAAAGAAAGAGGTTTTTTTAGTTTTTGGGTATCAAAGAATAGTGGTTAAAAGCACAAGTTGCTAGGCATGTGACCTTGAGTAAGTCATTTTACCTCTGTAAGCCTCAGTTCCTTCAGAAGCAAAATAGGGCATTAGGTATGCTTGGTTCAGTGGTTCTAGCCCTTGGCTGCATATTAGAATCACCTGGGAGGCTTTTTCATCTGCACCCAACAAAGGGATCAGCTGAAAACAAATCTTTGCAAATGAGGCCTGGGCATCCGTAACCAGGAGAGAAAACCCCCCAGATGATTCTAGTACAAAGTTAGAGCTGAAAGCCATTGACCTAGTGTGTAGGTCACCCAGAGGTCATACTTAATGTCATCAGAAACCTCTAAGGTAAACAGTATCCATGTCACAGACAAGAAAACTGAGGCATGGAGAAATGAATTGACTTGGCTCAAGAGGTTAAGTCAAGAATTCCCACCCAACTCTGGGTTTTGTTATTGATTCTGAGAATTATGAGCCATTCCTGGAATCACCTGGAGGAACTTTTACAAATCCTGATGCCCAAGCCATATCTCAGACCAATGAAGTGAGACCCATTCATGAATACTTTATAAAATATCTAAGTGATTCTTAACGTGTAATCAAGGTTGACAGTCTCTGGTGTCGTGACACAGTGAATAAAGCACTTGTCATATGCCTTTAATGACAAGTGAATGACCCCCATTATTAGTGTTGCTTATCTTTTACAAAGGAAACACACCATTGTGGTTGATTGTATGAGCTTTGGAATCAACCAGACTTGGCTGGGATCGCTCTGAGATTATTCTGGTGCTTTCAAGCAGAAAGGCCTATCTGGGCAACGGCTGGTCTCTGCGCCTCAGCTGCATGGTCTATAAAGTGGGGATAAAAATATATGCCTCCGAACACAGTGATTGCAGTGATTAGACAAAAGAATATTTGAAATGCACTGTGAGCAGGGCTCAGGCAAACAGTGGGCACTAAAATGCTTTTGGCAGTAATTACCATAGTTAATAAGAGTTGAACCAAGTCGATTCATTTTTCCAAGCCTCGGTTTTTTCATCTGTGACATGGACACTGTTTATCTGAGAGACGTCCTGTGAAATGAAGTGTGTAATGTATAGAAAACTGCACAAAGTATATGTTCAACAAATGACCACTTGAATGGTTGCACACATTGCAGAGGCTCATGCACGCATCCCTCTGGTTTCCCCATGAAATACAGCTCTTGAAATATGGAGAGATCAGATAGTCATTGTGCCAAAATCCACAGGGCATACTTTCTAAAGCTCAATAGTAGCATTTAGATGACATCACTCTTCAGTCAGACTCAATGCCCCTTTTCATAAAAGAAAAAAAAATTTTTATAACACGCTCTTTACTATCCGGAAATGAATTTCACAGATAATAGAATCTATATATACACATAACTTCAAGAGATCAATATAATGTCCTAACAATATTATAACTGAGAATAAAGTGAAAGGAGTCTGTGATAAGATAGTATATATTTCAATATGTAAATGCTTAGATATGACTCTACTCTAAAACATAATGATATAGCCAGATAATTGCTTCTATTTATAATCACTGTGACTGTCACAGCTACGAAGGCACATTTGCACAGATGTGTGGTGTCACCTACAAAAAAATGCCCCACACAGCGCTGCCGCCCACGACCCAGTTTCCTGAAACGGTGTACTTTGGTAAAGTTCTGAGCAAAGAGAAGAACAACCTTTGCTCAATTTTCCCGGTAGTTCTGTTCCTTTTAAATTCAATGTCAGCTTGAACCACGCAGGAAATAATTTTTTGTTTACATGTGCAAGGAAGTTAGAGTTTAGCTCACCTGATGATGTTTCTTTTTCATGGAGTAAGTATCTGGCAGGAAGGACATTTATGTGAATACTGTTGTATACCCCAAGCCTAGTGGCAAGCTAAAGCACATGCGCCTCCCACCACCACATTTCCAGATATTTCTCTAGGGGGCAGCATCACTCCCACTGAGAACTTCTGCTTCAGGACAAAGGGTGCTTTTGGGCTCAGGGCTGTTTAACCAGACCTTACACTGCAACTTATCAAGTGCTTGTGGTGGGAGGGCTGTGTGTTTGTTTGCTTTTGTTTTTAACGATGAAAGGCATTTCTCGGGGTGGGAAGAACTTTTGTCCTCTGGAGTTAACTGAGGGAGCAGGGATTTATTATCCTAAGCAAGGAAAGCCATAAAAATAAAAGATCTATCAAAAAGAGCAATTATTTACATAACAAATATTTAATCATGATCGCTGAGATGGCTCTTTCTCTTAAATTTTAGTGATATGTAACTGACATAATGACATTGTATAAGTTTAAGGTGTTGATTTGATACATTTATATATGTCTTCCCCCCACCCTGCTCTTCCTGTTTCTCCCATAGCATTTCTCACCTTCTAAAATACTAGATAATGTACTCATTATGAGAATTATTGTGTCTCCTTCCTGATATGTAAGCACCTCAGGGACAGGATTCTTCTGTTTTGCTCATCAGTATGCTCCACGTGCCTAGGATGGCGCCCAGCACGTGTGGGAGATGCTTCATAAATGTTTATTGGATGAATGAGTAAATTTCCTATAATTCTCCCATCACCCTCCTGGTGAAGCTGTTATAATTTCCACTCTACAGTTGAGGGAACTGAGCGTCAGACATGTACTGAGGTCTGTCTGAATCACACGGTGAGTGGCCGAACAGCATTTGGGCCTGGTCCCCTAACTCTCCTATGCTTCTTGTGTAATTGTGGCAGCTTGCTGGGGTGGTTATGAGCGCAGGAGCTGGGGATTGAGGCCTGGGTTGGACTGGTCCAAGCTGAGTGGTTATTTACTCTGCGTGACTTAGATGATTGGTTTAGGCCTGGTACCACACCTGTAAAAATAAAACAAAATAAAAGACTAACTCGTTAAACATGGCATGATCATAACTCAGGAGTCCCACTAACTCCTTCCACTCCCTCAACTCAGCATCAAATATGAGGTCAGATCTTGACCGTTCCACCTTCAGAGTATGCCAGAACACCTCTCCCTCTTTACCTTGAACACTCTAGTCTAAGCTATGAGCATCTCTTGCCTAGACTATTATAGTAGCCTCCCAGCTGGCCTCTGCATCCACTTCTTGCCTATGAATTATCCTCTACATACCAGCCAGAATCATCTTTTTTATAAATCAGGTCATGTTATTCCCATGCTTAACACCCTTCATTACCTTCATGTGAGTCTTAGGATAAAATCTGGCCTCCTTACTTGCTCTACACAGCACTGCAAGACCTGAGGCCTGCTGTTCTCCCTGGCCTCACTGCTTTTCTCCCTCCCTCAATACACACCAGTTCCTCTGGCCTCTGTCACTGTCTATGACCCACCAGAATTTTCTGCCACAGGGCCTTTGTACTTGCTGCTCACTTTACCCAGAATACTCTTTCCTTGTCATTTATAGCTTGGCTCAAATGCAACCTCCTCAGAAGACTTTGGCAACACAGTAAGGCTTGGTGATGGTGGTGGGCATCGTAGCAGGTGATGGGGCTGCCCCCTTCACCTTCCTCTACCACTTTTTAGGCGTCTCAGATCTACCCAGTGTCTCCTTACCGTGTGTAGAGTCCATCCAACTGGGACATTAGACCTGGTCAAGTGATAGATTCAGCTCCACATCTGCCTACAGATGAAACTGCCCCCCCTTCCCTCCCAGAGAGTTTGTCTTGTTTCACTGATGTTCTGCTCAGTGGCTGTCATTTCATACCTGTTTATTCAGAAGGCGGTTGAGTGTGGCATTTCCCTTTTCAGTGAGTCTAGTCTAGGGTGGAGCTTGGTGCCCCTCAGAGGGGGCTCTGGCACAGATTCAAGCAAAGGGGGTTCCCTGGGGTTAAGGATCACCAAAGACCTGATGGAGCCCAGCAACGGACTCTGCTTCGGGTCAGGTCACCTGGACAGAGAAAGCTTCCCCTGCTGCATCATTTCCAGCAGCTCCCTGAGATGCGTCCTGGTCCTCAGCTGCCCTGCTTTCAATGCTGTGTATTCTGCCTGGGAGGCTTCCCCTTCTATCCACCTGGAAAATGTCTTCACAGGATCCAAGGTTCAGCTCAGAAGTCACCTCCTCCTGGAAGCCTTCCAGGGCCTGCAACTGCATTCCTATATGCACTTCCTTAGTTCTTTCTATGTGCCTTTGCTATTCTAACATTTCATCTTATTATAATATAGGTTGTTTTCAGCCTTTGACTCAGTCCTCCCATTTATTCATTTATTCATTCATCACACTTACACTGAACATGTGTTATGTACCAGGCAATGTTCTAGAACAATGTTTCTCAACAGTGTTTTTGGAGAACTGCCTACTTCAGAATCAACTGTAACCCATAACATGCTCTTCCTTGCTCTAACTGTACACGTAACACACTCTTCCTTGCTCCCTGCTTCAGCTATACAAGTCACCCTTCAGTCCCTGCTACTTCTGTGCTCCCTCCTGCCACAGGGCCTTTACATATGCTGTTGCCTCTACTTGAAATGACATTCCCTCTATTCTTTATGTTGGTAATCACTGTTATTAGTCATACCCTAGCTCAGTCATCACCTCCTCAGAGAAGCCTTCCCTGACCTCCTTCCTGGGTCATTCTTCCTGTGTAGGCCCTCTGAGCACCAACATCACCCCTACTAAGCACATGTATAGCCACAATTACACATGTGCATGACTCGTAGATTCATATCTGCATCCCTTGCTAAACTGAGCTCCATGAGGTCAGAGGCCAAGTCTGTCTTGCCCATCACTGTGTTCTTAGCACCTTAGTGCATGGCACAATAAATATGTGGTGAATGAAAAAATAAGCAATAGAAACCCTCCTGACTTTTCTGTGCCTACAGCATATTCGTGTGTGTGTGTGTATGTATGACAAAATTAAGCCATTGGAAGAGTGATGGAAGGTCTACAGAAGATAAAGGCCTTGACCTTTCCCGCCTCCTCAAGGCTGAGGGTACCATGACCCCTGGTAATATAACAGTATGAATGGTACAGGGCTCAGGATTGGAGGGCAAACAACCTAGATTCCAATCTAGTCTCTGCACTTGTTAACTATACAGTATTGGATAAGTCATTTCATGCCTGTGAGCCTTAGTTACTAGTATCTTCATCTGCAGAATGGGTTGATGATACCTACTTCACAGAGTCATTGGATTAATTAATACGTGCTAATGTTTATGAAACATTAACCACATGCTCATCTCACTCTTCAAAAAAGGTACTATTAATACTATCATCCCTGTTTCACAGATGAGGAAACTGAGGCCCAAGGTCATACAAGCAGTGAGTGGTAGAGCCAGGATTTAAGGCAGTCTGGTTCTAGAGCCTGTGTGTTTAATCACTGAGTTGTACTATCAGGTGGCCTCAGCCCGTCTCATTTTGTCCAGCCAAGCACTTAGCACAGCACTTGGCACATATAAGCACTCACTAAATGTGGTTTTCCCTTCTTCTCATTGTCTCCTTGGCTTGAAGTGGGGGTGAGAGAGGACCACCCTGGCATTGATTCATGTCCTGGTTCAGTCCAGGAGATAAGGTAAAGGACTGAGCAGTGAGCCTCAGCCTTTGAGATGGTTAGCATGCTCCTGTCAGCCTCTCGGCCCCACATCAAAAGGCATTTTGACAAGCATCTTTATTACCAACGTGAAAGAGACCCTTTTGTGCCTAGAGATTGGCGCTCAGAGCCTGGCTTTCCAGCTGTCTTTACTGGTGACCTGGAGTAGAGCGTTAACCCTTGCTCTTTCAGCACTTCTGTAATCCTTTTCACATTTTCCATCAACTTAGCAGATATTTATTTAGCAACTACTGCATGCATAGCACAATGCTAGGCATCATGGGAGATGCCAAAGAAGTGGGAGGTGCAGCCCCTGCCCACCAGGAGAGTATAGTCTCTCAGGGTGGGCTCTGGATTCAGGTAGGCCTGGTGACTTCAGACACATGCCTTAACCTCACAAAACCTCGCTTCCTCATCTGTAAAATAAAGATGGTAACATTGCCTTCTTCAGAGTCCTCTTAGGTGTTAACATGTATACAGTACTCAATATAAAGAGTGACTGAATGGAATTGCTAAATAAGTGTGAGCCATTAGTGATGGTAATGATGTGGAGGATGGTGATGATGGTGATGGTGATGAAAAAGGTGATGGGGATGATGATGAGGATGGTGATGCTGATGATAGTGATAATAATAATGATGGTGAAGATGAGGATGGTGATGGGATGGGAATGATGGGGATATGGATGGGTGATTTGATAGTGGTGGTGGAGATGATTATTGATGATGCAGCAAAGACCCAGAGTTAATCCCCAATTTGTTAATACCAGATATCTGAAAAACCTTACATAAGTTTGGACAGACCTGTGTGACCTTGTTAACCTCTCTGAGCTTTAAGTGCTCCCTGTATAAAATTGTGGTGATTGTTCCTACCTCATTGAGATGTCTCTCATCCAGATGGTAATGTGAGAGAGCACCAGCCTGAGTGGCTGGTACCCAATAGGTACTCATTAAATGGTATTTTTTTCTGTCCCTTTCCTTTCCTTCTTCATAGAATCCCTCATGAAGTCCTAGGGAATAGCATATTCCCAAGAAAAGAGTTTTGAGCCTGAAGTCTCTGCTTTTACCTCAAAACTCTTTACTCCAAATAAGAGAGATCTCAGACTAGCTTAAGGAAAAAGTGCGGTTTGTTGAAAGTGACAGGGCTCAGGAGCCCATGGAGGAACAGATGCAGCCAGGCCTTCCAGGGCCCTGGAACTATGAACCAGAAAAGGTCTAAAACTAAAGCAAATTCTCTCATTCTCTCCTCCCAGTAGTCAGACCTAGAGAGACTTTCTCCACTGACTCTTTCCCTGCTTCCTCAGTCACATGGTTGAAGAGGGCATCCTCCTGGCTCCTGAATTTATGTCCTCAGTTGAAACAGCAGCAGAGTCGGACTAGCTCCTTTAGGTCCACTCTAGGTTCCTGGGAGGGAAAATCTGATTGGTCCAGTTTGGGCGAGCTTTCCTTCATGGTCCAACTACCATTGACTGGAAACTCTGGAGGGGGTGTGGTTCCAGATGGTATAAAGGTGGCTTCTAAGGATTAACAAGGACATGGAGTGAAGGGTATTTTTAGAGAGGAAGGATGACAATACCAGACAAGTTGCCAGCTAAGATTTACCCCACACTTCCCGTGAGCTAGGCACTGTGCTGAGTGCTTCCCATGTGTTGTTACTCCTCCTGCTAGTCCTCTGAATTAGGTCCTGCTTTTATCCCCATTTCAAAAATGGGAAGACTGAGGCTCAGAGCCACACAGCAATACAGCTAAAGTTACAGAGGAGGAAGTGGCAGAGTCTTGGCCCAGCCTACCCTTGTGCTACCGTGTTCCCTGGGAGCCGCTTCCAGATCGATGTGCTCTTGCTCTTTGAATCTTGGAGGACAAGAGGCTCCATCCCTTGGTGAAATGCTGACTGCCTGATGATGATTCTTATAAAGTTAGAGCACCTGAGTTTTGATCACTCAGCATTAGTTATGCTGGTCATATCCCGTATTCTAGAACTGTGTTGAGAAATGCAATTTGTAGCATCCCAGGTGGAAAATTTCTGATTCTCTCTGACGGAGGATGCCAAGGAGAATTGGTCTCTATCCTGGTGGAAACATAAACATCAATTCTGAAAATGAAGGGGGGAAAATGAGGTCCTGGAAATTGACGGAAAGCTGGCTGTTTGGCATCTTGAAATTAACCAGGACTTTCCCTGTTGCTGGTTTCTTGGGCTCTGTCTATGGGTTTCTGAGACACATTGTTTTAATCCTCTTGTCATTTCATTTGACCTGGAAAAGAATATAGATTGTTAGATGCTCAGACTGTAGAATTTACACAGAGGGAGAATTGACCTGGTGGGGGCTGATGAGGCTGTTCACTCACCGACCACACAGTTTCATGTGCAGATGATAGACATGTCCTGGACATTGGCTAGCACACAGCGCGGACTCGGTACATGTACATTTTCTTCCTTTGCTTTCCTTCAGAGCAAATCTCATGCTGACTTGGGGAGGTTATTTGTTGCTACTGCCACAGCAGAGGTTGCTGTGAATGCAGTTGGGGCAAATTGAAGAGAGGTCATTCTAGGAAGGAGGAAGTAGTATAATATAATGAAATATTGCACTGCATGGTAAATATGTTGATAGCGAATGTCTCCCAGGGCACATTCTTCCAGATTCTCAGCAACCAGGTATTAAACACCTACTATGTGCTTTACCCTGGGCTAATATGCTAGTAAGGGTGTAATAAACCCAATTCTTCCCTCCCTCCACCAGGTATAGTGAAGTAGAGCCTTCAGTTTATAAGGTTAAAGGAGACAAGGTTAATAAAAGCTGTAACATAATAGCTATTGTTTATCAGGCACTCACCATGTTCCAAGCATTGTGCTAAATGCTTTTGTATATTATCTCACTTAAGCCATTCTCTAACCCCAGAAAGTTGGCATTTTACAGAAGAGGAAACCGAGGTTTAGAAAAAGAGGTTAAATAAATACATTTTTGAATGGCAGTATGGGAATTTAACACAGGTATGTATGGCTTCAAAGTCCATGTGTTAAGTGGTTTGGACAAGTATTTTAGGCCGTAGAGAGCTGTGAATAGAGGAAATGAAGAGAGTTCCTGTTCTTTCATCTTGGTGCTTTAAATACCCGGATATTTAAGTTTCAACTATGTGCCTCTGGGCAAGCTGATCAGGTCTGTAAGAGAAGCAAGGGGACACACACACACACACACACACACACACACACATCCCTTTCTCAGGTCCCTCAGAGTAAGACGAACAAGGGTGGGTATTTGAAAAAAAAAATGGTCTTACACACTCCCATCCCCCAATCCACATGGTCTGGTGCACCCCCATCCCCAACATTTGCACATGGATTAGATATTAAAGAGCCTAAACAATGCTTCACATTCACCTGGATATTAGTTGCCTATATGTTTATTTATACCAAGCTTATTCCCCAAAATATTCAAGGAGGCTTACAAGGATGTGCAAAAAGCAGCAGAATAAAATAAATGAAAATTAAGATAAATAAGACAAAGGAGGGAAACAACCCAGAAAAATTAGATGGATTCAGGGATGAGACTAGTGCATGAATTACAAGGCAAGTCGTGCTTTCCTGGTCTGGAAACTTCCTGCAACCATCGCAAAGAGGGAAATATGTCAGTTACAGAATGCACAAGGGTCATTAGGCAGATGAAAATCTGGTGGCTCAAGAGAGACACATCCATTACTGATTCAAAGATCAGGGAGGCATTCTTCCCTCTTCCCAGAGCCTCAGAGAGAAGACACAATGTAAAATAACAATATCTTCAACAATGTTTTTACAGTAAATACAGTTTCATTTGACTGCTTCAGTATTATGTCCCACCAAAGGGCAATTCAGAAAAGTAAGAGGGTCCTAGAGAGAGGAGGCAATGTGGTAAGATGCAAGTTGTCTGCTCCATGATGACACAGGATGCTATTAAGATCATGTTGTTAGGGACATAAGGAGGCATGGCTAAGGAGATTATTATAATCATGAAGACTATGCAGGTAGTGTTAACATCTAGATCAGGGTTGGAAAGTGGGTTTAATCTTGCATGGCACCCCCAATCAATTAGTAGTGACTGGATTCAATCAATGGGATGAGAAGCTGTGTCTGAGGTGAAAGTGTGCTGTAAATGGTTAGTGATGTATGCTATGAGTAAGGTGCATCGTTTATGCTGGGAATTTGTTGTTGGCATTTATGCTGGGACTGTTGTTGATGCTTGTTACAGATCCTAGCTCTGAAGGAGGTCACAGGTCACCATAGCCACCATTGCCCACTGCTTCAAGAAGAGTTTTTTCCTAATTGACCCCATGCAGATGGGTTTCCTTATTTTGATATTCTTCCTAAATTAGCCAAATGTGGTGTACCCTGAAGCACTGGAGGAGAGTCAATAAATCCATTTTCGTGTGTCCATCCCATTTTGGCTTCAATCGTCTGGGACCACAGGAGAAATCTCAAGTCACTGAACTTGATCCTGTCACAGCACAGAGCTGGGAGAAGGGTAGTTAGCAGAGTGCTTTGGGCAAGGGAAGTGGCTTGAAGAAAGCTGGGTTTCTGGAGCTCTGATGTCTCTGAAATGGGAGGAACCCTTCATTCTCCCGGGTTTTCATCCCAACCACAGCAACTTCCTGTTGTAGGGACTGCCTCTGGAACGTTCACCATCACAAGTGATCAGAATTGTGCAGTTATCATGACTGACAGGAAGGACCCCTGCTTTCTCAAATCGTCTCCCGCTGCAACAGCCAGGAGAGAAAACCATGCTATTCAGGTACCAAAAGCCAGCAGAAAAAAGGAATGTGGAATCATGGGTATTCATTCATTCATTCATTCATTCATTCAGTCAGTCATTATTCAACACTTTCTGTGCATCTACCATACACCAGGCTATTTATGTTTATTGAAGATACAAATATAACTAAGATACCTTCTCTATTCCCTATGCTCAGAGCCTAACAGGGTAGACAGGCATAATTCCAGCACAGAATGGCAGGTGCCACGGGTATGTTCAGGGTGAATAATGAAAAATAATAATGGTAGGCATTTACTGAACACTGCTTACTATGTGCTAGGCTCTGTGTGGAGTGAATACATACGTATTACAGTAATATTACTAAGTATTCATAACCTGTGAGATAGATAGGCACTGTAATTGTCCCCATCCCACAGATGAAGAAACTGAGGCTTATGGGTGGAGGTGCCCACAGTACCAAAGCAGCAGAGCCAGTATTTGATGGCAAACTATCTTTTTAGATACAGTGGTGGGACAGGCATAGAATAAGCACTGTAGACGTTCTTGTTCACAAAGCGGAAAATGTGAGGCACACAGGAGTCACTGGCCCATGGAAATTCTGAAATCCAGCTGGACAAATTAACAGTTTCTTGATTCAGACACAGGGCTTGGGAGTAATTCTCCATGGTTCTTGGCTCCACCTTCTAGGCTCTTGGTTCACCCTCTGAGTCATCCTTTATTTTACATAAAGAGTGGTGTGTGTTTGCATGGAAGAGTTTTCTCAGCTTTCCACCTGCTTGTAGAAATTTGGTGATCTGGATGTCTCTTTTCACTCTGTACTCTCTCTGTCCCTTTCATTTCAAGATTACAGTGTGTCTTCAAATATAATTCTCTTAAGAACTTTGTATATCTCCAGTGAATCTTGTCTAGTTTAACTCCCTACCACATGTGCACAAAGGACTGTGCTACACTGCAAAGTGAGCAGCTTTGCCAAGAAGAAGCCACAGAGAAAGATGAAACCTTTATGCTCTCTTTTTGTGATGTCCGGAGCAATGGCAGCCATCTTACAATTATGAGGGGAGGGCCAAGAGATTGCAGACAAGTTGATCCAAGACCCTTTGTGTGGTTGATTCACTGAAACAAGTCTAGACCATCTATGCTTGTACTTCTTTTCTGTGAGAGGGAAAAAAAAACCCACAAAAAAACCAGAAACAACCACCCTGTTTTTAAAACAGGATGCAGGTGAAAGCATCCTGACTATTCACACACCTACTTGAACTTCTCTTGCCCAGCTAATTTCTCTTTGCCTTACAAGACTCAGATCCATTCCTTCCCTGACCCCTCTTGACCTTCTTCACCCCTAGGGAGACAAGAGGCCCTTTCTCTGGGCTTGTACATCCCCTATGGTCACTTCTCTTATAATATTTATCACAGTACATCAGCACCTCAGATCTTTTCTGTAGAAATCCAGGGTTGAAGGGAATAATAGTCATTATTATATGGTATCATAATTGGGAGATTAGTTATCTGTATAATCTTATCTGTCCCACAGAATGGGTCCTGTCTTTTTCATCTTTGTTCCAAAGCCCACTGGCTGGCACATGGAAGGATCTTAAATTGTCTTTCAAATCAAAGGGTGGATGAAAACAGTGCCTATGCTAACTTCTCCCACAACCAAGACACGCACTTTCTCTGTTATTGTCCATGACACCTGGAAGGAAAGAAAGAGCCAGGGTTCCTGATGGCTGAACTAAGGTTACTATCTACCTACCTACCTATCTGGACTTATAATATGGTTAGAACAAACGCATATTTATCTACTGTTACTTGCAGCCAGATACATCCTGAGCTAAAATAGAAGTGTGCTCTTTTCCTTTCTTATATGTGATTAATAAATGTTCACCATAGGAATATTAAAAAAAAAAAAAAACAAACCCAACCCACGGCCATGTAAAAGAGTATGTAGACTAAAAGTGATTCCGGTTGGGACAGTGGCCTGTCCTCACTAAATCTGGCCTCTCAGCCATTACATATGGCAAAAAGAAGATCTCTGGGCCCAGGCTGAGAGGTCAAGTGGAGAGTTGAAGAGGAGGACCCTGGAGTGAGACAAATTGGGGTCTAATTCCTGACTCTACCACATGCATTTGGGCAAATGGCTTACCTTCTCTTACCTTCTAATTCCTCCTCTCAAATGAGGATCCCAGTAGTGTGTACTTCATAGAGGTCAGTGGAATAATTAAATAAGATGGTGCATGTAAAACTCTGGGCCCACAGTCAGGAGGAAATAAATATTTGCTCTTGTTAGTAATGATTGCTGTGCGTCTGATAATGAGATAAATGCTATAGGATAGTTTCTTAAACAAAGGTTTCTCTTGGGAGGTCCTGTATACCATATCCCTCTCTTGGAGAGTCATAGTGCCCCTTGAAGGCTCTGATTGCTCCTGGAGTAAACTTGTTTCTCTAGCTGTTAAAGTATGCATCACATTAAAAGTTTGAAGAAACAGTGTTGTAAAAGATGGTCTAGATCCTTGCTACCTCAAATAGCATCAGCATCACTTGGGAGCTTGTTAGAAATGCAGAGTCTCAGGCCCTACCCAAGACCTACAGAATCAGAATCACCTTTTCACAAGATCTCTAGGGGGCTACATGAGGCATGTGAGCCAGAGTGTCAGCTCTCAAGGGGGCTCCAAGATCTCATAGACCAGAAACCAGTAAAGCATAATATTCAAAGAGGAGGCTAGATTGTTTGCTGCAGACTGTTAGTGTCATGGGGATATAGAGATGAGAAAAAAAATATGTAGCTTACAAAGGCCTAGGAAGGCTTCCTGGAGGTCAGCCTAAAGCTGAAAATCAGGGGACAGGGATGGTGAATCGGTATGGGGGAGGGCACTGCGAGTTTGAAGAGGAATACAAAGAAAGGCTGATCCAGTGTAGACTCACAGGCTTGGAGAGGCTCACCCTGACCTCCGCTCCCTGGAGAGGAGGCTCTGCTCTGGCGTATCAACTAGTTAGCTAACTTAGGACCGTCCTCTGTTGGCCCTTTTGGTCTTAGAGGCCCTTCTAGCCATGCCCAGAGCTGCAAAGGTTGTAGCTCCAAAGCCTCCATTTTGGCTGAGAGCAGAAAGTCCTTTGGTGCCAAGATACTCCTGGTCCTGAGCTGGGAAGCCTCTTTCTCCAGGTCTCTGCTGTTACAGGCACCAGCGTGAGATTTGCATCATAACAACATTTCCCATTTATTGAGCACCTGCTGTGTGCTGGCACTTTTCACATATTCTCTCTGATCTGCACAATGACTGTGTAAGTCTTACTGATTCCTAAGTACAGCTCACTGGAGGCTTAGCCTTTAAGCTTCCCAGACCCTCTGACCAATGCTGAGGAAGATGGGACAAAGTTCCTTCATTTGGAGTATCCCCGGCTATCTCTCTTGGCAATGCTGAAGTCCCAGTTCTTCAGATCTCTCCAGGGCACTGTCCCCTTCTAACATTGTCTGAGGCTCAGGGGTGATGACACTTGGGATTGATTTGTCTTGGTCTTTCTATTATCTCTACCCTCATCCCTACTTTATTCTGGATAAAAGAATGGTGAGGCCAGGGACATTGTGGGTTTTTAGTGACTTCCTAAAGGTCATTAATTTGCATCTGTTTATTAGGAACTGGGTACTAAAAATCCCTTTAAAGGATTATTTGCAAGAGCTGTTTTCATTAGCATGCTGGTTTTAGGCTTCTGTTAAATAATGCCATGTTGAGTGAGTTGGAGGGAGACATCATTGTGTACTGGAAAAAATGTTAATCGAGGGTATTGGTGCAGACAGAGTTGGATTAAGAAGCAGGTAATCAGGGCAGTGGTCCAGTTTCAAGAGGGGCTAAAACATCACTGGACAGAGAATAAGATGGAGAAAATTGTGTTGGCCAGAACATCTCTCAGGAAGATTCCAGCACATGGTTGGAAGGAATATCTGGCCAAGTTGCTTTGATGGGGACTGGGGGCATACTGCATAGCAGTAGAAACTCACTCAATTGCCTTCTGGGTAAGTGGGGTCTCATTACCCGGTGGAACTTTGCCTAGTGGAGCTGAGTTCCCTGAACGATAGGAAAGAGGCTTCAGTGACATAGACAGCGCTCTTAATAAACTTGTTCACTCATTTATTCATTACATTAATCATTCATTCAGTCATGTATTCAGTAAGTCTTAATCTGGCTTCTCCTTTGAGCCATGTACTATTGTAGGTGTTGGGGATAAAAAATGACCATAACAGATAGGTTCTGGTCTCTCAGGAACAGTCTAGTGGGGATGGAGACAGACGATAAACAAATAAATGAACAGTTTTGTAATTTCAGGTTTCACTAAGGGGTGGGCTGGCCAGTGGCCAATGGCCTATGAGCTGGCTTTTTATGGAGACTGTTTAAACAGATAAAGATGAGTCCCTGCACCAATCAGGTTGTTTCCCTTGGGAATTTGAACTAGAGACATGGGCAAAATTGGTCAGCAGGGAGCTGCAGGAAAAAAAAAAAAAATCCCATCCCTCTCCTGTCTAGTCTACCATGGTCCATTAAAATACCAACTTCCACTATTTTTGGAAGTACCAGGGAGGGCTTCAGCCCATTCTCCCCCTCCCCTTCTCACTCTACCCAGTGGGGAGTGAGTAGTGGATAGGTCTCAGTGTGGCCTGCTCAGCTGCTTCACGTCTGGTTTCAGAGTTGCCCTGCTGGAAGGCTCTTGCTTGGCATAGTGCAATGACCCATTCTCCATCCCTCCAGGGTCTCTTCTTGCTCAGCTGGTGTGGGGTGGGTCAGCAGGGGAGCCCATACTCTGCTCCAGGAAGCTCCACTGTCTAGACTTGGCGGGGGGAGGGTTGGAAGGAGTAGAATTCCTACCTCTCTTTGCAAGTCTATGCCATGCTCTCCAGCCCAGCTTTACCACCTCTGAGGCTGGTACCTCCATTGATTCCTGTGACTCTTTCTCATTTGGACCAAAGCCCTCAGGGGGAAGAGATGTCATTGGAAAGAAACTAGGAGACCTCAATGGAACCAGAAAGTTGGACAAAGAGAGGCAAGAGAGAGAAAGAGTGAGTGAGAGGGAGAGAGATGAGTTATGGTAGTGATAAATCTCTAGAGGGAAGATACTAGAACATTCTGCAGTTCAGGGGGGTGACAAGTAACCCAGTTGCTAGGACTGTTTTTGGAAGGGGAATCACCTCCACATTCCCCAGTTCTGCTCCTGCCTTTGGTACCGTCTGCCTGGCTGGTCGCTCTAGAGTTCCTGGAGATGCCTGTCTCTGTTTCTATAGGCACCTCCTTGAAACAAGTTTCCTTAACTTGTGTTAGCTTGAGTGAGTTTTGGCAACCAGAGGAATGAAAAGGCTTAATATACTGCCCTCCTTTATCCCTAGAGGTTCAGTGTGCTTCAACCAGCAAACATTTTTTGAAGCCCTAGCATATGCCGGGTCCTCTGGAGACCTTGAGAAGAAAAGACCTAATATTTATCATGTTTTCTGTGTATTAGACACTTTTCCGAGCACAGCATTACTCATCTCATCCTCAGTCCCATAAATAAAATTATTCCCATTTAGAGATGAAGAAACAGGCACAGAGAGTTTAAGTAACATGCTCAAGCTCTTGCAGCTAGTAGGAGTAACGCGTCTTCATTTGGATTGCCCCAGAGCGGCCCCTGAGACAAGGATTTAAGTGCAAGTAGGAAAGCAAAGATGAGGGCGTGGGGGAAGGCTACTGAAGATATGTTATCAAGTACAGTTGTTAATTTTATGTGGCAACTAGGCTGGGCTAAGGAATGCCCAGATAGAAGTTAAAACATTATTTCTGGGTGTGTCTGTGAGGGTGTTTCCAGAAAAGATTAGCATTTGAATCGATAGACCGAGTAAAGGTGTACAGAATAGTTCAAAAAAGTGGAGGAAGGGCGAATTTGCGGTCTCTATGCTTGAGTTGGAACATCCAGCTTCTCCTGCCCTTGGACGTTGGCACTCCTGGTTCTTGGACTTTGGGTCTCAAACTAAATTACACCATTGGCTCTGCTGGGTCTCCAGCTTGTAGATGGCAGATGGTGGGACTTTTCAGCCTCCATAATGACATGAGCCGATTCCTATAATAAATATCCTCATATAGACAGAGATTGATGGAGATATATATCTGTATCTATAGACTATTTCTATCTCTATCTATTTATAGACATGGAGACATAGATTTATCTGTCCTATTGGCTCTGTTTCTCTGGGGAACTCCAATATACCAAGCCAGTGACCCCTGTGGGCAAGTGTGGCTTGATCCCGCTGAGGAAGCTGTGGGAGCCCGTAGAACATGCGTTAAATCTCCCACCCGGGGGATGAGAGAATTAGGGATCTCTGTACTCTGTACTCACTTCTGGCAGGCACTGGTTGAGAGCTGCTCCTGGGTGGGGGCATGGGGGTCAGGAGGGCCCCCTCCTGTCTGTTCACTGCCACGTCTTGCCAGCCCTATAGGTAGCAAAGCAGACTCCGTGATGAGGCCAAGGCCCTCAAAGGAAGACATGCAGGTGTTGGCAGGAGGAAGTTGTAAAGGCAGGAACAGGTGGGTGGGACAGCAGTGGGCCTAGAATTTGAACCCTGGTGGCCTAGCACAAGATCTGCACCCTTGACCGCTCTGCTGTGTGAATAAGGTTCTGCACTTCTCTTGAGAAGCTCACTGTTGGGGAGCCAGGTAGGAACCCACCTCCCTTCTTGCAAGATGGTTGGTTCAGACTTTGACGGGGTGGGAGGGAACACTGGGCTCCGGGAGGAGGTGGAAGCTGCTGGAATCAGGCTAGGGGCTCCAGAGGGCTCCTCTGAGGAAGTGACCATGGGTCTGGGGATGAACAGGATGGGCTAGGAAGTGAGAAAGGTGCAGAGAAAAATATCCCAGCTGCAGCAGAAAGGTAAGAAGGCGTGGCAGTGTTTGGGGAGTGGGCAATGGCCAGAGTTGGGAAGAGCAGAGAAATGAGGTTGAAATGCAGGTTCGCACCAGAGTGGACAGAATAACAGCGGTAGTGCTGAGTATATTCACTGAGGACTCACTCTGTGCCAGGATTTTCAGGTAGATAATCTCGATTAATCCTCCCTATCTCCCACTGCAGGTCATTCTTTAATTCCCATTCTGCAGAAGTGGAAGGTGAGGCTCAGCGGGAGACTGGGTGATTTCTGAGGTCCTGCACCCGACAGGTGGCACTGTTATGGCTTGAGCCCAGATGGGTGGACCTGTGAGCTCACTTTCTTATTCTTAACCATAGTGATGCTCCCTTGAAGGGCCTTGCAGTTCACGAAAGAGATCTGAACATGACTTTTTAGGGCAGGGGACTGATTGAAGAGACTTTTTTATAGAGGTGGAGGCAACAAGACATTGTGACCCACTAAATGTGGGAGAGGATGGGTGACCCCCAAGGTCTAGAGGCATTTTCAGCACAGAGAGGGGAAGAGGATGTGGGGTGTAGAATTAGACCCACCTGTAATATTGGTGTTTATTTGTTTCTCAATTCTGTCTTGACCCAGCTTTGAGGCCCTTCTAGAGGCTGGCCAGTTTTTCTTCTCAAGCAGATAATTAAGTTCACACTCCAACTAGGTCCCTTATCGGGCTTCACACCCCGGGGTCACCATGCACCTGCCCTGATCTAGCCAGGGCCGGGTACCAGACAACTTGGGACCGCCTTGATGACCCAGAGCCACCCACACATTATTCAAATTAGCCAACCCACAGGAAGCCCAAGAAACCAAGATAGCCCCATTCTGCTTGCCGGACGGAAGCTGTCCCTACAGCAGCTCCCCAGGCACAATGCTTCTGTGGCCCTCAATGGCGGCTTCCTCCCATTTGGAGCAGTAACGAAGACCTCTGCCTGTCAGCTATCCAAGTGTCAGTATGTTGTGTCCTGCAATGAGAGAATGGCGGTATCTTCTACAACTCTCCCTGGGCTTGAATCTCTGGTTCTGCCACTTAATCACTGAGTGATCCTGGGAAAATCGCCTCACCTTGCTGAACCTCAGTGTTCTCATCCATGAAATGGGGTCAGTAATCGATGTTGTGAGTGGGCTGAGGAAAGGAGTAGATGAACTAATGCAGACAGCCTTTGGCATCTATTAACTCCTTTCACAGGGCCCCGTGGGCATGAGAAAGCAGGTCTGAGGAAGTGTTTGGGGCTGGAAGTTGGGAGTGGGCAGGGAGACTTCCCAATGACGTGGAAATCCCGGAATAAAAAGATCATCTAAGTCAACTACCAGGAAGACCCTGGCCACTTCCTGCCTTGTAAATACCAGCAAATGAGATTCTCTGGAGGGTGGGGGATGTCTTGGGAGGCTCAGGGGAGGCGCTTAGGTAAACAAATAAGCTCTCCGTGCTGTGTGTGTCCATTGCTTTCTTGGCACCTGCACACCTCTCAATCTACACATTCCAGGACATGATTAAGTGTACCTGTTCAACTTCAGAGATGCTTACGCTACAGGACAGGAAGCACAATACCTCCAAATGGCTGCTGAGCGGGGGAGAGAGACTGCAAATAAGAGCCTGGAGCCCCCTCCGCCTCCATCCCACTGTCTCCTTCCCCCACGCAAGCTGTAGCAGGAGAGCCCCGTGAGACCATCAAAATGAAAAACACCAGCCTGTTTTCCACACATGGGGGGATGTCGATGTATCCGGAATCGGCTATTTTGCAACCTGTTTGTCCGGGATCTTATATCTAAATTATGTTTCTCAAAATTTAATAAATGAGGTTTAGTAGAATGCACTCAGGCAGCACTGATGAAATCTGTCGCGGAAAATATTACGATTTCATTGTTTTTATATAACCTCCTTGGAACCTGCTTCTTCTTATGTCTGCGCCTCCCCCTTTCCTTCCCATTTTCAGGTTTTTAAGTTTTTAGCTTCGCTGTGGAGTCCGGGGAGGCCCCTGGAGAGTGATCCTCCCCCGCCCCCCATTACCCACAGCAAGGAGGGGCTGGATGCCTTGGTCTAACCCTTGCCAGGAGTAAAGGAAGTTGTAAACAGTTGTTTTTAAAAATAGTTGGTTTCAGATGAAAAATTTCTGTATTCAGTTTCTCCGGTACCTAGAAAGCCACAGGAGCACATTTGCTCTGGGAAAGATATCGGGTATTTCGTTATCGGTATGCAACCTGTCACCAATATCTTGGCAATCCTGTGCTGGAAGGGAGAGATGAGATTATCTCCCTCAGCCACAGAGAGCCACCTGCTCTGTGCTGGGCACTGTGCTAACAGCTTTACCTGAGTCGAATCCTTATGCCAACCCCGTGAAGTAGGTCTTCTCATTGTCATCAGTTACTGAAGAAGAAATTGGGGCTCAGAGAGGTTTAGTTACTTGCTCAAATCACACAGCACCAAGGGGTGGAGGCAGGATTTTAACCAAACTTGGTCTGAATTATTCAAAGCTTTAGCTCCCTTACAACACTGCCTTCTACTGTCTCATTTTACAGAGAGGGAAACTGAGGCTCAGGAAGGTGAAGCGTGGGTTGTGATTAAGAACCTAGGTTCTAGAGGTCAAATTCACCCTGCATCTATCACCTTGAGCACATTACCCTCTCTGATCCTCAGTGTTTACATTTGTGAAATGGGTTGTTGGGAGGAATTGGAGAAAATCAATGTAATGTGATTACATGCATGTCACGGAGAAGATGCTCACTAAATGTTTATTTTGAAAAGCAATGACTGGCCCAAGGTCAGTTAGCATGGTGTGTGGCTGTAAGTAACTGAAGACCTGACAAATCTGTCAGGGGTTTTATTTGGTCCATGAAGCAGGAGGCTTGCTGTCTGGCCCTCAAGACTATCTGGAAGCACGTCTCCTGGGACCCAGGCTCCGACTATCTTCCGGCTCTGCCATTTGCCATTTCATGGTGTGTCTTTCTTCCTCATGGTTGCATCATGGCTGCTCCCGCACCTTCTAAGTGTTTTGTCCGTGATCCAGGCAATAGGGGAAACCGAGGCCCCGGGAGGAGAGCTGATAGACTCATCATCACGGGGACACAAGTGAGAGCAGGAGCCAGTTTCCTGATTTCCAGTCCAGCCTTTCCGTGGTGCCAAGCGATCTTGCCAATGAGGATTTTATGTTTACATAAGTTGAAAGCCTCTGGTTTTAAACTCCAGACCTTATCTCCAAAGAAATAGGCCAGAGGATGTGACAGAGGCTGGAGGACAAAGTCATCTCAGGGCCAGTGCCGGCCTCAGGCAGAATCATTAGATAACCCTTCTCTGTCTTCCCGGTTTTCATACCCAGAGCCCTGTGGTGCCCCCTCAATGCCCCAGACCCTCCTCCGCCCCCCGCACGCTAGGGCCCTACAACCTGATCAAGTGTCATCCGTTTCCGTCCTGAGTCCTCATCCCGTGGAACTCTGGGTAGCCTCAGTCCTGCACCTCCCGTGGGCATCAGTGACATTGAATGAATCAGTAAATGAGCTCATTTGATAAGTGAACTTTGCAAATCCATATGAGGGGCTCTCCTTGGAAAGAGCATTTTCACAGGGGCCTCCTGCAGACAGTTCCTCCATTCAAGGACTTAGTCTTCTAAGGAAGGTTCTGATTCGGTGACAGGTGCCCGGAGTGGGGGAGATATTTGGGGAATCTTCTTGGGATTTTTCAGAGTCTCCTGTCTCCTGGTGAGCTGTAACTTGTTGCCTTCTTCTGGCTGGGAGGTTGGGATAGGATGTGTAGAGGCTTGCTCCCCAAGAGGCAGCTGATCTGAAAAGGGGCCTCGGGGATAGGGTGGAACTAGAGGTATTGCCTCGAATGGTCTCCAGGGCGGTGTGGGGCCAAGGGGGGATGGTGCAAGGGTGGGTGAGAAGCCGGGAGCCTTGAACGGAGGCCACAGCCACACTGAGCACCAGGCAGGTGGAGGGGTTGACGTGTGAACTGATGGTTGTGCCTCCCAGGATGGTAGTGTGTCTGTCGTTCGGTGTCCCTGCCCCTAGCACATGGGAGGATTGTTACCTGCACACCCCTGTCCCCCCATGTGCTCAGACACTTCTAGTGGGAGTCCTATCAGGAGGATAGGAGTAGGATCTTTAAAATATTTTGCCGTATGTTTCTTAGTGTAGTAGTTACCGGCAAGGGCTCTAGAATCTCCTCCCTTGGCTCAAATCCCCTTTATACCATTTACTGCCTGGCCTTGAGGACCATTATAAAGATAATTTCATCTGACTGTTGTAGGTTTTGAATAAGATAATATACAACTTTCAGCACTTGATACATACTAAGTGTATTAGGTTGGTTTGTAACAGCGGCTAACAATGCCTTCTTACCTCACACAAGGTATATCATGTCAGAAACTGCTTTCCCCTCTATTCGCACCTCCTGATTTGCACTGGAGGCTTCTAGAAAAAATAATTCCATCAGTCCCAGTGTCTGGTGTTCAGACACAGCAAGAGTTCACACACGATAGCGTGGAGGGGGGGAGAGGAGGCTCAATGAGAAGAGACTGTAAAGTAACAAAGAGGTCTCTGTTCCCATGAATCCGCCGGTAGGGAAAAAATTCAATGGGCATAGTGACCCAGTCCCAACCCGAAGTCCTGGGAGTTGGAGGAAAGAGTAGTTCTGGGGAAAAAAAATTAAAAACACACAAAAAAACAAGTGTACTCTTCCTTTTGTCATCTTGAACTTGGCGCTGTTGAGAGAAAAAGGCTGTGTAATAATGTGAGGTGGGACAGTGCCGTGGTCCCAGGCGCGGGGTCCCCCCACGTGGCGGGGCTTGGGGTAAGTTCTGCACAGCAATTCCTGCCAGGCAAGGGGGCCCCGAGTACTACAGCCGGAAACAGTGCCAAGGCGGCGGGAGGGCAGACTGCAGCTGCCTGACCAAATACGAATGAGCTGTCATCCCCTGGGGACTCCCCAGCTTCCAGATCAGGGCAGGAGCCTTGCAGAAGGTTGAGTGTCTTCCCCTTGCCAGGGGAAGGGGCTACGGAGCTGGAGAACCTCAGGTCTGCCCTCCCATGTGACTGTGTTTGTACCCACCAGCTGGAGAGTCTTGGTGATGCTCAGGTTACCCCCCACACCACACAGCATATCATTACATGCAAAGTTAACACAGAACAGCCTGAGCAGAGAAATCCCAGGGGGATTTATAGCAAAGGAATCACGGGGACAGTGGCGGGCTCAGTACCGGGAGATGGATTGTGGCTCTAAAACATGGCAACAACACCTGGCTGGTGCCGTCCCTTTACTTCTCTTTCTTTCTTGCTCGAAACGGCCTTTTCAGACCTAGCTGTCAAGTCCCTTCCCCTGCCATCTCTCTCCAGCAAATCACAGCCCTCATCCAGCACGGGTGTTCCGTCTCTCACCAATTCTTAGCTGCTTAGAATGTGAACAGAAAGGGAAAATGCAATTAAAAAAAATACATGGCTGTAACTGATTTATTAATAGCCCATAATGCTGGTAATAGGCAATCTATAAGTCTGTTCTTAAGAATTTATAGGGCAAATATTCCAGAACCATATTAAAGACACCACTCATAAATGCCTGCAAGCCTCAATCTATTAACTTAGGCGGTGGGAGAATACCATTATCTGTAGAAAAACAGAGATCCAGCCCCCAGCTTTGATTTCTTCAGATGCTCCAAAAAGCTCACAGTAAGTAAGCAAATTGTGTGACAGGCTGGAGGCAAAAGTATTCTGTGCATAGAAATCAGATGTTGACTTTCTTAATATGTGTGTGTACTTTTCAGAAAGAGCCTGGGCTTGGGGGAGTATAGGAGGGGGGCAGTCATGAGGAGGGGTGCTGGAGAGAAGCAGAGGCTGGGAATAATAAGGTGAGGCACTGGGGCCTTGTTCTTTTCTCTTTATTCACTGAGACTTCAAATAATTCTGAATATCAAAGTAAAACATACTCACTGTTGAATATTTGACAATATTATTGTCAGATGTTAAAAAAATAGGAAAAAAATGACCCATCGTTCAACCATGGGTGACCTCCTTTTAAATCACTGTTCCTTACAGAATGGTGGAGAGGTCACTTGCGTCCCAATTCCTAGGGATGGGAGGCAGGGGCCTCATTAAAAGTTATTTCCAGGCCCCGCCCAAATCTACTGACTCACGAACATGTGGAGGTGGGACTTTGGCATCTGTTTTGTTAGCGGGCTCCCCAGGTGATTGTGAGTGAGGCATGCTGAAGCTTGGGAACCTAAGTCTTTTTAAGTGATTATCACCTGAGTACAGTTACCAAATGGTACCTCTTGAATTAGTGAAATCAGAGTACCCCGGGGACAGCACTATTCACCATCACCAATAGGTGAGAACAATCCGAATGTCCACCAGCTGAAGAACGGATAAACAAGATGTGGTCTGTCCACACAGTGCAATATTATTCAGTCATAAAAAGGAATGAAGCACTGATTCGTGCTACCACGTGGATGAATCTTGAAAACATTATGTGAAGTGAAAGAAGACATTGAAAGGATGAGTGTCGTAGGTTCCATTTATACAAAATAACCAGAGTGGGCAGACCCATAGAGTCAGAAAGCCAGGTGCCAGGGGGAGGGGGAAATGGGATATGGGTTTCCTTTTAATGGGTAAGGAGTTTCCTTTGGGGTGATGAATACACTTTGGCACTAAATAGAGGTGGTGGTTGCATAATACTGTGGATGTGCTAAGTGCCACTGAACTGTACACTTTAAGATGGTCAGTTTCATGTTATGTGAATTTTACTTCAATAAAAAACAATCACTTGAGGGAATGAAAAAAAAATTCAGATTTCCAGGCTCTGTCCCTGGAGATTCTGCTTTGGTGTACCTGGGGCAGAGCCCAGGCTTCTGAATTGTAAAAGGAGACGGCAGCAGGTACTTCCAATGCAAGACCGGGTTTGGGTGGCGCCTGACTGAGCTAGAATTAGAGCCATACAAGTCCAGAATGAAGACAGCACCTATCCAAAATGGCAGCCACCTGAAAAACCGTGGTCTCCCTTTTTGCTCCCTTGCCCGTTACCTAGGTCTCTGGTATGGACTAAATGTTTGTGTCCCTCCCCTCACAAATTAATATATTGAAGCTTTAACCCCCAACATGGGGGTATTTGGAGGTGTGGCCCTAGCTAGATAATTAGGCTTAGATGAGATCTTGACGGTGGGGCCTCTATAATGCGATCACTGTATCCTTAGAAGTGGAAGAGACAGGAGTTCATTCTCTGTGTGCCATATGAGGACCCAGTAAGAAGGCAGGCCATCAGTAAGCCAGAAAGAGAGTCCTCACTGGGGACTGAATCTGACTGATGCCTTGGTCTTAGACTTCCCAGCCTCCAGAACTGTGAGGAATGAATGTCTGTTCTTGAAGCCACCCAGCCTACGGTATTTGTCAAAGCAGCCCAAGGAGGCTAAGAGTCTTTTTTTTTTTTTAAGATTTTATTTATTTTAGAGAAGGACGGTGCATGTGCACATGAGCGGGGGTGGGGGGCGGAGCAGAGGGAGAGGGAAGGGAAAAAATCCCAAGCAGACTCCCTGCTCAGTGCAGAGCCCGATGTAGGGTTCGATCTCATGACCCTGAGATCATGACCTGAGCTGAAACCAAGAGTCAGGTGCTTAACTGACTAAGCCATGCGGATGCCCCAAGTCTTTTAAGGCTTGACATTCCAACTTCCACACCCCCTGCCTGGAGTGCCCACCTTCTTCTAGACCTGTCCAGATTTACTCTAAACCTCAGCTCAAGTTCCGACTTGTGAGGACTTCTGGAGCAGCCTCCTCCCTTCCCCAGGGCTTGGGCATTTCCTTACCATCCTCGGAATTTAGCGAATTATGTAAGTCTTGACTATATTTGCTTTTACTTCTTTCTGATGTGGTTCCGGCTACATAAATTTTTCATCCTGTGCTACTTTTACTTTTGATCATTTTTAAAAATCATTCCTTTCATACTTTATTTGGGGTGAGAATTCATCTGTTTCCCTCACTTAACTCTGAGCTTCTCCAGGGCAGGGTCCCTACCTTGTTCATCTGGGGGTCCTCCATGGAGCCCCCACATATCCCAGTGACCCCTTCTCCATAAGGCTCTCACACCCAGCCAGTCAGCAGATTACTTTCCCCCTCACCTCCTGTGGTAATAACAGTGATGAAAAACAAGAGTATTAACAATGTGGTTTATTGAGCATGCATGTCCCAGGCTTTGTGTCAGTTCTACACACAAAACTTCTCAGATCCTCAAGACAAACTTGAGATATTCTTAACAGTAAGGAAACCGAAGCCTAGGAAGCAATTTGCTCAAAGTCAAAGATAGCAAAATCAGAAATGAGTAGAGCTTGAACTTGAACTCAACTTTGACTCCCAAGTCTGTTTCTAACTGCTACCCCCTCATTGCCTCCCATGGTCATTCCTTGTGCCTCAGTTGGGGCCCTTAGACTACTTGCCTTGAAGGCTATGGTTTCTCCAGCCAGCCAGCCAGCCAGCCAGCAAACTTTGCAAGGCACTGAGTAAAGTGTTAGAGACTCAGAGGAGAATGAGATGAAATCCCTGCCTATATATTTGAGATTGATTTCTGTTGTTAGTTCCTACACCTGTTGTTCATGACCAGCACCCACTTTACTTCACTGGTCACTTCTGTTATTGGGGTAACCTCTCCCCACTGGAGACAGTAGGGTGGGGCCATAAATGGAGGCTCTGCTCTACCCTGGCCAGGGGTGGACCTGTGTCCTTAGCAAGGCCAGTCCATCACCCGCTCCCTGGAATTTGATTCTGAGCAGAGGGACAAGATGTCTGAAAGGTCAAGGCTCTATTTCCATCCCAGTAGTGGATTCACACCCAGATTCTACTCCTTGGCTCCCTGGAGCATCTTTAGTTCATTCTGCAGGCCCAGTCCAATCTCATTGATTTCTTGAGTTCTGACATCGTTCCAATAAACTCCCTTGTTGCTTAAGTTAGCCAGAGGCTGTCTCTGTCACTCACGACCAATGAGCCCTGACCTATACAGAGAAGTAGTGTGTAAACTGGGTGCACATGGCAGAGGCACCCAATTCAGTTTGAAGGGGTCAGGGAACATCCTGGGAGAGGTGACATCTGCACTGAATCTTCGAGGATGAACAGGAGGGAGTGGGATATAGAAGTGGATGGCTAGGGTGCAAGACAGAGGAAAAAGTATGCTCACAAATGCTGACGATCAGCTGCTCTTACGGAGCACTTTCTCATGTAGCTCCCATAATGACCCCTTGAGGCTGGTTCTGCTCCCACTTTATAGTTGAGGCTCAGAGAGGCAGTGTGCTTTGCTCACTGCCACCCAGCTAGTGAATGGTAGAGATGGGATTGAACCTAGAACTTTCTAAGAGGCCTGATTTCACAGTAGGTGGATTAGCGGCCAGTGGCCAGAGAGCCCATCAAGAGGCCATTTTTTTTCTGGTCTGTTGGCCTCGTCGCTCCTGGGGCAGTGGCCTTCTGCTCATGTGATTCCCATCTCTGGCAATTTCTGGGTCTTCCTAGGGGAGGTCTGCTCTGTATAATGTGGTTTTAATGGCTGAGATGTTTCTTTTCTCCTCTGAAAGAGTCATCACTTACTTCTGTTCAGGAGTGTGGGCAATTAGAGGAGCCAGGCATCAGGCCCTTACTAATTGCCTTTGTCTGTGGATCTGATGCAGCCTCCCCTGTGGCCGGGGTGGCAGGGCATTGGCCTCTGGGAGGATATTAAGTTGCTGCCAAGAGCAGAGAGAGTGTGGAATGCAGCTAAGGGCCAGGCCCAGAAAGGGAAGGAGGGCTTTCAGGCGTGCACGTGTGCACCTACGCACGTGCGTGTGTGTGTGTGTATGTGTGTGTGATGAAGGATGAATGTGGGGGATTCCACAGCCTGAATTAATCTCTCCTCTTCCCAGCTTCTTCCTTTCTTTCTTCCTAATTTCTTCATTTATTTTTCTCCTTTCTTATACAAATATTACAAGCCCTTTTTTTTGGCGGGAGGGGGGGAGGGCGGAAATATTCAGTAGGAAAACAGGGAAAAGATAGGGCCCAAATTCACTACCCCAGACCAGCCATTGTGAACAATTTGTGATCACTTAGTTTTATATACTCTTTTGTCATTTGCTTTTAAGAAAAAAACAAAACAACTAAGCAATACATCATAAATATTTCTATGGCAGGAATTTTTGTTGGCCACATAGTATTTATTTTTACAAATGTCTATTGAGTGCCTAAGTGTTTTATATATTGTGGATGCATCAGTGAACAAAAGGGCAAAAATCCCTGCCCTCCAGCTAAAAGCCAACGTCGTCGTTGGGGTCCACCCTCCACGACCTGTCCCTGATGTTTATCCAGTAGTGACTTTCTCTCTCAGTTCTGCTTGAGAGCAGTTGGAGAAAGAATGACATCACCTGTTTGGATTGGCCAATAAGCCAGGGGCCAGGGACCACTTGAATCCTTCTCTGTCCTTTCTAGGCTAGCTTGACTCTGACTCAAACAAAGAAACTCGGGACCCAACATGGGGATTGCAAAATGGACATGGTTCTTGTCCTCAGGGAGCACGCAGTCATTTAGACAACTTAAAAATCTTCCCATTATTAACGTGCTGCAGGGAACGCTAGAGGGTCATGTTGGTGGAAAGTGGGAGATGCTGTTGGCCTGGGGAGATGTGGGAAGATGGGCAACATGTGATTCTAGGCTAGGGAAACAGCCCGGGGACATTTCTCCCAGAGGAAAGAAAGCTGTACTTGGCTGCTTGTTCAGCCCCTAATCCTGAAGAATTGGGAGCACCTTGAGCAAAGCATTCTACCTTCCTGAATGCCTTCCAAGCCTCCTCTGTCAAGTGGGAATGCTGGCACCAAGTGTACTTATTGGGATAATTTCCTCCAAGTGGGATGGACTTCCCCTCTGGATGACTGCTTCCCATTTAGGAGGATTTCATGCGTTTTCCCCATCATCTGGTTTGTTCAAGTTACCATTTATCGAGCACCTACTAAGCACCTGGCATTGTCCCAGACACTTTATGTCAGCTATCTCATTCAATCCTGTGAGATAGGAATAATTACATGTCTTCCTTTAAAGATAGGAAATTCAAACCTCAGAGAGTTTGAATAACACACCCAAGGTCACACAGCCAAGAAAGGGCAAAGCCAGAATACCTACACAGGTCTGCTGAGTGCAGAGCAGGTGTGCTTTCTTTTTTGCTACATCTACTGAAATAACCAGTTCCTTTTATTCGAAAACTCTCTCAGGATGAAGTACAAAACTCTTCAGAAAGAGCTTAGGATTGCAAAACCAAGCATCCTGGAATGAAACAGTAAAAAGAAAAGACATTTCAAAAGAACATAACAAGGTTTTTAAAAAATGTGTCTCTTTTCATTGTTTTTCTTTTTTCCTTATTATGAAAGCAATTCATATTCACTGTGGAAATTTGGAAAATACAGAGAAGTATAAAGAAGAAAATAAAAATCACCCTAATCTTATTACAGAAAGAAAGTTGCTGTTAACATTTGTTTTATATCCTCCCAGTATTTTTTCATATGCCTAAATGTACATATATATATTTTAACATAATTGGGATTGTCCTGCCAAATTGCTTTCCAGAAAGGTTGAGCTAATTTACAGTCCCACCAACAGTGTTTGAGAGTGCTTTCTTCACTCTGGCCAGCCTAGAGGTTTCTCTTTTTTGTCTTTTTTTGTGTGTGTTAAACCTAATTTAATAGGTTTAAAGGCAGTATCTTGTTTCTTCTTGCTTTTCTTTGATTACTGAAATGGCTGAGTTTAAAAAAAAAAAAACTTATAAGCTTATTAGACACATGTATTTATTCTCCTGAGAATTGTTTTTCACATCTTTTTCTCTATTTCATTGGAGCTTCAGTTTTATATTTCTTATTGATTTGTAAGAACTCTTTATATATGAACGTTTTAAAACTTGTCTGGGGGTAAGTGGAGGCAAGCATACTTTCCTCTGGGGCTTCTACATTTATTATAGGTTCTAAGAAGTTGGCTGTTTGGCTTCTTAATTTGGCTTGTGATTTTGGGGGGAGCAAAAAACATTTAAGTTTTTTTTTTAAGTCATGGTCAAATGCATCATTATTTTCCTTATTATGTATTTAAAAAGGTGGATTTAAGACCTCACTGTAGATCATTCACTAGCCTTAGTTTCTCTAGCATAGTGGTCATGAAACATAACTGTAAATCAGGATTGCTTAGGGTTTTCTGTTTTTGTTTTTGTTTTTAATTCTCAATGCCTAAGCCACACCCCAAACCAGTTAAATCAGAATCTTAGGGCAGGTGGTGAACCTGGGCATCAACTCTAAAATCTTTACAGTTGAGTGCAAAGGGCAGCCACACCTAAGGACCACTGCTTTATCCTCATTTTTCCCACAATGGGAAGGGTCATTGTAGATAGTAATGTGACCAGTACAAATCAATCATAATGCAAAGTCTAACCACTAGCCCCATGTACTGAACACACAATACCAAAATGGACCTCTTCCTTCTTAGAGCAGAAAACAGGGTATGGTGAAGCCAAGCAGCTCTTGGGGGATGAGAAGACTGTATGCCCTGGGGGGAGGTGCTTATGCTCTTCAGAAAGGCTGAGGAGGGCGCCTGGGTGGCTCAGTTGGTTAAGCGACTGCCTTCAGCTCAGGTCATGATCCTGGAGTCCCGGGATCGAGTCCCGCATCGGGCTCCCTGCTCGGCAGGGAGTCTGCTTCTCCCTCTGACCCTCCCCCCTCTCATGCTCTCTCTCTATCTCATTCTCTCTCAAATGAATAAATAAAATCTTTAAAAAAAAAAAAAAAAAAAAAAAAAAAAAGAAAGGCTGAGGAAAGAGGCTCTCATCTATATCATTTGGAGAAGAAAAGGAAAAGTAGGGGCAGTTCAGAGGCCTGGTTTTATTATCTCCATTTTAGTCACGAAGAAACTGAGCACCGGAGAGGTTAAGCCAGTTGCCCAAGGTCACCCAGCAATTTGTAGCCCGAGTCATATGTTCTCATTTTTGATGAGTGAGGAGGGACATTCACTGGGTATTGTGCCATCCATCCATCCTTGGAAAGGGACTTGATGGGAATCCTTCCTTCCAGGGTCTTGTCTGCATTTTGAACAACTGAGGATGCTGGATAAGTCAGATCTCCTTTCTCATTTTTTCACATAGGGTGGGGCAGTTCATGAAAACAGCTAAAATCAGTATGCTATTTTTGGTTACTTTTGTCTAGGATTGCCTAAGCCACCAATTCTTTCTGATGACGCAAGTAGTTGGAAGTTGGGTATGGATTATCATGTTCCATTTTTTTTAAGGATGTGAATGTCTGTAGCCAGGTTGGCAGAGATGAAGGTGACCTTCCTGAGGTCTTACAGAATCTCAAGCACAATGTCCTGTCAGTTGGAGGCCGAATCAGAGCTTGTTTGGATGCATGCACTGTAATAAGACTTGACTCAATCTTCACAACAGCTGTAAGAAGCAGCTGAAGTAGCAGAAGTAAAATGTATTCCCATTTTACAGATAAGGAAACTGAGGCACACAGTGTAAGCTACACAGAGCTAAAGGTCACACATGCTGGCGAAGAATGGAATAATCTGCCTGCCTGCCCCCCAACAGCAGCAGACCCCCCAACTGTGTATCTGTCACCACCTTTTTCCCCTTTACATCACCTTCCTACCACCCTCCACCTGGGAGACCTGCCTCTCAAAGCCTGTTCCTCATCAGAGGGTGACAGTGTTTCTCTCCAGAGAGGCTCTTGGCTTGTAATTACTAATCAGATGTAGGCAATCAAGCTGCATTTCCATCCCCCCATTTGCCTCCCTTCCTCCCCTCAAGAGACACCTTTCTTGGGGGGAAGGTGACTCCTTCAGGAATTCAGATTAACATCAACAACAGGGGTGGGAGTGGGGAGAGGATGAAGAAAGGCATCAAACTCGTTTGTAAATTGCAAATGACAAGGCATCTTCTGCGATGGTTTGCTCTCTGCTATTTTAAGGGGCCTCATTTAGCATAATATTTGCATCGTTTGTGTCTTACCCGATAATTAGGAGTAGAGACAAATTCTTCTTGTTCTCAGACTAAGGGCATTGGGGTGGAGAATTAAGGAAGCTCTGGAGATGGCACAAGGTAGTAAAGCCTTTAAAAGTTATTCCCTACAGCCCTCCCCCGCCATCTCCACCCACTGTCTTGCTAAAATTCCCTGAACACCAGACTTTGAACTGGGATCATTGCTCATTGTTTGGCTCCAGGGAGCCTATGACCTCCCTGAAACTCTAAGCAGAATTCAGTGTTTATGAAATTGTCTGCAACTTTTTCCCTTTTATGGCGGGAAGGTCCCTAGCTTCCCTCAGTCCCAGTTATCTGTAACTTTCAAATTAAGAATGACTCACAGTGGGCATCAGTTTGGCTTCCCTAGCATCCGTCTACCCTTCTTTGGGTCCCAGCATCTTGATTTTCCTTCAGGAAACCAACTCTCCTCCATCCTCCTTCCATGTTAGGGCTGACCAGGAGAACTTCCTGTGACGATGCAAATGTACCACATAGTCCATTTTTCTACTCAAGGGGGCTAAGGACCTATATGCTGGCTGAGCAGTCATGAGGGTCCCTGGTAGTCCACATCTTGGCCTGATTTCTCTCCGAGCCTGACAAATTCTTCCTCCCCTTCTGATTTACTTGTCTTTCTGATGGCTACTGCAGTAATGAGTCGTGGCTGAGTATATTTAAATGCAAAATACCATTATCCTTCATTAAAAGGCCTGTCACCACTGGCCTTCCTGGGAGAGAGTGATTTTGCTATTAAGGGCCCCTTGACATATGGCCCAGGAATGACCAGCCCATCCCAGGGCCCCTGCCTCCCTTCCTAGGATGATCATCTTCTGACTCAGCTGCTTATGCTGATAAGGGCAAGGCAAAGCCCTCTGAAGCCGAACTTATGGTAGGTGGAGGATGCTGAGGACTAGGATGTTGCTGCCTCATTTTCACCAGCCTGCCAGGTGCCTGGGAAGCATCCTGGTACCTTATAGAGGAGACCCATTTCCTGTCTCTCTCATCATTGGATCCTCAAGCCTGACTTGAAATTTTTGTTCTCTTTCAGTATCCTCTTAGAAGATGTGACTCCCTTTAAATTGTCCAACATTTGACTTTTAAAAGGTCTAACTGGTGCCTAGGTTGGAAGTTGACAGTAGTTAGGAGCACAGGCTTTGGAGTTGGGCATAACCTTTCTTATGGTTCTGCCACTTACTCGCTGCATCATAAAACCTGATGATATCCCTCATTGCTGGGATCACATTTTGGGGGACATGTCCTGAGAAGGTGTTTTTACTTACTTAGTGACTTAGTAGTAGTTTTGGGGATGCTCATACTGATTTCCTGGCCTCTTCCTTTGCAGGGCGAGGGGCTACATTGGGATGAGGCCTCGGGCCTGGAATTTTCTTGCAGGGAGGGAAGAGGTCTGAGAATGGAGATGGGTAGCCTTAGGCTGAGGGCAGATGGCAGTGGGTGAAGTGTGGATAGAGTTACAAGAACCTAGTCTTTCAGGTCAAAGAGGCTTGCATTCAAACCCTGCTCTGCTCATTCCTAGCTGTGTAACCTTTGGTAAGTCATTCACCTTCCCTGTGCCTCAGGTGTCTATAAAATGAGACTATCAGTTGTAGAGATTAAATGAGATGCAATATGATACATATTTATCAAGAGAGTGCACTCTTTGCACAGTGGCTGGTACACATACGCAGTATCCCAGGACAAGGATTTAAGTGCCAGTAGTTTATTTGGCAGATGGTTTTAAGAACTACTAGTAGGGAAGTGAGGAACTGACATAGGGAAGGGGGAAAGGGCAATAAAGGCTTGTTATTGAGCATGTGAACCCTGTGGACAATTGGAACTCAACTCATTGGGGACTCCTGGGAGATGTGTAAAGCATACATCAGAGCTATCCCACTTAAGAAGTTAAGAAGCTGGGGTTTTTATCTTCCAGCTCCCACCCATCACTGGGTAAGTACCCTTATTGGGGCATTAACTCCCAGAACTCCTAGTACATCCTGAATGGGCAGGGAGAAAGCCCTCGGTTAAAGACTTACAGGAGAAAACTCTCAAACATATGCTGGAACAGTGAATGCCAAGGGAATGTGGACAGGTCGATCTAAGTTCAGAGTTATGTTCTACCGCTTATGACTAGCTATGTATTCTTGAGCAAATCATTTAATCGCCTGGCTATTCAGAGTGTAGTCCATGGGAGCGTGGGCATCACCTGGGAGCTTTTAGAAACGCAGATTTTCAGGTCCCATCCCAGATGTATTCATTACCTATTACTGCATAACAAATAACCCAGAAACTTAGCAGTTTCTACAACATACATATAATGTCTTGGCTAGAGTCTGCTTGTTTTCATGACATGCATGTGGGATGCTGCTTTGTGGTTAAGGAGAAGGGAGATTTGCAGCCAGGGAGGGTTGAGGAGGGAAGAATAGTAAGTGTAGTCAAGTGTCTGTCTCTCCCCTTACCCAGATCAAAGCTGTCAAGTTCAAGACATAACGTGAGATTCTGGACCTAAGCAGGGCTTCTTAGGGATGAGGTAGGAGCGCAACATAAGGAAAACTCCATCTCCACAACTCTGTGTGAGGTCTCAGTGCTGCTCTGGCCCTTGGGGTTTCATGGTGGCCTCTAGTGGATGTATCCAGGGGCAGTAGCTTTGAGCAACTATGAGACCCAGCTTTCTGCTCTCTGCCCCTCCCCAATCAATGGCTCAGGACCTATGTCAGCACATGTGGACTCTGAGTTGTAACTGCTCACTAATTTATAGTACTATTTTAAGCCCCTTAGGTGTATAAAGACATTGAATTCTACAATAACCTCATGTTATAGGTTTTTATTAATATCTTCATAATTTATATAAGGAAAGCAAAGTTCAGAGTGGTAAGTAACTTGCCCAAAGTCACACAGGAAGGGGGTGGCAGAGCCAAGCTCTTAATGGGACCTCAGGTTTACTTATGAGCTGCAGTTCTGACATAGGTTGCACACCTGTAGATTGTCAAGCACTTGATTGATTATACCTCAGGGTTGATGTTGGTTTTTATGTTTTTTTGCCACAGTTACCTTTGTTCCTTCTAGCCATGTTTCATAATGCAAGTTTTTATACTTTTGTTGACTCATTTATTCAGTAAATGTTTATTGAGTGCTTACTATGTGCCAGGCATTATATAAAGGACCAGGGAAACAGAAGGAAATAAAACACACAAAGTCTCTGTCTCTGTGGTGTTTATGTGCTAGTTGTCCAGTAATGGACAAATGAGTTATCCAGTATATTAGAAAGTGACAAATGCTATAGAAAAAATAGATCAGGGTAAGAGTGATTGGTAGTGTGTGTTGCAATTTTAAATGAAGTGGTAGGAGGCGAGGGAATGAGCCATGCAGCTACCTGGAGGAAGAGCATTCTAGTCAGAGGGAACAGCCCATGCAAAGCAGATGGCCAGAGTATGCTGGGAGCATTTTAGGAGCAGTAAGGAGACCAGTTTGATTGGAACAGGGTAAACAAAGGGAGAGTAATAAGAGATGTGCTCTCAGTAGCTGAGCCAAGCAGGTAGGGCCATGTGGAGACTCTGGCTGTTACTTTGAGTGATTTGAGGAACCACTGGAGGGTTGTGAAAAGAGGAGTGACTCCAGTCGATTTGATTCTAAAGGAGCACAACAATGTGACGAGGTTTTGTATTGAGAATGGGTGATAGGGGGATGAGTAAAGAGTCAGGGAGACCAATGAGAAGGCTACGGCAGTAACCCAGGTAAGACATAGTGGGGGTCTTGGGCCAGGTGGAGGTGGTGAGAAGTGGTCAGAATCTGGATACAGACACTAAGTTTTGAGCAAACATGAGATTGAGGATTTATCTTGCCCCACACTTCACAGCTGGTCAGGTCACAGGGGCTTATGGAACTGGGATCCTTTGGTTCTGAAGGCAACTAAGACCCTTAACTCCTTCATGGGGCTGCACATATCAGACATGTCAGCATCAGGAGTTACTGCTGGCAACATCTTTTGTCTCTCCAGCAGGGAGATCAGTGGAAGCTTTTATCTTAATTAGGTTACACAGGGTGCCATCATCCATCCGTCTTCCCCAATTAACTTGGGGGAGAATATGAGGGTGATGATGAAAGGGAAGACAGCCCCAAGCTGATAAATATGAATCAGAACAGACTGGTTGGAGTGTCCGAGGACTCATCAGAAAGGAGGAGGGAGAGGAGTAGGATTTGTCAAAGATGTTCTAGTGGAGAGAAAGTGCAGAAGGCTGTTGTGTGGTAGGGGATTGATTTAGGAATTGCCCCAGGTGGGGCTAAGCCTGCCTTAATGGGAGAACTCCACCTGCATCTTCCAGACTTGGGACATTGTTTATGTCACTAGGCTGGTTAGAATATCAAGATTCTGGAAACTTTACTGATGGCTGCAGTAGGAGTGGCTTGTGTGGGCTGTCACAGCTGGATGTGACATGATGTCTAATCCTGGCTGTACAGAAATTAGGCAGTGGAGAGAAGGAAGGGAGCGAGCTCCCAGAGAAGGAACAATGGATCTCTGTCCGAGGTGCTGAATTCTCCAAGCACTCTGCCCTTGATGCCCTTCTTGTTTTCTTCATTCAAATTTTAACACATATTTATTAAGCACCTATCACATCCCAGGTCCTGTTATAGAGCCAAAGATTCAACAAGGAACAAAACTGACAAAGGTACCTGCCCTCTTGGAGCTTATGTTCTAGTGGGTGGAGTTAGACAAGAAGTTGTTTTTTGGTTTTTGGTTTTTGGTTTTTTTTAAAGACAAATTCTGTATTGGAAGGTGAAAATGCTTTGGGAAAGAATAAAGTGGGGAGATAGAATGGGGAAGGGGTGCAGAATTTTCACTGCAGCTGTAAATAGGGTGGTCCGCTAAGGCCTTGAATAAACACCTGAAAGAGATGAGTGAGTGAGCTATTCATATTTGCCTATAGTTTCACACTAACCAAGTGGTATTGCTCATATTTCCCATCAAATTTCTGTTCTTTCTCACATCAGTGTTTTTGGTTATGATGTTCATTCTTTCTGGAATTCTCTTCCCTCCAGCACCTGTCACTACTGTGTTCAAATCCTACCCTTTTTAAGAAGACTCTGTATAATTATCACCTCCCTTAGGAAGCCTACCAGGGTTGTCCATTGACAGGGAGTGATCTCTCTTCTCTACTAACCTTTACAACACCTGAAATATATTGCTCTCTGATTCTTTTTATTTTTTATGGTGTTTCTGTGACTGTTTAGGTCCGCAATTTGGCTCTTGCACTACTCTGGGAGTTATGCAAGGATAGTGACTGTGCAGCCATGGTTAAGATCACAGTGTCTGGAATTGAAAGACCTGCATTCACATCCCAGTTCCCCTGCTTGTCATCTCTGAGACTTTGGGCAATTGAGGTTTTGGGCAAGTTACTTCACCTGGGTGGATTTCAGTTTACTCATCTGTAACATGGAGGTAATAATATTACCTGACTTGGGGGTTGTTGTGATAAATTAAGCATTAGTAAATATAAGACATTTAGCAAGATGCCTGTAATATGGTTATCATTCAGGTAATGGTAGCCAGCATTAGAATTAATTATCCTCATTTGCCCTGTGCCTATCATAGAAGCTGGCATAAAGTTTGAGAATTAAAGCGTCTCTTTGTCAGTCTTTCTCAAAGAGTGGTCCCTCATGCCCTGCATAAGAATCAAGCAAGGGAGCTTATTAAAATGCAGATTCCTGGGATCTTGAGGCCTCCTCAACTCAGAAGGCAGGGACCCAGGAATCTGATTTTTAAATAATGCCTTGGGTGATTCATGTACACATAAAAATTTGAGAACCACTGATGATAATAATATTAGTTATGGCATAGAGCTTTTTTGTAATACACAAATGCACAGACTAATTTGATATATATATAATATAAATATGAAATATATAAATGAAAGACATACAAATATAGCTTAGAAGACTGCCTGGCACACAGTGAGTCTTTGCTATTATTTTCTGTTTGCGAGCAACCTCCATGAAGAGTCAGTTCACATGAATCTGACCAGAGGGCTCCTGAGCTTGCTTCAGAGGCCTCCTTGCCTTACAGTCTTGTTTTGCTCTGTATGCACAGCTGTTCCAAAGACATGAACCTCAGACAGAGAGGGAACGAACCCAAAATGAGCCTCAAGCACTTGCCCTGCTGTTGCTACTGCTGGTAGAAAAATAGCATCATCTCTGCTCTTTAAAGAATCCCTCCGGCAGATGTGCACACAGCTGTTCTACCTCCTTCCTGCAGGCAGAGAGCAGGCGGATACTGCCAAGAGTTCAGGAAACCATGCTATAACCAGCTCGTGCAAATAAGACCCACAGTGGCTTCCCCTCCTCCTTCCTAGTCTCCCCTCCTCCTTCTTCCCCATCTGTCCAAGGAGGCTATGGGGTGGGAGACATCTTTTCATTCTAGCTGCTTTTAGAAGAGGAACTTGAGGGGGAGAAGTCCCAAGAAGCGGGGGGGAACTGCCAGAGGGAAAAGGAGATGGAGAAGAGGATGTCTGGGTACCTGCCAGGATGCAGCCAGGTGTCTTGGTTGAGTTTAATCCCAGCAATACTGTCTTGCTGTGTGACCTTGGGCAAGTCACTTGCCTTCTCAGATTCTTATCCCAAGCCAAACAGCAAATTACAGTGAGGTAAGCATAAGTGTTGGAGCCCAAGCTATGTAGGTCAGAATCCTGGCTCTGCCTGTACCAGCTGTGTGACCTTGGGTAAGTCTGTTTACTCTTTTGCATCCTTAGTTGTCTCTTAAGAGAGAGAGGTTTGGGAATATTTGTCCTGTGTGCCCGACAGGTTTACTGTAAGGATGAAACGGCTCAGGAGGTGTCAGAGCCTATCCCAGGATGTGAAATGCTAGACATATGTGAGGTGTCATGTAATTCCATCTATGGAAACTTGACTCCCTCATCTTCCCAAGTTCAGCGTAACATCGCACTGGACTAGAAAATTTAAGACAAGCCTCCAGGAGAGGGATTGCCTTGTCAAGGGTGCTGCCCGCGGGATGATCAAGTTTCAACATGCAGCACTCCACCTGCTAACATAGCTCCAGGCATTGGCAGAAGGGAAGGGCATGCCTCTTGCCCATCATGGCAAGTCTCTCTGTTGGAAGCATTTGGAGTAGAGGCAGTTTAGTGCCATGGTTAAGCACAAGAGGCATAAAATGGGTCTCGTTTCAGATTTCAGGTCTCACTCTTACCAGCTGTGTGACTTTGGGGAAATCACGTCACCTCTCTGAACCCCAGCTTCCTCCACATTTAAGTGGGGGATAATCATTACTATCTCACAGTATCACTGAGGATTAAAAGCGATAAAGTGTAAAGTGTTTTGTTCAATGCCTAGTACATAACAAGTGCTCAGTGATCGAATTCTAGCTCTTATTTATTTATTTGTTTTTAGTCTGAGGGAAGGACAGCTTTCTCAGGTTTGCCAAGTGATCCTGCAGCCACTGAGGCAGAGGGTTTATCAGCTAGAAGGGCGAGTTGTGTTGCAAAGGGCCCTGGATTTGGGATCACCATGGCTGGGGCTGAAACCAGCTGGACTGTGTGACTTACATGTGTCCCTTCCTTCCTCTGAATTGTAATTTTCTCATATGTAAAAATGGGGAAGCGGCTTTTATCTGTCTGCCTCACAGGATTGTGGTGAGGCTCAGATGAGTGAATGCAGGAGAAAATGCCTTGTCCATTGGAAAGTGCTGGATGGCTGAAAAGAGGGAACTTTCATGTGTGGGAGCTGGGTACCATCCCACCACCATTGGCTGTTTCCTCTTCACCATTCTGAAGCTCTCTGTGAGCCAGGCAGACTAGGCCAGATGGAATTTGGCTTGTCACAGTCTGCATACCCCAGAAATAGACTGCCCTGGCCACCGAGTGCCACTTTTCTATGATAGTATCACACGGTGCATCACCAACCGTTGGCAATTCCTTAAGCTCCTCCCACTGGCAATTTATCTGAGTAGCTGAGCCAAGATAGTCCAACTTCTCAAGAACAAATTACAATCTGGCCTCCTCCCCTCCCCAAAAAATCCCCTCAATACTCAGAGCACCATGAGGAAACAGAAAGCTGGGAGTTTGAAGGACATTTAAAAAAAGGCTATTCACAGGGGAGTGGGCAAGGTTAAGAGGATGGATGAGGACACTGAGACACCCAGAGATGCTGAGACTTGCCAGAGTTGGAAGCAGTTACCCTTGGCTTGAATATACAAGGAGAGGAGTGGGCTTCCAGAAAGTGGTAAGAGGTGGAGCCGGGGAGGGGGCTAGAAGGAGCTGTGGTCATGGAAGAACTTGGCCAGAAGTGCAGCACTGAGATGGGGAGCGAGTGGGAGAGGCAATGGGAGAAACACCTCCAACTCTCTTGCTCTCTAATCTCTCCCAGTGCCTCCCTTTGACCAAACCCACTGGGAAGCTAGAGGGTCAGGGGGCCCACTGAAGCCATCCCTATGGGTCAGCCTCTGGAGGTGTAGAGCAGTGTAGAGAATGGCAGAGTGGATCTGGTTGGGGGAGCGGAGTGGTTGGTGTATCACAAGCAGAGAATAACCAGCCCACTTTCACATGCTCCTACTTGGTTGCCCTGGTCACCTCCCAGACTCTTAGTGAAAGGCATTGTCTCCACTCCTCTGAAGCCCTTTTCAGAGCAGCATTGTCTCCCGTGAGATCAGGACCCCTACCTAGGGAGCTGACACAGAAGGAATTGAAAAGTTCAGAGACAGGCCAGAATGTCAAAGGCAAAATGTCAGAACTCCAGCCATAGGCTGGGTGGTGAGCTCCATGAAGGCAAGGCCAGTGAACATGGAAGTTCCAACTCTCCTAGGAATGGTTCTTACTTTCCTGTTTTCACGCAGCTTGAGGGGCAGCTAATTTTCTTAGCTACAGCGTAGCAGTTAAGAGCTGGCTTTGGCATCAGACAGACCTGACCTTTCCACTCCTGGCTGTTAAACTTGGACATGTTTGTTAACTTCTCTGAGCTTCGGTTCTCTCATCCATAAAATAGGAATAAATCTACTTCATAGAGTTGTTATGAAGGTTGAACGACAGGCGGAAAGCAAAGGATCCGGCCATGTAGGAGACTGTCAGGATAGGATAGCGAGAACATTCTCCCGTTACTGGCATATGACCTTCCCTGGTGGGGCTCCCATAGCGGGGCTGCAGCCTCTTCTCAGCCCCTCCCTCAGCATCTGTCCCTCCATCAGACGCTCGCTGCTGGCCCTATGCCCCAGGGAGGCGCTGCTCTCTGGCTTAGGCTGCAGGGCACTGGGCGCGAGAGGCTGGGGAATGCAAATGTGGCCTTATCTGAGCTCGTGCAGCTGCTCCCTTCCCGGAGTCCCTCGCCAGGAACAAGGTCAGGCTCTGGGCCCCCCAGGGTGCCCCAGGCTTCTTCTGGCCCTGTTGAGTCTATACTATCAGCAACAATAATAACATCCAGCGATACCTCAGGTTTTCCTATTTGCAATGTGCTTCAACGTTTTTGCTTTCGTTGTACCCCCACTATGACTCTGGATTACTGTTACCCACCACATTATACAGAGGGGGAAAACCAAGGCTTTGAAGGGTCAGGAGACTTGGCCAGGGTCGCATGGCTAATTGGTGGTAGAGTGGGGAGGAGAACCCATGCAGTTTGACACCAGAATGTAGGGTTCATCATATTAGTGAGGATGCTTCTGGTTGCAAGTAATAGAAAATCTTGACTCAATGTACTTAAGCAAGAAAGACTTCCATAATGTTCCCTAACAGGCATCCTGGAGGACATCTGGTTCTGTGGTGAGTTAGTCAGCATTTCAACAATGTCATCTAACCTGGATTCTTTTCATCTCTAAGCTCATGGAATTGCCCACAGCCTGGCTCCTCTCAAAGTCACAGAATGGCTGCTGTGGCTCCAGGTGTCACATCTAGATATAATATCCAGGGAATAGGAGAGGACTTCTCTTAATGATGATAAGAAACTTTCCCTCTGGAAGGTGTGAACTCTAGTGGGTGGGCACCCTGTCTCCAGGGTCAGAAAGCTCTGGTTCCCAATTCTGGCCACTCGGCCCTGAGAAAGGCTTCCCGAGCTCCATCCTTTTTCAGTAAAGGGTGCCTAATAATGGTCTGTGTCTCTAGACTGTAGTGAGGATTATAGAGAAAACAGTGCCAAGCACCTAGCACAGTACCTAGTGCCTAGTAGGTGCTCAATAAAAACCAGCTAGTATTATGTAGGTGTTAAGTTTCCTCATCTTGGGAGTTAAGGAGTTTGTGAAATGTCCCTTTCAGCCTGTATACTCTATGAATCCTATCTGACCTTGGGGACCCTGGCTTTGCATTTAGCCCTGTGGTCAGCTTAAATCTCCTTGTTTCCTTGGAAGAAGAGCTCCAGAAGGAACTTTTCCAGGTGGCCATAATGTACAGCCCTATCTCTGCTAAACTATTCCACAGTCTACACGCCACGCAGAAAATCCAGCTGACAGTCGCTTCTGCCTGGTTATCGCTATCTGAAGCCGGTGTGAAGGGGCCTAGAGGCCACACCCTTCCTCAGACAGCAACAGAGAGCTGGTGGCATTTCCTTTCCCCCTGAGGGGTATGGGAACAGCAAGGGACACTGAGGAGTCAACTGAGCCTGCCCTGTGGCTGGTGAGTGGCTCAGGCAGTTGTCATCGTGGAGCGGGCCCAAGAGTGGCAGACTGGGAAGAACATGTTATCAGCAGAGGCTTCCAGCATCATGGATCCAGGCAGGAAATGCCTGTGGCATGTCAGCTCAGCAAGGAAGCTCCATCAGTCAGCAGGCCAAGGTCCAATATACATCCCAGCTCTGCAGATTTGACCTGTGTGATCATGCTCAGTGCGCCATCTTATACAGCCTCAGTCTTCCCACCTGGAGCAGTGGTTCAAAGTACGGATTCTAAATGTTGCCTCCGTCCAGATCCCAGCCCTGCCGCTTAATGTGGGACCTTTGGTCTTAGATTTAATCCATCTGGGCTGCATCTTTAAAACAGGGATACACATCCAGGATAATCTCCCCATCTCTAAGGCCTTAACTTAATCATGTCTACAAAGTCCCTTTTGCCATAGAAGGTGACACATTCAGAGATTCTCGGGATTAGGACATGGGCATCTTGGAGGCAAGGTGTCATTATTCTGCTTATAATAATACTGTTTGATGCCATTTATATAAAGTGCCAAACTGGCTAATCTAATCTAATCAGGATAGCAGTTGGCCTTGGAGAGGGACTTGTGGGGGCCTCTGATCTAGGTGCAGGTGACCTGCTGTGAGCACATTGGAAAAATTCACTGACTTAGGCATTTATGATAGGTGCACTTTTCTGAATATATGTTATACTTGAATAAAATACTTAGAAAGAAAAAAAACTCTGCAATCCAAATGGTAACAATTTCATTAGGAGTTTGGGGGGTTAAGTGTGGTAAAACTTATTAAACGTGTATTCTTAGGACAAGGGACGGAGGGCATAATAATATAATGATGAATATATTATATTATAATGACAAATTCTCATAAGGAATGGAGGGCATTACCAAGTGCATAGCATTTTCTTTCAGCAAACATTTGTGTGTGTGTGTGTGTGTGTGTGTGTGTGTAAAAATAGCTCATGCACAAAAAATTACATAGGATACATTTGCACAGTTCAGAGCTTTATGGGAATTCCATTATCAAAGAAACTTTAAAGGAAAAAAAGAAATTCTCTTTTCTTTAAAATGGTTTATTTTATTTGTGTATGTTTATATGGCAACAAGACAAAAGTGGTGAGAAACAGCTGAATTGAACGTGTGGTTTTAGAATTGTTACATAATAAAAGAGAAGGAACAGGGGGAAAAAATAGGATAATGCATGTGACAGAGAAAAAGTCCAGGTCCTTCAGGTATTTAAAGAAAATCCATAAATGTTGACACTCGTGCAGTGAGGCATTGGGGCCAGTTATCATCTTCGTGTTAAGTGACAAGCACTTGTCATCTTCAAAACCATCCTACAAGGGAGGTATTTTATTATGCCAGTTTTGCAGATGAGGACGTGGAGCTTCAGCGAGGTGAAGCCACTTACCCAGGGTCTTTCAGCTAAACATTGACAATGGTGGTGTTGGAACCTCAATCTGGTTGTCTCCAAAGCCCTCTGTGCTTATCTGCCCTGCTGCTCTGGTCCCCACACCAGGCCTCCCTCCTGGCCTCCGCGGTCAAGTGACAATTGGGCGTTGAAGGTGATCTGGAGCCGAAATTCGTCCCTCCTCAGCCCAGGCCAAGGTCCCACCAGATGCTGTGATTTATCAAGGCTCCAGGCATCCCTGCCTGTCTGGGCTGTGATTTCTCAGAGTTTTGTGAGAGCCTCTGGTGAGGGGGCATCCAGGTGCCAGTCGGGGCTCAGCTGGCTGCTCTCTGTTCATGGAAGATCTGCTGTTTGACTTTCTATTTGTTCTTGACAAGTAGGGACAGACTCAGGGGCTATATTTTATGTAAGCCAGTGTGAGAGCTGGGAGTTGAGCAGTGGATTTCCGAGGGGTGGGGATTGGGTGCTGAGGGCCCTGTGGGCAAGAAGCCTCTCTGCCTCAACAGCTGTTCAAAGGAGGGAGACCCTGTGCCCATGGTAGTCACAGCAGGCAACGGCTAGTATTTATCAAGCCTTTCTCAAGTGCAGGTGCTGTGGTCCGGAGTGTGGCTTGGGCATCAGGAATTTTAAAGGCTCCCCAGGAAATTCTAATGGGCAGCCGGAGTTGACCACCACTGGTCTAGGGGAATGGCACAAACAGGGGGCACATGAGGCCACACAGAGGCGGGTGGTGCCACAGAATTTCCTACCAAAAGGGCTGGTTCCAAATCAGCCAGCTCTTCATCCTTTCTCTTCCTCCTCCCCTTCCCCTCCCTTTGTTAATTGCCTACAAGGGCAGGGTCGTCTTCATTATCATTCGCATTGCCGCTCTGCCTTCTTGGAGCACTTACCACTCTACATGCAGTGCGAGCTTTGAATATATCATCTCATTTTATCCTCAGAAAGTCCCATGTTAGCTGCTATTATCACCCCCATTTTGCTGAAGACAATAATGGAGTTTCAGAGAGGTTAAGTAACATATCCAAGGTCACACAGCTGGTGGAGACAGGCGAAGAATTCAAATTTTGTCCTTCATTTCCTTCTCTTCTTCCTATTTTCTCTCTTCTTTCCTTCAAATTGCCTCCCCGTGGTCCTTCTCAGTTTCTTCCCTTCTAGCTCTCTTTGCCATTACTCTTCCCCTTTCTTGCCATTTTCTTTCCTTTCAATTTATGTGAATTGTAAAAGCTCAGTGGGCAATGCAGAGGAGATAAAGCTCATGTCCTCAAGATATTTTTAATCCTGCCATGGAAGCAATACCTGCATTTGTTCACACATTCATTTATTCACCTGTCTTTCTGTGGCACCTAGGATGTGCCAGACACTACCCCACATGCTAGGGCTCCAGGAATAAACAAACAAATCTCTGCCTCACGGACCTCACTCTGAAGTGGCACATAGCCGTGGGGAATACCACCGTCTTAGTCTGCTTGGGCTACCATAACAAGTACCATAGATGGGTGGCTTAAACAACAGACATCTCACTGTTCCGGAGGCTGGAAGTCTAGGATTAGGGTACCAGCAAGGTTGGTTTCTGGCTAAGGCTCTCTTCCTGGCTTGTAGATGATTAGCATCTTGCAGGGTACGCATGGGGGTGGGGTGGAGAACACGCTCTCTGGTGTCTCTCCTTATAAGGGAATTCATCCCATCATGAGAGCCCCACCCTCATGATCTCATCTTAACCTCCCAAAGGCCCCACCTCCAAATACCATCACACTGGGTGTTAGGGCTTCAACACCGGAATTTTGGAGGGACATAATTCAGTCCATAGCAACTATGTAGCAGTGTAAGACTGTAAAAGCTGCCACAGTATAGCAATGAGGACCAGACAAGGGACATAAAGAGTGAAACGAAGGTGCTCAAAGGAAGAAAACCTGGGGACAGAGGGGCTATTTGGGGCAGAAAGTGAAGTCAGTCTGTCAAATAGGCGGTCTCTCTGTCCATTTGGTGATCATGCGTCTTTTTCTGCTCTCAACAATATCAGAAATTGGAATCATGGCTACCATTGGGTACAAAATCTTAGATAGCCTACTTCCTTCTTCCTGGGGAGGGTTCTTATGGCCCTCAGAGTCAAGGCTCTTAGTTTTTTGAGATCTAGGCTTGCAAGAACACTTTTTGGTAGCCTAAAGAATTTGTTTTTTAGAAGATTTTATTTATTTAGAGAGAGAGCAGGGGGAGGGGCAGAGGGAGAGGGAGAGAGAGAGCCCAAGCAGACTCGTGCTGAGTGCAGAGCCTGACGTGGGACCCACCCCATAACCCTGAGAGCATGACCTGAGCTGAAATCAAGAGGTGGACGCTTAGTGGACTGAGCCACCGAGGTGCCCCCGGTAGCTCAAAGAATTTCTATGGAAGACCCTGGACTTACTGGACTATTTAAGCTTTTTTTAACAGATAAGAAAGCTGAAGTGGGACCAAAAAGCATAACAAATGCCCATGTGTTCATTTTCATGTGGAGGTATGTGGGCATGTGGATATATGAGTGGCATGTGGAGCAATGCCTGAGTGATGTGGGAGCATTCTATGTGTGCCTTTGTGTGGGAATATCTTAGGGGTGTGTGTGTGTGTGTGCACTTAATATGTAAGTCTATATGTGGATCTGTGTGTGGAAGTGTGTGTGGGCACCTGTGTATGTGCAGATCATGGAAGTGTTTGTGTCTGACCATGCCTACGGGTAAGTTTGTGAGATGAAACATGGGTGCCCATAGGTACATGGGAACAAAACTCAATGGATGGGAGAAGATATCTGAAGTGTTTATATTTTTTCACTTGAATTAATCAGCTACTGCCACAGTAATGCTGTGGACCAAACTAAGTGCCAAAACTCAGTGCCTTACAACAACTTGCATCTATTCCAGGCATTGGAGAACTTTTTCTGTAAAGGGACAGATGGTATATATTTTTGGCTTTGTTGACCATATAGTGTCTGTTGCAACTGTTCAACTTTACCTTTGTAAGGCGAAAGCAGCATAGATAATACATAAAGGAGCCGGCATGGCTGTCTTCTAATAAACCTGTATTTGCAAAAACAGGCATAGGTCCGGTTTGGCCCTGGGCTACAGTGTTCCAACCTCTAGTGTAGTCTGAGTCTTACAGGTCTGTGGGCCAACTACGATGTGGCTGATCTAGACTCGACTCAGCTGAATAGCTCTACTTTGGGCTGTGGATCCCGCTGGGCCGAGCTACCAGTGCACGTGAAGTTCATATCCGCTCCACGTTCATCGTCATCATCACGCTCTGCTCCTGGCAGATCCTGGAGACCAAGGGAACAATCCAAGGTTCATAAGCACATCCAAACCTTTCTGTTCACATCTGCTAACATTCCGTGGGCCAAAGCAAATCATGTGGCCAAGTCCACCATCAGTGGGCGGGGAGAGAAACTAAGTCCGCAGTAAGAGGAAGTCATGTGACAAAGGGCTTGGATGTGCGGTTTTAATGCAGGGAGGGTGTGAAGAATTTCACACACTGATTTGAGATCCTGCAACATGTATGGAGGCCATGTGTAAGACCATGTGACAGTAACGCATGGAAGGGGGTGCTTCGTGTGTGAGAGGGCCTTGGGATGAATTTGTGGCTACCTGTGTAAGAAGTTTCGGGGGGGCGCTTTAGAAGATGGGATGTGTGTGAGAAACAGTGCATGTGCGTGAACCCTTGTGGGTATATGTATATGTGTGTGTCTAGGTGTGTATGCTCGGTTCTGAGGGCATCTCTGGGTGCACATATGTGGGGTGATGAGTATGGGTGTGGGTTATGTGTGTCCGTTGCATCTGAGTGTAGAGGCATGGCTATGAAACTGTCTCTGCATGTGGGCTGCTGTGTGTGGGGGGGTATATGTACTGGGGTGTGTGTGTGTGTCAGGGGTGCACGTGGGAGCTCTGCATGCTGCTGAGGAGTGCATAGGCATACACTGGTGGGGCGGGGGGAGAGTTAAGGCAAAGATGGGAGGGGAGATGGCACACACTCCCTTTCCCCTGGCACTGTCTCAAACCCATTCCAGTCTCACAATGTGAGTTCTTTGTAGCGAAGATTAATTTCCTTATTTAGCATTTATGTGGCACTTTGTATCTGCAAAGTGCTTTACAATCAGTTTTATCAGTTGTGCTTGTGTGTTATATATCGCAGCCGCACCTAGAGAGTCTCTTCAGGGAGGTGAACCGAGCGAGGCAAACTTTACCCTCTTCCTCAAACTTTGCTGATTTCCCAGGACAGTGTCTGCCCTCCTGTGTTAAAGGGGGTTGTTGGTGGTGCTCATGCTGTGGGGAGGGGTGCTTCTTTGGAGCTGCCCCCAAAGCCTTTCCCTCTCCCATGAGAAATCAGTGAATCTAATCACAAGAGTACTTGCCTGGCTCAATTCCTTTACTTGCCTGGGCTAGTGGATGTGAGGGCCTATTTGCAAGACTGGCTTAAAACTCCTTCCATGTCTTGCGATAATGCACTTGGTCTTTGTATTTGCCATTTGCACTTTGTCCCTTATAGGATGGCTACTAACCCATATTAGTGTGAGTTTTCCCTCCTCAAAGCAGACCTGAAACAAGGACTTAGGTGAGGGAATGCAGGGGTGAGATAGGGAAGGGAGAAAAGCCAAGGAGAGGTGTGTTATTGAGGAGATTCCTGCTGCGGGCCAGTGGAGCTTCATTCTACTGAGAAACCGTGCCTCTGAACCACAGAGAACTAAGGAACTGGGCTATTTATCCACTCCGACACTGGATTGGTTAACAGTTGCCCCTCTGCCCCCTGCGTCTTAACTCCCTTACACATTTGGGTTGAGTCTGCCTAAGGCCAAGCAAGGTCCTCTGCTGCTGGAAGAAGTCCTCAAGTTGAGGACAGACTGACATAGACCCTCAAGGTGGGAAGTTTGTAGGTGGGAAACTCATTGGCTGCAGCTGCGGATGAATTCGGGTGGGCCAAGGGCACATGGGGTTGGGATCAGGCGTCTGCTACACACCCCTGGACTCTAGTAACACCTTTATTTCAAGGTCACCAGTGAAGGTCATAAGTTCCATTAGCAGGTTCTTGGCTCATCGTCCATGTCCTCTGTAGCAGCTGGCTGTCCTATGATTCTGCACCGTCCTGGTTTCTCTCTCTCCCCAACTCCTCCAAGTCTCTCTTTCTCCTTCTCTGTTTCTCTTTCCTTCTCCCAAATGTGGATATTTCCCCAAGATCTTTGTTTTCTTCCTGGCCCATACCCAAGCTCACTGATGTCATGTGGCATGCTGTCTCAGACAGTGTGGCTGCCACTTCTCTCTCCAAGTCCTGGCCCTGTGTTTACAACCACCCCATTGAAATATTTATTTGAGAATCACTTCAGCAACCCAAACTCAGCATTGCAAATCTCACTCATTGTCTTTGACTCCTGCTCCGATGAGCTGCATCCTTGCTTCTCCAGTTTGCCCCAGGGCTAGCCACAGTGGCATCATCGGAGAGCGTGTAGATACAGCATCTCAAGTCCTGCCACTGATTCAGACCAACTGAATCAGGATGTGCATTTTTAACAAGCCCCGGGTGACTTGTGTGCCCATGAATGTTTGATAAGCATTGGTCTACCCTATTGATTCTCTGGATTTCTATTAATGGCACTAACATTTTACCAGTTACCCAGTCTTAAAACTGCAATTATTTGAATCCTAGGAATAAAGATCCACTAGCCTTCTCAAAGCCAGGATTTATATGGGACTGAGGTCTCAATTGAACAAGTGATCATAACAATGTAACATATTAATAGGGTTCAGTTGAGTAAGTCTGTGGCAATAATATTACACCTATAATTTCACTTCAATAAATATTTATGGAGCTCTTGCTCAAATGACTGGCTCTGTGGTAAACTGTGATGGTGCAACATTGAACTGGGCTCAGTCCTTACCCTCAAGGACTTCATCCTTCAGAGGAAGGAGACAAAAATAGAAACCAAATTACAGAGGATGTCTTGGAAGCCAAAAGAGGGATCCTAACACAACCTGAGGGTTAGAGAAGTCCTCTTGAAGAAGAGACATCCAGGGGGAAGGAACCTGGTGGATGAGGGGACCCAGCCAGTGAAGGCAGGAAAATAAAGGGGTCAGCAGGATAATGGCTTATGCACACACTGGCAGTGAGGGAGACTAGGGTGTATTTGGGGACTCTGCCCTATTCCTAGGTTTGGACATCAGGGGATAATCACTTCACCCCTTCTGCCTCTTTTGCCTCAACTTAAAAATGGGAGGAACACATTCTACCTTCTCAGGGTCATTGTAAAAATTAAATAAAAATGAGTAGATTCCAGAACTAGTAACTACTTGGTCTTCATAAATGCTGATTGAATATAAATTGTCAGCAACCAGATCTTGGACTTTAATTACAGAAAAAAATAAGCATGGTATAGTGGGTGGAATGGTGTGCCACTCCCCGCCCCCACAGATATGTCCTCATCAAATTCTTGGAACCAGTGAATGTGACTTTGGAAAAAAAAGATCTTTGCAGATGTAAATAAGGATCTTGAGATGAGATCATCCTGGATTTTCTGGGTGGGCCCTAGATCTAACCACCAGTGTCCCTGGAAGACACAGAACAGGGGAGAAGTCCATGTGAAGATGGAGTGATAACAGCCACAGCCAAAGAATGTCCATTGCCACCAGAAGATGGAAGAGGCAAGGAAAGATTCTTCCCTAGAGCCTTTGGAGGATGGCCCCGCTGACACCTTGATTCTGATCTCTGTGATAATTTGTCATAACAGTCACAGGCAACTAAAATGCACGGTTACCAATTTGAGAGCATTCTCTACATGTCAGGTGTGGATTCCTCCTCATCGAGCCTTTGAAGTGATGCTATGATTCCTGTTTTCTTTGTAAGGAGTACTAAGGCTCATGCAGGTGAAGCAAGTCTTGTTAGCTCATTCACTCATGAAATAGCGACTGATTTCTTCACTGACTGGCGCTGTGCTGAGCCCCAGGGGCCAGAGTGATGAACAAAGTACCTGCCTTTGCCGAGGTCACAGGGCTTATAAATCCAGAGGAGAACTAATCATCTGTACTGGCTTGAATAGTGTCCCCCTCTCTCCCCCACTCAAAAAAAAAAAAATTCATGTTCACCTTGAACCTCAGAATGTGACCTTATTTGGAGATAGATTCTTTGCAGATAGGATGAGGACATTCTGGATTAGGATGGTCCCTAATCCAATGACTGTTGTCCTTACGGGAGAAATTTGGACAGAGAGACACACGGAGACTGCCATCTAACAGTGGACACAGAGATCAGGGTCAAGTGTCTAGGAGCCAAGGAATGGCAAGGAAAGCTTGCAGCCACCAGAAGCCAGGAAGAAGCAAGAATTCTCCCTAGAGCCTTTAGAGAACATGGCCTTGTCGGCACCTTGATTTCAAAATCCTGCCCTCCAGAACCGTGAAACAGTAAATGTCTGTTGTTTGAAGCTACCCGGTTTGTAGTAATTTGCTACAGTAGCCCTAGGAAACTAATATGCCACTCAAGAAACATATATATATATATATATACATATATATATATATATAATTGCACACTTGTACAACACAACATAGGGGGCTGTGGTAGCCAGTGGAGGGGGTGCAGAAGGCTTCACCCCAGAGGCGTGCTGGAGCTGGCATCTGAAGGTGGGGTAGGAGTTGAGAGTGCAAAGAGAAGGAAGATCTGGGCTAGAGGGAACAGAATGTGCGCCAGTTTTGTGGCTTGAGGATGACCTAGGTAGGCACTGGAAGAATGGACAGAAGGAAGGTCAGAGCCCAGAGGGGCACACAGCCAGCAGTGGGCAGCCGGGGCCACTGCCGTCCTTGGCTGTCTGGCCCATGGCTATTGGGTCAGTATGTCTGTGAGTGCATGTACCCCACCCTCCCCTCCCCTCTCCCCTGTCCCACCACCAGCCCGCTATGCGGGTGTCAGAGCCCTGAGTTTGGAGATCTCCGTGTCCTTGAGTGCAGCACGGTGGGGGCGCCGAGGATGCACAAAGACTCTTTGTGCGGTAGCACCCAACAGCTTCTGGGCCCGGGAGCCGGCTGCGTGGAGAATGGGCCGCGGACAAAGACATCGCCGCCTGAGTACCTGTAATTGGAGCATCCACGTGCAATGCAAGGGGACAAAAGGGAGCCGAATACCCTCATCTTAGGCTGCCCGTTGCTATGGTTTCAACGGGGCTGCCAGGGAGGGCCGTTACCAGGCAACGGGAGAGGGATGAAGACAAAGGGAGCCGGTGTGAGGGAGAGGTTTGGGGCAGGTGTGAGTGTGTGGGGTGAGGTGGGGAGGCGAAGGAGAGGATGCAGGAGAGATGGAGGCAAACACATAGGACAGAGGGAGACTAGAGAGAGGGGGAGGCAGACAGAGACAAGAGAGAGAGAAGGTGAGGTGGGGAAGGGAGAAGCAGAGAGATGCAGTGCAGAGAAAGAGAGAGACATTAAAACAGAGGTAGAGACAGAGCAAAACAGAGATATTCATCCAGCCATGAGCACCTGCTGTGTGCCAGGCCCCGTGCAAGATGGATACCATCCTACCCTTGGAGCTCACAGACACAGAGGGAGAAATGGATGCTTTAGTGGAACCAGAGGGTGATGCTTCCTTCCCCCTTGGAGTGGCTAGGGCTTACTCTCCAGCCTGGTGTCTCTTCGAAGCTGGTGACCTCTGGATAGGGCCATTGCACTCCTCATTCCCAGGTGGCTTCATTCCCAGGAGGCTGTTTGTACCAAGTGACTGTTGGTCGAATGACACTCAGGCTCTCCCTAGTAGCTCTCCCTTTGGTCCGCCCTCATGATGCCCAAATCTCCTACCATTAGGGGGCCCCGGGACAGGTTACTTCACTTAATAATTACGTAGCTACAAAATGCTTCTACACGTCCTACTCATTTGATCCTGTGTGGTAGAAGAATCATCACTACTACCACTTTATAGGAGTGGGAACTGAGGTCTGAAGGGATGAAATGCTTTGCTGGAGGTCTCATGGTCACTCGGTGGCCAAGCCACTAATGTCTTCTGATTCCCAGCCCAGTGTTCTTCCTTCTGCTTACATCTCCATCTGGGTCAAGGCTTGTGTGTTTGCAAGGAACAGAAACCTACACAAATGAACTCTAGTAAGGGGAGATTAATTAGAAGGACAGTAAAGGTACTCCTGAGACCCAAAGTCAGCTCTCAGAGCTGGTTCTTCAAGAGACTTCATTCAGTCACTGAACAGGGATCTGAAACCTTCTGACTAGTCTTTTTCTTTCTCTCTTTCCAAAGCCACCTAGTGATCTGTCTCTGCTTTTCTCTGCACACTGGCTCAGTTTACAGGATTAAAAAATATGAAAAACCACCCTCAAGGAAATCCTTTCTTTGTCGATTCAACTTCTCAAGAGAGAACCTGGTTGGGTCACTGAAGTCAAGCATACAGCCCTGGCCTAGTCAAAAGCAGAGAGGCTTCTAGTATATAACATGACAGAGGGTATGGATAAAACCCTGAATTGTCTGCATAAACACACTCACCTCCATCATGGGGATACCAAGATCAGCCTTGCCTGCCTTCCAGGGCTGTTGTAGGAAGCCCATACTTATTGAAGGAGCTTGCAAACTATCAAGTGTCACAAAAAGGGCAGTTGTTACTTAAGTGAAAGGGGGTATCTTTGAGGCAAAACACCCACCCCTCACCTCCTTTGCCAAGATCACAACCCTGACCCAACAGGCAGCTTGCAAAAAATTGGTATTGATTAGGGAGTGCAGGAGGATAGGAAGAGTTCAGAGGATGGGAGAGGACAGGTGGGCCAAGATGTGTATTGTGGTGGAGTGAGGATGAGGAGGGAGATGCCATTCATTCATTAACTTACTCATTTATTTAATAAGCCCTATGAGCCTACAGTGTGTCAGGAACTGTGCCAAGTGATAGAGACACAGTGGTGAAAATGACATAGTCTCTGTTTTCTAGGGATGCACAGGGGGGGTTGGTGACAGGCACATAACCTGCCAGTTAGTGAGTATCTTGAACTGTGCTGTAAGAGAGAGATAATGGGATCAGAAGGGGTGACTTAACTTAGCCAGAAGCACCAAGGAAGGCCAAGTGCAGGTGAATCCAGAAGGGTGTTTGAAGGATGAGTAGGATTTTGGAGAAGTGGATGGGGTAACATTGGAGTGGGTGGCAGGCAGAGGCATTCTGGAAGAGAAGGAGATGCATGAGTGAATGTGGAGAAGGGTAAGATGGGGGTGCACAGTGGGCGGTAGGAGTGGTGGGAGCAGTGGCCAACAAGACTGGAGAGCATTAATGAGATAAAATATTTGGACTCTATCCTGAGGACCCTGGAAGGCCATTGGAAGGTTTTAAGAGGACTGCCACTTCAGATTTGTCTTCCAGAAAGATCTCTCTGGCTGTAGTGCAGAGTAGATTGAATGGGGGAAGATGGAGGCAGGGAGGCCCCGAAGGAGGGTATCTCCCATGAGAGTAGGGGGATGCTGGGCAGTGCCTCTCAAATTTTAATGTTGTGACATCCCTCCCAGGGAAGTTGTCTAAAATACTGCCCACCAGAGATGGATTTAATCTGACATGGGGCCCATGAATCTGCATTTTTAAACAGTAACTTGGGTGATAGGTAAAAATGGTCCCCAGACCACTCTTTAAGAAAACACTTTGGTCTCAGTGGCAGGAAGGTACAGACATGAATCAGGAAGTACCTTAGAAATGTCTTGCCAGCTACCACTCTAAAACCAAAGACCATTTTATGGCTGTCGTGGATTTTCATGAGAGTGAAAGGTTATAATTGGTTCATCTTTATCATTTTACATGTATATCATGCTACACATTCAACGGCCAACATCTATTGCTTGTAACCAGGGATAGCGGGATGAAACGTTGATAGTTCTCATCCTCTGCCTTCCCATAGCCTTGATGTGGTGGGGGTGGTGGAGGGAAAGTTCCTTTATTGAACACTTTCTGCAGTTTTGCAAGGTCATGGAACTGGCTGGCATTCCAGCTCCCCATCTTATAAGCTGTGTGATTTTGGGTGAGAGACTTTACCACTCTTAGCCTCAGTTTCCTCTGTGACAAAGAGGCTAATTAGATCTTCCTTCATAGGCATTGAAGTGAGGATTAAATGAAATAACTGAATTAGTTGTTTCTACCAGTATGAATTTATAGATCTTTAACATATTTGATGAACTTAGCTAGCTCCATTGCATCCTTATTATTGATGCTCAAATTATCTCGTCTTTGGCTAGTGGGAGACTGTTCAGGTTGGCTCTTGAGTCCTTTGGAAGTGACCCTAATATATCAACAGCATTTTTTACCCTTTGGTATGATAACACTTTCTTGCTTATCTTGTGTATTTTCTGCCCAAGGCAAGGAATCAGCCATTTCTCTAAGGAGTTTGGATTTCTTTGAATAGGAAAATGATATTTAAGACCATAGTCTAGATGCTAGAAGTGCTCATTGCTCCTGGGTTAGCTACTGTTTCTACGCATTTTAAGAGAGCAGTTAGGAAATGCATGTCTTTTAGGAGAAACTACATCATAGGAGAAACTACATCATGAGTTCATACTGATATTTCTAATTCAAACTGAGGATACGTTGTTTTTTATTTTGATTTTATATTTGTATTTCTTTTAAACTGAAAACCTTGACTCGTAATGACACGAAATAAGCTGCCTATTTGCTTTATTTTATAATACAAATATATTGTTTCAGAACTACAAGAGCAACCTATGATTATCCAAAAATGTTTAAGAAGATTACCGGTGCTCACTCTTTGCCAGGCACTTAATCTCAAAATGAACCAGAGAGGGAGATGTGATGATTATCCTCATTTTTCTCATGAGGAAATTGAGGCTCAAGAGGTCAGAGAGGCAGAAGTCAGTAAGTGATGAAGGCAGTGCTTGAACCCCCAGGTCTCTGATTCCATCTTCTCCATTGCTTTGGGTTTCATTTTTTCCCTTGCCTTTGGGAATGAATAATGTACCTGCTCTCCAATTGCATTGGCCACCTGGATACTTAATACTCCTAAAGATGGGGGCACCTGGGTGGCTCAGTTGGTTAAGCAGCTGCCTTCGGCTCAGGTCATGATCCCAGGGTCCTGGGATCGAGCCCCGCATCGGGCTCCCTGCTCAGCGGGGAGCCTGCTTCTCCCTCTCCCTCTGCCTGTCTCTCTGCCTACTTGTTCTCTCTCTCTATCTCTCTGTCAAATAAATAAATAAAATCTTAAAAAAAAAAAAAAATACTCCTAAAGATGACTTGACATTCATTATTTGGAAATGCACAGATGAGAGAGAGAGAGAGAAGCAAGCAGTTTACTAGTCCAGTGTTATTACTAGAATAGAAAGCTTCTTGAGAAACATGTTGGTTCATACTTTCAAAGTGACAGATTATTGCTTTCAGTTTTATTAGCTGGTGGGTTCTGTTTAAAAGTGTTGAGTATTTCTCTTCTGCTACCAGATCGTTTTAGGTGGGGCAAGCAAATGGGAGAGGTTGTGAGGGCTTTGAGAAAGAGGTTAAGCTTGAACCCCCCAGGGAAGCTTTAAAGGGGTCACTGGCTCCCCACCTTTGGGTGTTGGCTCAAGCAGGTCTTCTGAAGTGGACTATCTGCCTATGCAAGCAGGAGCCAACCTCAAGGACCACTTTCTTTTGGAAACTTTCCTGGATCATACAAGCCTGCAGTCCTGGTCCCTGCAAAATTCATGTCTACCTGGAAACTTCGGAATGTGACCTTATTTGGAAATAGGGTCTTTGCAGATGTAATTAGTTCAATAAGAGCATACTGGATTAGGTGGGGCCCTAAATCCAGTGAATGGTGTCCTTGCAAGAAGAGGAGAAGAAACACAGGGAAGGAGACCACGTGAAGACAGAGCAGAAGTGGGAGTGATGTGGCCACAAGCCAAGGGCAGCCAAGGAATGCCTGGAGCACCGGAAGCCAGAAGAGACAAATGAGGACTCTCCCTTGACAGCTTTGAGGGAGTGTGGCCCTCCCAACACCTCGATTTCAGATTTCTAGCCTTCAGAGCTGTGAGAGAGTAAATTTCTCTCCTTGACCAGACTATTCAAACTCTCTGAACTCTCTTCTCAGGTAGGCCCCGGCTTTTGGACTTCTGTGTTCCTCTCCACATTTAGCAAGAACCCTGCTCTGTCGGTTTAGCCACCTTGGTCTCAGATCAGATCACCCTGGCTATCTGATTGGGTGCCTCATCCTCCACCATCCCCCAGGTGGTGTCTCATCATCGTGGCCTGCGTCCAGCAAGAATTCTAATCGGTGGGTTTAGCCAGAATCCCCCCACTAGTAGTTTTCCCTCCACTGAGCTGCTCCTTGACTAGAAAGTCCCACTTTTCCTCTCTCTTCCCTACTATAAAATTCCACTGCAGTGGTCCCTATATCTATGACAATAGTTCCCCCCTGCCCCCAAATAAAGTCTGCCTTACCATTCTTTACAAATATTAGGAATAGTTTTTTCTTTAACACAGGTCAAGGATATTTGTTAAATAGATATTATATTGCTCAACAGAACTTAAGCCAAGGAGGCTCTGGAGTTAGAATGGTTGGGTTCATATCCCAGCTCTGCCACTTTCTAGCTGTGTGGCCTTGGACGCATGGCCAACCTCTCCGTGCCTCAGTTGTCTACTCTGTCAAGTGGGGACAAATACCTACCTCCTGCAGCTGTTGTGATAAGAGCATGCCTGTGAAGAGCTTATTGTCTTGCATATCTAAAATGCCAAATACATGTTAATTAGCCTTAATGAGGGTGACTGCTTTTCTTTCTGAGAATGAAGATGGTTGAATGAACCAGCACTTAGAGATAAACAGACCTAGTCTTGAATTCCCACTTGGCTGCTTATTAGCTCAGTGACCCGAGGTTAGCTAATTTGACTCCTCAAGCCTCAGTGTCTCATCTTTAAAATAGAAACAAACATAGCTGTCCAAGCCGTGCAGGTGAGGATGAGAGAGAATGTTTATAAGCGCCTTGGTGCTTAGCAGGGGCTCATTAACTGGTTGGCCCCACCACTTACTGTGACCTAGGCAAATGCTTCCTCTCCTGCCTTAGTACTATTAGACCCTAATAGTACCCATCTCATAAGCTCGCTCTGAGGATTAAAGGATTTATTTTAAGCAAAGCTCTCAGAATAGTATCTGGCACTGTTAAATATTATAATTATTATTCCTATTCTTCTTCTTCTTCTTTCCTGTAGTCATAAACATTAACGGCTACCATTATTAAGCCCTTACTAGGTGCCAGGCATTGTGAATGACAGCCCTATGAAATCGGAGCTCTTACCAGCCCCACTCCACAAAAGAACAAACTGAGGCTTAGAGAGATAAGATCACTTGCCCAAGGCTACCCCACACCTGTAAGTGGCAGACTTACTGTCACTGTTGTCCCAAGAACGAATGCGGTAGTCTGGATATGTGGCAACAGCCACCAGAACCCAACACGGTAGTCATCCTTATGGTTCCTTCCATGCTCCCCAGGGCCCCCGCCCCTGGGGAGAACCAGGCTGCGGGTAAAGCCTGGTTGGGATGATGGATGCGCAGAGACAGCTCCTGCTGAGGTGTAAACACAGGGAAATATAGGTCAGTTCCAGCAGCCAGCCCCCGCCCCTCCGCCCACATGTTTTACCCCAAAGCCAATCTTGTCAACTTGATCTTCTGCCCTGAACTTCAGCTGTCCTCAGGATGTTCTTGTGTTTCATGAATTATGCAGACTTAACAAAATGTGTGTTGCACAGATTAAAGACTCTATTTTCCTGACTGGAAGGCCTTTCTTTCCTCCACCAGAGTTTGTTTGTTTTGTTTTTTTTTCTTCTTCTTGCTCTCACAGCCTGTTATTTTAGCTACCCCGTAGAGCACCTTCTCTCTTCTTGCTCTTAGCAGTTCAACTTGCCATGCCCCTGCTTTGTGCTAGTCTCACTACAGAGTCTTTGTTATCAGCTAAAAACACTTTTGGGAATCCCAAAGGGTCCTGCGGGAGCTCCTAGGAATTTCCCTGGGCCAGTTTAATGTATTAGAACTCAGCATGGCCGACTCGGATAATTGGGGCCAATCTGTGTATAGTGGTAAATCGGCTCTTCTGTTAAAAAAAAAAAAAAAAAGCCCTGATTTGTAGTATTTGTCAATTTCCATGGTGTAAATCCTCCCACCATGGTGGATTTCAGGGTAACCAGTGTAACCTTGCTGGGTGTGAATGTGGGAAGAGATGCCCAGAATCTGCTCTGACAAACTGGTACCAGTTGGCTCCAGTACACTGCTGGTTCAGTTCCCATGAGTGGTGGAGGCGATTATTATTTGTGATCTACGTTCGGGTCCCCAAGGCATATTGGCTTCGAGGTCTTTGCTTGTCCTAACTTTTCAGAAAAATAGGTTAATGGAGGTCCACGTTGATATGTGTTCATGATCATCACAACATGAAGAAGAGAAACATGCTGAGTTGCATGCTCTCTTTTAAACCTTCTGCCCAGAAGTGGCACATATCACTTCCACTCATATTTTATTAGCTAAAGCAAGCAAATATCTAAATTCAAGAGGGTAGAGAAAAGTAATCCTACTATGGGCCTAGAAAGAGAACCCAAAGTCCTTGGTAAGCAGCCTTAAAGATGAGCATAATCTTCTTAGAGATTATTTTCTCTAGTGGCTCTGAACTTTTTTTCATTAAACAGCCATTGTTAAAACTGAGCAGAGAGTGTGTTGGAAGCCCAGCCCTCATAGTATACCCACTGGGGGACCTTGGGCAAGTTACTGAACATTTTACCTTCAGTTTTCTCATCTGTCAAGTGGTGAAAATAGATACTTCATCTCCCAGAGTTGTAGTGAGGATTACCTGTGTTAATATCCATAGTCACCGTAAGCGCTGTGTCAGGTGTAGACCGCCATTATTATTCACCCACAGCAATCCTATCAGGTTGGTACAATGATCATCTCTTTTGGCAGATGAAGACACCAGGGCTCCAGAGAGGGATTTCATGGGTCCAGGGTCACATGGTTGGGAGTTAGCATCAGGATTGGAGTTTATACGTGTCTGACACCCAACACTCCACTTTTGAGGGTCCTAGCACTTTTCTGAGAGGGAGTCACCGGCCCCTCCCCTACCTGTGGTATCTAGACCCAGAGGGATGTTGTTGGCTTGGTCTTGGGGCTCTTCTGCAGACCGGGATCATGGTGACTGAACAAAGCAAGGAAGGAAACACTCATTACAATGCAAACACACACAGTGGGTTTTCTGCCTTGCTTAAAGTAAACGTCTCAATTAACACAGAAGACCTTTTTCTTTCCATAGCTGCAGGCAAGTTCATCTTTTGGATCAATTAAATTGTTGACAGCATAGGAGGCTACATACAAATCAATAGCCAAGGTGACTTTTGGTGCAGGTTTGCATGTGCTCCAAGGAGCCGGGAACGGGCTGGAGTCAGGTTCAAATATTTCGACATGATCCTTGGGGAGAAATACATTTTATATCACAATCCGTGCATGGCACAGATGCACATACACACACATGTGCGTGCACACATGCTCACACACACACAACAATTATACCAGGATATTTTCCCCCATTCTATTCCAATCTGTTTAATTCCACTCCAGAAAAAATGCTGATTTCAACCTGCTAAATTAATATGTCACCATGAATAGTATGCAGCCCACATTTTGTGAAAAATGTTGGACTAGACTGTGGTCGCCCAACTCGCATGTTGGGACCCTTGGATGGTGCCCTTGATGTGTTGCCAGGGGGTTAAGGACAGGTCTGTCCACAGGAGTGAGAAAGACCCTAGCACGAAGTATTCTTTTTTTTTTTTTTTCTTTTTTTAGCACTAAGTATTCTTAATATCCTACTGCAGTTTGCAAGCCCCGCCTTCCTCGCTGATGCTCTCCTACCATTGTCCTCCTCACTCACCTACCCTGGCTACATTGCCCTCTTTTTGCTCTTTGTAATATGTCAAGCTTCAAGTGTATCTCCACCTTAAAGCCTTGACACTCAGCTGATCCTACTGCTCTGAGCTTCTCCTTCCTGGGCCCAGCTTCTTTCAGCTCTGTCTGATTATGAGAGAAACTTCCCCTGGCCCAACCCCTTTAAATGGCAGCCTCCCCCCATTTTCTGTATGTTTACCATGCTTTGTTTTTCTTACTGACATTTACCACTACTTAGTATGGATGTATTTATTGCCTACTTCTCTCCACTCAAAAGTAAGTTGCATCAGGGCAGGAAATTTGTTTAGTTCAGTGTATCTCAGCATTTAGAGAAGTGCCTGGTGCATAGTAAGTACCTCATAAACTTTTTCCAGATGGCACAGTGCACAGCACAAAACACACACTTAGGAAATATTAGTGGTTATTTTATCTTCTAGGTTCCATTTTTTTATATCCCTCAAAAAATTTTAGTAATAGCTATGTTGAGAAGTCACACAGCACACAACTCACCCATTTAAAACGTATAATTAGGGGCGCCTGGGTGGCTCAGTTGGTTAAGCGACTGCCTTCGGCTCAGGTCATGATCCTGGAGTCCCGGGATCGAGTCCCGCATCGGGCTCCCTGCTCGGCAGGGAGTCTGCTTCTCCCTCTGACCCTCCTCCCTCTCATGCTCTCTGTCTCTCATTAAAAAAAAAAAAACAAAAAAAAACGTATAATTAAATAGTTTTTAGTCTGTTCAGGGATGTGTGCATCCATACTGTAGTCAATGTTAGAATAGTTTTATCACCTTAAGAAATCTCATACTCTGTAGCTATCACCTCCCCAACCTCCCACCTCCCCCCCAGCCGTAAGCAACCACTAATCTGCTCTTTATCTCTATAGATTTGCCTATTCTGGTCATTTTATATAAAAAGAATAATCTTTTCATATGTCTTTTGGCCATCTGGATGTCTTCTTTGGAGAAATGTCTGTTCATGTCTTCTGCCCATTTTTAATCGGATGACTTGTCTTTTGGGTGTTGATTTTTATATTTTGTATTTATATATTTTGGATACTAATCCTTTATCGGATATGTCATTTGCAAATATCTTCTCCCATTCCGTAGGTTGCCTTTTAGTTGTGTTGATTGCTTCCTTTGCTGTGCAGAAGCATTTTATTTGAGGTAGTCCCAATAGTTTATTTTTGCTTTTGTTTCTCTTGCATCAGGAGACCTATCTAGAAAAAAGTTGCTACGGCCGATGTCAAAGAGATTACTGCCTGTGTTCTCCTCTAGGATTTTTATGGTTTCAGGTCTCACATTTAGGTCTTCCATCCATTTTAAATTTATTTGTGTATATGGTGTCAGACGGTGGTCCAGTTTCTTTCTTCTGCATGTTGCTATCCGGTTTTCCCAGCACCATTTATTGAAGAGACTGTCTTTTTCCCACTGGATGTTCTTTCCTGCTTTGTTGAAGATTAATTGACCATATAGTTGTGGGTTCATTTCTGGGTTTTCTATTCTGTTCTGTGTGTCTGTTTTTGAGCAAGTACCATACTGTCTTAATCACTATAGCTTTGTAATATGGCTTGAAATCTGGAATTGTGATGCCTCCAGCTTTGCTTTTCTTTTTCAAGATTGCTTTGGCTTTTTGGGTTCTTTTGTGATTCTATACAAATTTCAGGATTGTTTACTCTATATTTTTAGATAAAGGTTCTTTTTCAGATATAGGATTTGCAAATTTTTTTTCATTCTGTGTTTTGTTTTTTCACTTTCACAAAAGGTTTTTTTCATTTAGTTTTTCTTTTGTTGCTTGTGCTTTTGGCATCATGTCTAAAAAGTCCATTGCCAAATTCAAGGTCGTGAAGATTTACCCCTATGTTTTCTTCTAAAAGTTTTATAGTATTAGCTCTTAGATGTAGATCTTTGATCCATTTTGAGTTTCACTTTTGTGTATGGTGTGAGGTAACTCACACTTCATTCTTTTGCACATGGCTACCCAATTATCCAAGCACTATTTCAACCACTAGTTGAAAAGACTATTTGTTGTTGTTGTTTGCTCACTTAACCAGTTGAGTGACTGGCTTGATTATTTCGATTAAGTTTATTCCCCTCCCTGTTGCCATGAATGATGTTGATTCTCAGAGAGGGCAGCCTGGGATCAGCCCAGAGTCACACTAGAATGACAGTGCTTTTCACAGAGCTCTTTTCGGTTGTTGCTTTCCTTGACCACACTAAATCTTAAATTCCAGTCATTGTTCTATTTATGCAGTCTTCAGCAATGCCCTGGGGCATAAGTTGCTCCACACACTGATACCATAGACCTGGTTTTTTGAAGGGATGCTTCCTGAGGTCAGTATTTGAGATTTATAATGAAAAAAATCCTCCCACTTGTCTTTTCCTTTTTTCTCTCTAGAAACCTAGCTGGCTGCAGGTTAGCCTGTATCCCATGAATCCATTCATAGCCCAGTGGAGTCCAGTAGCCCTTCACCACCTGCACTGTTTTTTGAAAACACCCTTAGGCTTGAACTTCACACTCTGTCGTAAATGGACTTGGTTGCTTTGGGAAGAGATTAAGAGCCCTTTTTGGTCTGGTCTACTTCTCTCTCCCAGATAACACCTCTGATCTAGAAACTATGGTACTGGGGGTAGATATTGGTGTACTTCTCTCTGAGTGACACCCCTGTTTCAGGAGAGGGGTGCTCTGGAGGTCCCCGGTCTCCTTGGCTTGCCTCTCCCACTGTGGAACCCCCTCCCCCACCACATGAGGTGTGCTCAGGACCCCAGTATGCTCAGCAGTGCTACGCTCAAGGTGGAGCCTCTGTCCCAGCAGCAGGGCTGGGCAGAAGAAGGGATCCCCCACCTCTCAGCTGCACTTCACTAGAACCTAGCCTCAGCAACAGGTAGCTGGGGGCCAGATGAGACATGCTGATGTACTGTTCCTTCCAGGAGGATAGCCCTCTGACTGGGAGCTGGGAAGAGAAGGAAGCCTGTGTTCTTAACTGTTGCAGTCTGGAGTGGAATTTCCATCTTACTGAGCTGAACGAAGGGAGCAAGGACATGAGGCTAAGTTCAGATACCACTGACTCTCACTTTTCTTACTTAGTGTTAGTAGAATTTCTTGAATAACTGTTTCTTTATTTGGTGTATGGACCATTTACAGAGGCTTAAATTTTATTAAAGAGTCATTTTTGGGCGCCTGGGTGGCTCAGTTGGTTAAGCGACTGCCTTTGGCTCGGGTCATGATCCTGGAGTCCCTGGATCGAGTCCCGCATCAGGCTCCCTGCTTGGCAGGGAGTCTGCTTCTCCCTCTGACCCTCCCCTCTCTCATGTGCTGTCTCTCATTCTCTCTCTCTCAAATAAATAAATAAAATCTTTAAAAAAAAAAAAAAAGTAATTTTCACCAATCTTCCAGGGAAGTGGGTCCACAGAGCCACTCACTGTCATGCTAGAATTGGAATCCTCTAGGTTAACTTTAAACCTTGCTTCATTCTGCCTGAAATTCTCTGCTTCCCCAGCCAACTAGAAAACTCTCATCATTTTCCAAGTCTCAGTTTAATATTTCCTTCTCTCTCCCCCCTTCCTCTTCCTTACAGAGGGCTTTATCATTCTTCTCATTGTGTTATTATTACAACTGTCTGCCATATTGAATGTCTTGTATTGCTTGTATCATCTGTGACTTCTCCACTAGACTCTTCTCCTCAAGGGCATATACTGTTCATCACTGCAGTCATTCCTAGTGTGGGGGTTGGCATGTACTATATACTCAACTAATGAATATTAAAAAAATTTCATATGGTTTTTGTGTTGGCCACTTCCTTGACATTTCTTTTGTGTATATGCATGTGTATGTGTGTCTGTGTGCTTGTGCATCTGCAGTCCATGAAAATAGAGTCAGTTACAAAAACAGTTGTCATTTATATGTAGCAGGTGCTGTTCTAAGCATTCTTTACATGTATGCATTCATAATGTAATCCTCACTGTTACCCTATTATCTATCATTTATTATGCTTAACCCTATTATGCCTCATTTACACTGAGAACATTGAGAAGTAGAGGTTTTAAGTCATTTGACCAAGGTTACATACTAATAAGCTATAGGGCCAGTATTTGAGTCCAAGCAATCTGACCCCAAAACTGATAAATTGTCTAAAGTGTATACCAGGTGCATAATGAGTGCTCAGTGAAGAAAAATTAGTTAATGCAGGCATCAACAAACCCAACCAATTGTTGCTTTCCTCCTTAAATGAGATCTGAGACAACACCTTAAAGTATCATCTGCCTGCTACCTGGCTGATCACCTTCCTCCTAAGAAGACAGGCACCAGGCCCGTCCAGCCTCATCTTGCACCAGTAAACCCAAATGCAGGCCCTTCTGAAGTCAGTAATCACCCAAATGTTTTATTGGCACTTGCACCCTTTTAATTTTTAAAGATAGTTTCATTTTTACTGCTCTGCCATCTTTATGGAAATCACTCACTGCCGTGGCTTTGCATTCATTTCCTATTGACACATTTGCATATATATCGAATCCTCTCACAGGTGGGCTCCAGTAATGTACCACTTCCTTTAATGAGGGTGATGGGTTCTTCTCATTTGGGAAACCGCTGTTACCTTGGTGAGCTGGTTGGGTCCCAGAGCACTTTCGTGACAAAGTCACAAGTGTTACTGTTACCAATTCTCAGCTACCTGCAGGATGGTCCCCTTCATGGATAATGGTTGCAATCATGATCAATATGCCATCCCAGTATTTTGATATTTATTTTATATGCTGCTAAAGTACTGGTAGTTTATTTGTTTAAATGTGAGATAGAGTTGCCATGATCTTTATATGTTTTTTTTAATTGAGGGATAACAATTAGAATGTACAAGTCTTAAACAAATAATCACTCTCCAGTGAAGATTTAAAAGATTCACAGCATCCTGGGAGGCCCCTTCATGCCTCTTTTCCAGTCAATACTCAACTCAGAAGTGATCACTACTTTGGACTTCCATCACTACATTTATTTTGCCCATTTTTGAGCTTCATATAAAATGGAATCGTACTGTATGTATTCTGTTGTGTCTGTCTTCTCTTGGTCATCATTATGTCAGCGAGGGTCATCATTTGGTTGAATGAAGCAGAAATTTGTCCCTTCTTATTACTGTATCGTGTTCCATTGTATGGATGTACACAGTTTATTTACCTATTCACCTACTAATAGGCACCTGGGCTGTTTCCAATTTTGGGGTTTTATGAATGAAACGTGCAAGTCTTTGTGTGAACATGTTTTCACTTTTTTTTGGTAAATTGCTAAAAATTAGTTTCTTTGGGTTACAGAATAGATGTGTGTTTAATTTTACAAAACACTTCTAGCTCTTTCTTTGAAACGGTTGTGTATTTTTATATCTCCTTTTGGAATGTTTGAAACTTTTGGTTATTCTACATCTTAGCCAACATTTTATGTTGGTTAGATTTTTAGAAACCATTTTGATGGACATACAGTGTTTTTTTAATCTGTTTTTAATTTGCATTTCCCCGATGACTAGTAGCATTGGATACAGTTTTCATGTACTAATTGGTTATTTGTATATCTTCCTTTGTGGAGGGTCTGTTCAAGATTTCTGACCATTTTTATTAGACTATTTTTCTTTTTATTATTGAGTTGTAGGAATTTCTTTTATATTCTGGAAACAGTACTTTATCAGATACATGTATTATGACTATTTTCTTCCAGTTTTTGGCTTCCCTATTAATTTCCTTAATGGTGTCTTTTGAATGAACAGAAGTTTTAAATTTTTATGGTATCCAATTTATGAATTTTTAAAAATTTTATGGTTAGTGCCTTCTGTGTCCTAAAAAAGTTTGCTTATTACAACATGTTCTCCCATGTTTCCTTCTAGAAGCTTTATAGGTTTAACTCTTATGTTTAGATCTATGAGTCATCTTCAATTGATTTTTGGTATGTATAATTTAGGGATTGAGATTCATTTCTTTTCATATGAGTATCTAGTTATTCTAGCACCATTTGTCGAAAAGACTCTTTTTCCATAGAAATGCTTTCATGTTTTTGTAGAGAACCAATTGACTATAACATGTGCGTCTATTTTTAGAATCTTTATTCCATCCCAGTGATACATGTATCTCTTTTTATATCACTCTAGCACACTATCTTGATTACTGTTATTTTACAGTAATCAGGTAATGTAAGTTCTTTAAGATTGTCTTGGCTTTCCTAGGTTGTCATCTGTTCTCTCAAAATTCGTATGTCGAAGTCCTAACCTGCAGTAACTTAGAATGTGACTTTATTTGGAGATAGGGTCCTTTTAGAGGTTTTCAAGTTAAAATGAGTTGTGTAGGTTGGGTCCTAAATCACTATGACTGGCATCCTTTTAAAAAGTGGAAATTTGGACACAGACATACACATGGGGAGAGCATGTGAATATAAAGGCAGAGATCAGGGTGATGTTTTTACAAACCAAGGAACATCAAAGATTGCTAGCAAACTATCAGAAGCTAGGGGCAGACATGTGGAACAGATTTTCTGTCACAGCTTTCACAAGGAACCAGCCCTAGTAACATCTCAGTCTTGGACTTCTAAACTGTAGAACCATGAGACGACAAATTTTATTGTTTAAGCCACTCAGTGTGTGATGTTTTGTTATGGCAGCCCTAAGCAATCTATACATAGGCCTTTTGCTTTTTCCTGAAATTTTAGAATTAGCTTATTAACTTTTTCATTCTGAGATTTTGATTGGGATTGCATTCAGTCTGGGGGAGAATGGGCATCTTCACAACATTTCGCCTTCTGATTCATGAACATGGTATATCATTCCATTCAATTCAGGTTTTTAATTTCTTTTAGCATTCTTCTTTGGTTTTCAGTATATGGATCTTGTACCTTTTCATTAAATTTATTCCTAATTATTGTATCTTTGCTGATGCTTTTGTAAATTCTACTGTTTTTCTAACTTTGTTTTTTTTTTTTTTTTTAATGTTGCTAGTAGAAATGAAACTTATGGGGCAGCTGGGTGGCTCTGTTGGTTGAGCATCTGCCTTTGGCTCAGGTCATGATCCCAGGGTCCTGGGATCAAGCCCCACATTGGGCTCCTTGCTCAGTGGGGAGCCTGCTTCTCCCTTTCCCTCTGCCTGCTGCTACCCCTGCTTGTTCTCTCTCACTCTCTGTCAAATAAATAAATAAAATCTTAAAAAAAGAAATGAAACTTATTTAAATTACATATTGACTTGAATTTCATGACTTTGGTAAATTCACTTATTCTAGTAGATGTGTGTTTGTGTGTGAATTCATTAGGATTTTCTATATACACAAACATGTTGTCAGTCATGACTATAATTTGTTCAAAGTAGTTTGCAGTAGGGTATAGCAGTGACTTTTCTATGACCTTGGTCAGGCATCTAATCTCAGTGGTTCTCCTTATATAGAGAGATTGTTATATGGACTTGTCTTTGAGATTCCTTTCAGATCTAAGATGATAAGGGACCTGGCTCTGTCATTTGCTTATTTTGTGACCCTGGGCAAAATACTACATCTCTATGAGTCTCAGTTTGTTCATTTGTAAAATGGCATAATAATAAGAAAATATTCATGTCATAAAGTCATTATGATGAATCAATGAAATAAAGCATGTGAAGTGTTTATCAGGGCACTTAGGAGATTTCAGGCATTCAGTAACTGTTACATGTTGTGGTATAATAAAATATATATTTGGTCTTTGTCCCTGGTTCCTGGTAAAGAGCTTCTAAAACCCTTGGAATTTCCAGAGTGATAGGAGTGCCTTTTGTCATTCATAACTTTCTTCCCCTTTCTAGACACTTGAGTTTATGATGATGAGGTGACTCAGCAGGAGCTCCTAGATAGCCTCCAGATGGGACTGGTCACTTTCAACTTCCCCTATCTCTGGCAAGGGGAGGAGGGCTGAAGAGTAGGTTACAAACACTCTTGAAAAAGATTTGGAGAGTTTCCAAGTTGATGAACACATCTGCATGCTGGGAGGGTGGGACATCCCAACTCCATAACACAGAGGCTCCTGTGCTCCTTCTGGACCTTGCCCTAAGTACCTCTTCATCTGGATATTTATTTGTATCCTTTATAATAAACTCTGGTCGTAAGTATAGCCCACTTTCCTGAGTTCTGTGAGCCATTCTAGAAAATTATCAAACCTGAGGAGAGAGTCACGGGAGCCCTTAAATTTGTAGTTGGCTAGACAGAAGTGTGGGTAGTATTTGAAATTGGCTGGTGTCTAAAGTGGGTACAGTTTTATGGGCTGAGCCCTTAACTTGTGGGATCTGCACTAACTCTGGGTAGTGTCAGAGTTGAATTGTTGGATGCCCAGGTGGTGTCAGAATTGGAGAATTGGTTGTTGGTGTTGGAAAAAGACACCACACCTATTAATAATGGTGATGCTGTTAATAATAATTATAGCACTGTAGTACTTTCCAGCTCGCAAAGCACTTTTGCATTTTGTATCTCATTTGGTTACCAAAAGGGCCCATTGGCTAGGTGGAGCTGAGATTATTAACCTCACTATATTGATGAGTAACGAGAAGCTCAGAGAAGTTAAGTGACACGTCCAGAGCCACTCAGCATGAGGAGACAGAGCTGTGACCTGGTTTTCTGACCTTGAATCTTGTATTTACACAAATAAGGACAGATTTGGCAAGGGAAGTTTTGTAGAAACCAGTCCCAGCACCTAGGGACACCATTACCAAGCGTACTCTGAGAGGGGTGTGTGTGTGTGTGCGGGGCTTCCCTAAAGTCACCAGATTAGGACAGTATTTCTCAAACTGAAGTGTGCCTCAGAATCCCCAGAGAAGCATGTAAAAATACAGGTTCTTGGGCCCCACACTCACAGGTTTGATTCATAGCTCTGGAAGAAACCAAGAGACAACGATTTTTAGCAATAGCCCAAGTAACCCTGATACAGTTCTTCTACCAACCAAAACCCTTGTTTGAAGCTGTGGTTCTCAAGCCAGGCTGTGTCTGAGAGTCACCTGGGAAGCTATTAAAACTTATGGTGCCCAGGCCCTCCCCAGGGCTACGGAATCAGAATCTGTGGCAAGTGCAAAGAACTGTTCCAGACGAGCCGACCCACAGGGTTACCTGCTCATTCAGTCCTCTGCATCCTTCCCTTTCCTTCTCTCTCCGCTTTGTGTACCTCTTGTTTGGTGTCTCTGTGATTTATTTTGTTTCAGTCTCCTGTGTTTCTCTGCATCTCTGGCTTTCTGTGTTTGTCCTTCTTTAGTGTATGTCTGTGCCTCTGAGACACACTCTCATCTCTTATTTTGTGTCGTCTCTTTGGATGAATGTCTCCGAGACTCTGCCTCCCTGTGCCTCTCTTTTGTGTCTCCCTTTTCCTGGGTCTGTTGCTATGTCATCTCTGTAAGTTTCTGCCTCTGATTGTTTTCTGTCCTGGCTCTTGGTCTGACTCTGGGTCTCTTGTTTCTCTGCCCGCTGTGCACCTCTGTGTGCATCTGAGCCTCTGTGTGTGTGTGTGTGTGTGTGTGTGTGTGTGTGTACTTCCATTATTTGCTCTCCATCTACAGTCCTTTTCTTCTTTTCTCTCCCTCCTGCCTCCCAGCCTCTGAGCTCTGCAGCTTTATGTGAAATCCGGAGAGACTCTTCTATGGAGAAGTCTGAAATACCCTGGGCCAGGCCCCAGACCCCTGCAAACCTCAGAATGTTCGACTCTAATCAGGAGCCCCATCTGGGCCTGTCCCACTCACCTACAGGGCTTATCTGGGGCCCTTAGTCTCCTGTGCTGCTAGAGATAAGGTGCCCTTTGTGGCAGTTGCCTTGGACATGACCCTCAAAAAGACTAGATAAGTAGCATGGCCTTTGGGATCTTGGAGCGCCCTCCACTTCCCCCTAGGCTGAAAACTGACCTTCCTATTGCTGATCCTAAGTATCCCAGAATACTCTCAGGGGCTTTATGGCTGATCCAGACAATGCTTAGGAGATCAGACTAACTTTTATCTTTGAGCTAATATTGTTAATTCATCATTAATTAAACAATTTATTTACCTGGTATTTATTAAACACTGTATACCAGATTCTGTGCTGAGAGTATAGCAGTGAAGATAGCAGGTATAATACTGTAAATCTCAGCTCTCATAATAACTATTGTAGCATGGATTGAGCACCTATTGTATTCCAGGAGCTTAATTTATATAAGGAACTTTATACTAGAATCCTTTGCTGGGAGAGAACTGCCCCTTTAATGCAAAATACTCTAATTATCTGCTTGTAATCATTATAGCTATTAATCAATTATAGCTATTTAATACACTGGACATTTAAGTTTTCTGTATTCAGGGGTGATATTTAAAATGCTTAACAAATGATCAGTTGACCAATGAATACATTTGCCCCACTCCTCACTTCTATTGCAATTAGTTGCATAAACATCAAATCTTCTGTCATTCATTCATTCATTTTTTGTGTGTGCAGTCATTCATTTCTTCTTTCTTTTAGCATAGTGTGAAGGGCCCACAGGGTATCATGTACTGTGTTGGGAACTGGGGATGCAACAAATTAAAGAACATCATAAGGAACTCAGAGGAGGGGGATAGATAAAGACTTTGACCAAGTTCGTGGAACATGACCAAGGAAAAGTTCAGGAGTATATGTCTGGAATCAGACATCAGAGCAATTACGGAGGGCTTTGTGGAGGAAGACTCTTTAACGCTAAGACTTAAACAGTGAGTAGAGGTTAGCCAGATGAGATCTCTTTCTTGCCAATATTTTATGTTCTGTAGGACAGAACATGGTGCCCTGAGCATAGCAGGGCTCCACCACGTCGATAGGTAAATAAAACACTATGACTCTGAAAGCAGTTTTCTGGCTGGGTGGTAAGTGGCTAAGGAAGCCACAGTGAAGATGCGTTGTCTTTTCCAGAAACACTTCCTGTTAGCACATCTTTTGTCATTGCACGCACCCAGCATCTGGCCAAGAATCAAAGGCCGTCCTCTCCACTCAAAATTCATGGTGACATCAGAGCTTTTAACAAACTCCCTGCTCACTCTCCCAGACCAAGAAGACAAATCAGAGCCCGGAGAGTAGGCCTAGGAGACAAAACTTGATGAGAGAGAACAGTATTAGGTCCTAGTTCTCAAACTCATACCTATAGGGGCCATGTTTCTAGAGCTGTGGTCTGTGTTTCTAGAGCGTCTTCTGCTCTTTTAGAAGAAACCAGAAATCTGAATTTTCATGTAAAACCTTCTGATTTTTATGTTGGAATCTAACTTAAAACTTAAAAAATAAAGTTACTACATACAGCAAGCCAAATGTCGATGTGCTGCTTAGTCCATTCCAGCTGCCATAACAAAAATACCATAGACTGTGTGGATGAAACAACATTTTTGGTCATGGTTCTGGAGGCTGGGAAGTCCAAGATCAAGGTGCTGGCAAATTTGGTGTCTGGTGAGACCAGTTTCTTGTTCCAAAGATGATTGATTTCTCCCCATGTTGTCACATGGTTGAAAGGGTGAGGGAGCTCTTTGGGGTCCCTTTTATAAGGGCAGTAATCCTCTTAATAGGGGCTCCATCCTCAGGAGCTAATCACCTCCCAAAGGCCTCACCTCCTAATCCCATTACATTGGGGGTTAGGATTTCAAAGCATATGAATTTTGGGGTGACAAACATTTAGCTCATAACAGCTGCCATTCCTGATTTAGAAGCTATTTCCTCAAAATGAGAAGGAATGAGAGGGACTTCAGTTTACCATGCAGCAGTGTCGCTCAGAACATTGTACTCCATGTTCTCTGGATCTTCATTGCTAATATTCATCCCATGAATATCTCTATTATCTTATTTAATCTTTGTAACAACCTCATGGGGCTAGTATTATCATCTCTTTTGAGGAAGGTTGCCAAATTAAGTCTGCAGGGACCCAATATTAACCATAAGGAAGCTTAATATTCAAACAGAACTGAACTAAGAAGAGGAGAAAGTGGTTGAATCAGAGACCTGATTTTGTAAAATATTCCCTCCCCCAGGTGCTAAGGGCCTTGAATAACCATATGTTTGTCTAAAAACTATCATTTTGTTGGTTGGATGTCTTCACTAATTGCTCTAAATACTGCTGCTCTTCCCTGCAACTTTCTTGCTTAAGAGCATTTTAACATGTTGGTATGGGAACCTGGCTCCCTGTTATGTAAAATGTATGTAAGCCACAAAGTGATTCACCATTAATTAATGTCATATCTGTGGTATTTGAGATCCATTCAGCTAAGCAACACTGTTAGACTTCCAGTTTCTGATTTTTCCACGCCTCTAAAATAGTTCAGTCCTTTTATTTAATTGTCTACTGAAGTTGCATCTTAGAAAAGACATTCAGAAAACACTTGCTTTTACCTCAACTTCTGGAATTTTTGCCATTGATGTGAGCATCCTGTAACCCTGGAGTATTAGGGCCCCTGTACCAGGGAGGATTTCACTAGGGGAACTCCCAAGGCCCCTCTGAGTATCTCCAAGTGGGATTTAGCGAGGTCGTGGATCTTCAAACCAACCCCATGGAGAGATTATTCTAAGATGTGAACCCCATGAACAATCAGATAGAAGAGCTTATCTATCTCAGAGTCATTGGGAGGTCAGCCAACTGAATGGAGTAGCCATGTTGCTTATCAGAGTGGCTCTTAAATTCTGGCATTCATGAAGCCATCAAGTTGCTTGTTTGTAGATTCTTGACCACCCCCCAGCCTACATTCTGATTCACTAGGAGTATTTGTCATGGCAAAAGGCAAAGGTATTATAGCAAGAGGCCCAATAATAACAAGGCTTAGAGAACACAGAACTTATTTCTCCCACACACATTACAATCCAAGGTGAGTGTTTCTTCTTGGTGGATATACTTGTTTCATGAGATGTGGCAGCAGATGAGGTTGATGTCCCCTCCTCTTGAATCTGCACAGTCTCGGTGACTGCTTTGACCAACAGAATGTTGTGGAAGTGACACTGTGTTAGTTTCAGGGCACAGCCCCTGAGAGACTCTAGGCTTCCACTTTTTACTCTTGGAACCCAGCAGCCATGCCTGTGGGAGCCCAGAAGCCTGTGAAGCAGCACTTGTGGAGAAGAGCTAGGGTTCCTGGCAGTCAGCCCCATCTAGGCTTTCATCTGAGAGCTGGAATCAACTTTCCCACCATGGGCATGAGGCATATACCGAAGTGAAACCTTTAGTCCAGTGGAGCCTTCCCACCTGGTGCCGTCCCCATCAATCCCTGCCCAAATTGTAGCTTCATGTGCCCAATAAATGACTGATTGTCTGAAGTGACTAAGATTAGGATAGTCACAGAGACTTAGGTTTCTCCCATCATGAGGCTCCTCTGACTTCTATAAACTTGTCATCATCCACTCGGTCAAGATTGAGTTCCTACCATGTCCAGGTTCCAATCAGTGGGAGTGGCTGGAGAAGATACATCTATTTCTTACCCACCTTGGCTTAGAGCTGGCACCTGTTACTTCTTCTCACATTGCACTGGCCAGAACTTGTCATGGGACTGCATCTAATTACAAAAAGGACAGGGAAATAGAGTCTCTCGCTATGCAGCCATATTCTCAGCCACTAAGAAGAAAGATGAGAATGGATTCTGTTGGAAGTCTCGCAGTCTGGACTGGAGCACAGAGATCTGCATTTCTGCAATTCCTGCCCCCAGGTGACTTTAATGTTGGTGGTCCAAGTATAGCAGAGAAGAGTACGAGCTTGAAACTCAGTGAGATACAAGTTTAAAACTAAATTCTACCATTTACCAGCTGGGTGACAGCTCTGAGTTTCAGTTTCCTTGTGTATATAAAAATGCAGAAAATAGTAATTCTAACCTCAGGGGGTAGTTGTGCAGATTTGATAATGGCCTGCATGAAAAGTGTGAACATAGAGCTTGGTGCACAGCAAGATCTAAAAACTAAAAAGAGAAAGAAAAAAAAAAAGAAAGCTTTTATTGTTAACTGAATCAAATGTTCCTTTCTCTTTTAAAACCAGCACATCACTGCACTCAGTCATTATACTTAAAATATCTCTTTTTACACACACCCCCATCAACCTTGGTCTTATCCCCATTTTACAGACAAGGAAACTGAGACTCAGACAAGTTAAGTAAGTAGGCCAAAAATATCAGATTAGTAAGTGCTGGTGTCAAAATTTGAGCCGAGATTTATTTCTGTTGGAGTTTGATTACAAACACTATACGTTTTTAAAAAGTAAAGAGCTGTTGATGATTTGGGGGCAAGGAAGTGACATATCAGAGCTCTGTTGTAGACAGATAAATCTGAAAGTGTTGCCATGAGCTGTGTGGAATTGGGGAAAACTGGAGATAGGAGGACCAGGTTTAGGAATGAGGTGAGCAGGTTCTCAGCTAGGCTAATTGAAGTGAAAGCTCAGCACATTTCTGCCCCATCCTCTGCACTTACTTCTAAGGAGGAAATCCCAGATACAGTTATTCCATTCTTCGCTTGAGCATGCTTCTGCAAAACCAACTAGCCAACTCCTCCACTGCTGGATGTGGCTTACAATGTTTAGCATGGGTTTCAGCCCCTAATGGGAGCTTTTTGTGTGCCTCAGTTTATCCATTTGGAAAATGGGGATTACAAGTCAGCCTATAGCTATTTCATAGAGATTCTGTAAGGAAATGCTTGGGAATATATTTTGTAAAGTTGAAGTCATCCAATTGTTATGAAGGTTTACTGTAAATTGAGCAAAACAATACAGTAGGAAACATTCGCTTAAACATTTCTTGATTAACTCTTTGTGTCTTGATTTTGTAAATTAAGGAATTTAGATATTAAAGGGTGAGGTAGTGGAGAGGGATTGGGAGGTATATTTTTTGTGTTGTGGTTTCCATGGTGACAGAATTGCAGGCATCAACCACTGGCTGCAATATAGGTAAAGAAGAAAATGATTGCAAAGCGTTTTGCACAGTGCCTGCCTGGCACATGGTCAACAGTCACTATGTATGACATCAGAGTTACTCACTCTATAAAAGTAGCCTAGACATAGATGCTTCCCAGGAAGAGCATGATGGGAAATTCCCCTCTCCTTTGGAATGCTTCAGCCTGCACATTCTGAGATGTTAAAAAGGTTCTAAGGCTATGAAACTTTAAGGGAGAAAACTTAGACAAGGACTTTGATTTATGGGTTTTCTTATTCTGAACCACCTGCACAAGGAGGCTTCACCTACTCGAGTTCCTTTGTATCTTGTTTAAGACATCTTTGCCTACCTCAAGCTCAAGATGTTCTCCTGTATTATCTTCTAGAAGGTTTATCATTTTTTCCTTTCACATTTAGATCTACAGTCCACTGGAATTGATTTTTATGTATAGTATGAGGTAGAGATAAAGATTCAGACTTTTCCGTATGGCTGGCCAGTTGACCTAGCACCATTTAGTGAAAAAGCCATTGTTTCTCTATTGCTCTTCAGTGGCACCTTTGTTATAAATCAAGTGTGTTTACATGTGTGGATGTGTTTCAGAGTTCTCAATGCTATTTCAGTGGTCTGTCTTTCTTGTATCAAAGCATGCTCTCTTAATTACTCTGGCTTTATAATAACTCCTGATATCCAGTAGTGAAAATCATCTTTGTTTTTCTTTGTGATAATCTTGACTCTTTGATTTTCCATGCACATTTTAGAATTACCTTATAAATTTCCACCCAAACAAAAGCTTGCTGGGATTTTGATCGGGATCACAGTCTCTAGATCGATTTGAGGAGAAATGACATCCTTATAGTATTGTCATACTTTTTCACAATAGCCCTACGAGGTAGGTTCTACTGTTATCAGGCGCACGCTCTGTTTTTTAAGTGGGGCACCTATAGGAACATGAACAAATCCAGTGGCCTACCTGGGAGGAGTAGTGAGCTTGATCTGCCCCGTCCAGAAGGTGTATTGTATCTTTGACATTGTTTGGAATTACTGGCTCATGGTAATAATTAAAGGGGAGTGATTGAAGTCAGTTTTATTATATTGCTTTTAAATTCTCTATTAATCACTCACTCTTTTAGTCTTTGCATCAGAAGCAGGTCACTCCCACTGTCCTTGGCATGACACTGACCTAATCCCACCAATTTGATTCACCTATGCAAAAATTGAGTTTGGCGGTAGGCGATGCGGGCCAGCAGGTACCGGTGGAATCCAGCTTTGAGTGAGCATGGCAGACACACCACACCCAGCCTTTTAGGGGCAACAGTCACAGAGGGTGATGTTTCAAACCCAGAGTGACTGATACTAGCTGAGGTGTCTGTGACAAGTGGTGATAGCAATTGTCTTTGCTGAAGGGATATAGATTGGGTTTCATTCCTGGCAATATACTCCTTGATCATGATTCTTTGACCCTCATTGGGGATGCCAGGAACTTCTTGATATTATTAACAATTTTTCTTCCTCTACTTAGAGGTACTTTGATTATTTGCAACTAAAAGTCCTGATGGATAGACTTGTGATTGTTACTATTATTAGTCGTGCCTCCTCTGTCCAGTTTATACACTGCCATCTTTCCGCACTGCACGCTAGCCCAGACTTCCAGAACACCAAGTCTTGTCCAGCCCACAAAAGCAAGACACCTGCTTGTCCAAAGCCCAGGAATAGACAAATACCAATTAGGACTTTTATTGTCAAGCTGGAGGGTAACGAATGGTGTCTCTGTTTGTAGTGGCCCCGCATTAAGAACAGCTCCATGTGTCGGGGAACCCTCCAACTCCCTTCCATTCGGCAAGAGTTAAATGACATCATGCAGAAGGACCCAGCACGCTGCTGGCTGGAGGACCAATAAATCATGCTGTGGATGTAGGAAACAACGAGGCCTTTCCCGGAAAGGCTTCCTTGTCCAAGGTACCATTAGTAATACCGCTATTTGCAATTATAATAAAAATAAAGGTAATAGGAAAACCACGTTGAGGCAATTCCACTGCCTACTGGATTTTTAATTTTCTTGAGGATGCCAGAGGCAATCTTGAGCCCATTATGTCTAAATGAGGCACATTATAAAAGGCTTACAAAGTCCAAACTGCTTTTACAGCCATTAATTAGCCAGACTTCTAAAGAGGCCCATAAGATTAAGCTTGGGTATGGTCTCTGGTCTCTGGAAGAGGGTTGGAGTAGGCAGAGAAGTCAGATACCATTGGTCCACACATGGCTCTTCTGCTCTTCTCTCTCATCTCAGTTCTAACAGATGTTGCCTTTTTGGGGGAGGTAGAAAGGGAGGCCACTACATAACCAAGCCCCTGATGAGAGTGCTCCAGATTTTTCTGCAAGGCTGTGGACAACTTGAGCACAGGGACTGCTGGTATCTCTAGTTTCTATACCCACAGTGTCTTGCACACAGCAAGTTTAAGGAGCCAGCCTTCTTGGTGGCAAGGGACAGAAACCTGGCTCTGCTTTCTTCAACGAAAAGAGAATATATTAGAAGGATATGGGGGTACATGGAATGAATAATGGGCTAGAGGAGCAGGCTTGCAAGGGAATAAGCACCAGACTATAGCAAACATCCAAAGGCAGAAATCAGTTCATAACTTCAACCATCTCTATGTCCTTCAGTCACAGGCTCGAGATTCCAAGCCCCAAGAAGGCGTGTGACCAGAGAGACCTGAGTCATTCTCCCCTTACACCTTCCATAGTGGCTAAGGGCACTCATCCCAGAACCACTCTCAATGGGAATTTGATGGAAAAAAAAATGAAAACCAGTGTGCCAACAGGAGGGGATGTTGTATACCAGATAGCTCCCAGTGACAAATGCCTCTGGTCTGATGTAGTCAGTCAGTGTTAAAGTTGAACTGAATTTGCTACCCTTCCTCCTTTGGGTGGAGTGAGAGACCTCCCCAAGAGGGAAGAAATAGGGAAATGTGATCACCCCTCAAAGCACGGAAGACAGAGGCTTACAATGTACCAGAACTATACTAAGCATTGCCCATACATTATCCTCACAACCTGTGAGGCAAGAACTGTTAACATCCCCATTTTACAGATGAAGAAAACAAGGCTCACAAAGGTGAAATCACTTGCCCAAACACACACAGATGGAGTATGGATTCAAACCTAGATTTCCTCCTTCCTTCCTTCCATCCTTCCTTCCTTCCTTCCTTCCTTCCTTTTTTCAAACCTAGATTTCTTAGACTCCAAAATCCACTCTCTAAGCCATTCCATGTACTTCTTCCTCCCACTTCTGGTTGGGGCAGGGCACGTCATAAAAAGACAAAAGGGCCTCCAGGACTGCAAACTTGATTGAGACCTAACAGTGTATGAACATATCTAAATGTAATGATACGGTGCTCTCCGAAGGGAACAATGAGCCTGGGAAACAGAGGAAGGGGTGAGTGAGAGGCAGGTTGTTGGCCAAGTCCATTCAATGCTCTTCAGGGAATGGGAGGCCACGGGCCACAAAGCGGAGCCTCTGGCTGGCGGGTGCCTATTGGGTGTATCGTTTTGCAGCTTGCTTTTTTTTTAATTCAAAGGGAAAAAATATGTTTTTTGTTTGTTTGTTTTTAAAGATTTTATTTATTTATTTGACAGAGACAGAGACAGCGAGAGCAGGAACACAAGCAGGGGGAGTGGGAGAGGGAGAAGCAGGCTTCCCGCCGAGCAGGGAGCCCGATGTGGGACTCGATCCCTGGACCCTGGGATCATGACCTGAGCCGAAGACAGATGCTTATCGACTGAGCCACCCAGGCGCCCCTAAAGGGAAAAAATATGTTTTTAAAATACCTTGAAAAGCAATATGACTTTTGGAGCTAGATGGCTTGAGTTTAAACGCCTTGTGCACTTGGGTGATCCTGGCCAGGTTTCCGCACCTTAGTTGCCCTGTGAGAATAATCAGAGAATCCTCTCTAGGACTATTGTAAGGATTCAAAGGTTCAATGTGTGAGAGGCACTTGAAAGCGTTTCTAGAACGTCTCAACTCCTGGACAGGTGAGTGTGGATATTATTGTCTGTCCCGCTTAGGGCATAGCGCCTCTCATAGCCTTCCAGGGTGTGACTGTCCCCCTGGAGATGGATATTAGATCATTTCCCACTTTTTGGTTATTATAAGCAACTCTCCTGAAAATCTTTGTGTATCCCTCTTTGTGCACATTACATCCATTTGCATTCTTCTCTAGGATAGCTGCCAGGAAGAGGTATAGCTGTATCCTAGCACATGTGCATTTTTTGGTTATAATAAGTGCTACCAAACAGCCCTCCCAAGTGACTGAACCGAGGTGCCCCCGCCGGCAGTGTGTGATGATCTAGGTTGAAACTGCCTTTATCCAGAAACCCAGCCTCTCTCTCGCTCAGGAAGCCACGTCTGTTTTCAGAGCTCCGCTGACATGTCTGGGTGCTCCCCCCTTCCTGATTCCAGCTTTGCGTCTCCAAGCAGTTCCTTGCTATTGTTGTCCTTCCTGACTCTTAGTTAATGTGGCCAAGTGCTTTTGGATTCCCTGGTAATAATGGCAGACAAAGCACAGAATGAAACGTGGAATTGGAGGTGCTGAGTGTAGCTTTTGTCAGGACACCTCGGCATGATTTCAGCCTGAAATGGAGCTCTCTGTGCTCAGCTTAAATGGCCTCAATTGTACCCGGCTGCCTTCCCTGGCTTTGGAAACAGGACACCAGCTCACTAGGGGGGGGAATGGGTTTTAAACCCAGCATGGGCTTCAGACAGCACTCTCCTTTCAGACCTTATGGATTTGCAAAGTGCCTTTTCTAGTAATCTCAGGGAGGTAACTTCTCAACATAAAGCAAGGGGGCATTTGGTCATTTAGAGCCTAAATGGATCATCATAAAATCCACTTTATTTATTTACTATTATTGTTTGGGGGTGTAATATTTGCAAAGCAGAGCTTGAAAGCTTCTGTAAAAATCCAAATAAACATCTTAACGGCTCCCTGGTGAAGATGGATTTAGAGCTACCTTATATTTTCTCATTTCTTCTGGAAGTTTGTCCCCCACCCGTCTTCGTGATTATTGCATTTGGTCAAATATCTGCCGGGGGTAACTATTTGCTCAATTCGCATTCTCTGACTGGTGAAAAAAAGGTTTTGAAATAAATGTCTGCAGTGGTGCTTTGCATTCAAAGGCTAATGAGATGGTGAAGAGTGTTGGACACTAAATGTTTACATTAAAATGGAAATATGTAATCGATTTTCCAAATAGGGTCTCCTGTTCCCTTTTAAAATACATTTCAAAGGACTAAAACAAAATGAAAAAAATCACCATCTTTAAGTAATATCGGCTGAGGCAGCAGCTTCTGGTGAGCTACAGCCTAAACCAAGTATAGAGATAATTGTTTCCAATAATGCATCAGTACACCATTGTCTTTGTTATAATAAAAAGGGAGAATTTATTTCTTAGCAAGGTGTGAGATTATTATCATTTTGGGTACTTTTTCTAATGGTGGTGATTCCTCAGGAAAGTAATACCTTCTCTTCAGGGGACAAATTTTTTAAAAGCTGTTGTTTCAAAATGAATAAAGTTGAAGTTCTGTTCGTCTGTTCACTGGATCATTGCTAGTTGGCTTGAAAAAGTGGGTTACGTGCTAGTGTTTTGGAGTCTGAGAGATGTGGGTTGGAATCCAAGCTCTACCACTGACCAGCTATGCAGCTTAGGGCCCCTATGAGTCTGTGATTCCATGTAGAAATGATGCCCAGGCCAAAAGAAGGGCTGAGCTGCCAGAAAATGTGGAGAAAACCCACTTTAGATCATAACTCAAAATCTCTTCCTATTAGGGGGATAACATCTTAATAATAAAATTAACTCGTATTTACTGAGCGCTTATTATGTGCCAGGCACTGTTTAAGAGCTTTGTTTGCATTAACAATGTAATTCTCCTAATTACTTTATGAGGTAGATACTATTATTAAGTAGGTACTAATATTCTGATATTTCTAAAGATATGGGAATTTATTCAACAAATATTTATTGAATCCATTTGTATTTCTCGGTAAAATTGGATTAGTTGATTTACCCGTGACATGTTTTTTTGTGTATCTACTGTGTACCAGGCCGTGCGCTTGCTACGTTCTAGAGCTGTGTTGGTGATTAGAATTGCCACGGTCCTTGTATTTATGGAAGTTAGAGTCCAGGGAGGGAGCCCATCATCAAATAATCTCAAAACTAGGTACACTGCTACAAAGCGAACAAAATGTTGAGGACAGGACTTGCCCCCATGAGAGTGTCCAACAAAGCGATCTGCTCTGTGCTTGGGGAAATGACAGGCGCTGTAATCTGAAGAAGGGGTTGGAATTAAGTGAGGAGGAGAACGAGGGGCTGGGTGTGTTCCAGGCAGAGGGAGCAGCTCTTCAACAGCCCTGGAGTGGGAGGAACATGTCAGATGAGTGGGCCCCCCGTTACCCATTTCCATCTGTCTCTCTGATTCTGGAAAGTGGTAAGGATCAGGGCATTTTTCCAGCACTTGGCCGAGTTTTTAATTAAGTGGGTTGCTGTGCTTTTTGGGGGAAGAGGCGAGGTTTGCTATGGCAGCTGGGATCAGCAGCATAATAACCCTTGCTCTTGTTAGAAAACTTTTCTCTGGGGGGGGGCCTGGCCAGTCTTTTTATGTATCTCTAGAAGCTGTGAGACCCAAGTCAGCATGAAGAGAAGAAGAAACCACTTTGGATAAAGCCTAAAGAACCAATATGGCAGCCCTTTGGCCATTGGAGACCTAGAAAGCCTTGAAGGGAGTTGTTGTCTCAACCCTTGTGGAACAGTCGTGCGACACGGTTCAGGAATGATTGAGACAGGACCACGTGACTGTCTGACAGGTGTCCTGGGATCTTAGTGCGCCATATCAGACCTGGGCAGGAGCACCTCCTGATTCCAGTTCCTCTCACAGGGGACGAGTATGTATGCACATGCTAATAAATTAAAGTCTGCCAAGCGTTTTAAACCTCCTGAAACAAAATGGAATAGAAGTGGGAGATTTTGTAATTGTGATTGTTACTGATACTCTGCTTCTCAGCAGAGCCAGAGAATAGTCTTGTTAAAATGCCTTGTGTTCTGTCAGTAAGACCAGAACATGTGTTGGGTTGTTGCCAGTCACAGAGGCCTTTCCCAGCAGTGTGTGCTGTGGGTGGGTGGGTATGTGTGCTCATGCGTGCACGCACGTGTGCATACATGAGGGAGAATTGATCTGATTTGTAGAGAGATCTCAGAAATTGCCACTGGAGCCTATTTAATTGAGAAGTCTCCTTTCATTGAGGAATAAACATGAAATTGTTTTACTTTTCTGAGGAACTACTCTGAGGCCAGTCTCTGTTACACCTCCCACCCACATCCCACCTTCCTGCTACTTGGTAAGTCATTTGGATTCCATAACTTGTCAGTCTCCTTGGGCTATTAAAAAAGCCTGGACCACCAGGCCATTTTTTAACTTCAATCTTAGATTTCATTGAGAGTTTCCCCTTCTGTGTCCTGGCCCTGGCTGTACTTAGGCCTGCTTTCTCCCCTGCATTCCACACTTCCCTGCCCCTTTTCTGCTGGTTGAAGTGGGAAGGAGAGAGAAAAGAGGAGGTTTTTTTTGTTTTGTTTAATAGATTTTATTTTTTTGAGCCGTTTTAGGTTTATAGCAAAATGGAGCAGAAAGGAGAGAGTTCCCATATGCCCCTGCCCCCACACCTGCGCAGCCTCCCTCACTATCAACATCCCTGGCCAGAGTGATATATTTGTTATAATTGATGAACCTACCTCGACACATAACCCAAAGTCCATGGTTTCACTCTTGATGATGTACATGCTATGAGCTTGGACAAACGTATAACGACATGTAACCACCATGACAATATCATACACAATACTTTCCCTGCCCTAAAAATCCCCTGTGCTCTGCCTATTCGTCCCTTCCTCCACTCAACCCCTGGAAACTACTGATCTTTCTACTGTCTCCATAGTTTTGCCTTTTCCATAATGTCGTATAGTTGGAATCATACAGCATGTAGCCTTTTCCAGTTGGCTTTTTTTACTTAGTAAGATGCATTTAAGGTTCGTCTATGTCGTTTCATGTTTATAGGCATCAAAGTGAAGATGTCAGGTAGGCAGTTGGTCATAGGACTGTGGGACTCGGGAGAGGCCATGTAGCTCACAGAGTAGTGGGGGATACTGGTAGGTAGATAGGCAGTCTATTCCAAAGCAACGTGTAAATGTGGCCATAGGGTGAGTGCAGTGGGCTGTAGATGCCCCAAGAAGGAGCGCAGATTTGTGGTGTTGGGCAATGCTGTTGAAGTACATGATTTTTAAGCTGTGACCTGAAGATCAAGTAGAACAAGCCAAGTGAAAATAGGAGGAGAACATATTAGGCAAAGGGAACAGCCTATGCAAAGGCCCTGAGGGATGAGGCAGCTTGTTGCCATGTTGAAACTGAAAGTAGGTCCATTTCACTCAAAGAAGACAGTGGTCAGGGGGAAGGGTGGAGAAAGAAACATGGAGTGGTCAGGCCATGCAAGGCCTTGGAGGCCATGTGAAGGAGTTTGGACTATTTCATGAACATACATGAGTATCACTGAAAATTTTCAGGCAGGGTGCTGATGTGGCCAGATTTAACAGATGCTTCTCCCCTAGGGAGACCTTCCCCCAGAAATGTTTTGAGCCAAGTTCTGTGAGTGCATCTCCCTTGGGCCACCCCAAGCCTGCCTTCTTGTCCATCCCCATTAGCTTCACTCTTACTCTCATTAGGCATGACACATCTAAGTAGGTCAGGTCAGGCAGAGAAGCTCCCTAGGGACTTTGTCTTCTAATGACCAGGCCCAGACTCAGGGGGAAATAATCTGCATGGACAACCTGGCTTCTTGCACTGAGCAGAGGGCACCCAGGGGAAAGGTAGACTGGGTGCTTCCCAGGGCAACCTGAACAGAGTGGATTTCTTTTTCTTGTGATCCATGAATTTTCTCAAAAAGCCTCAGACTTTGGTGGGTAAGACTGATTAAAATCTGAGGGTCCAGTTTGGTGCTGATGAAGGTGATTTTTACCCTAGACAGCTCTTTTTCTCCTAGCTTATGCCAAATACTGGAGCATGTGGGCATTTAAAATGCATGTATATGCCATTTTTGGCAAGATCCTTGGACAGTTTCTCTGTGGCTTGGGAAGTAGGATAAATCTGGATGTTGTAGATAGGGCAACTGACTGAGGCTCTGAAGACCCGGGCTTATGTATTTGATCTGTCATTTACTGTAAGACCTGGGGCATGCCAATTGTCCTACCTAAGCTTTCAGTTTCTTCGCCTTTTAAATGAATGTGTTAAGTTTGACAATTCAGATGAAACGTATAAGTTCTTTGAAGAATATAACTTACCAAAATTAACAGAAGAAGAAATAGAAAATCTAAATAGCCCTGTATCTATTTAAGAAATTGAATTCACAGTTTAAAACTTCTCCTTGCCTTCCCTCCTCTACAACTACAGGCCCATTTTATCAAATATTTAAGGATGAAATAGGCTAAGATTACACAAACCCTTTCAGAAATTAAGGAAGAGAATTGTTTCCAATTAGGCCAACATAACTCTGATAAGAAAATATGATGAGGACATTATAAAAAAAGAAAATAATATACCAGTATCTTTCATTAACATAGACACAAAATTCCTTAGCAAAATATTATCAAATAGAATTCAGCAGTAAATATGTTGCATTCCACTCTCCCATATCAAATCCTTTGCAGACATCACTAACTGATCTCTTTTTCAGCTGAATCGTTCTGAGCCTACCCCTTCATGCAGCCATTACCAATCGATTAAAGTTGGCATGTGAGAAGAAATCTATTTTACATCAGTGAACTGAATGCATACTACCAAAATAAGGCTGAGATACTATAGTTCTATTACCCTCTTAAAATTTTGAGGTCATTTTACAGGCATTTCCTTCAGTGTGGGATAATGTACTCCAAACTGGGCATGAAAAAACAAGGGTCAGTTGTTTTGAGCAATCCACACAAAGGAAGAAGTCATAAAATATTAAATGCCTGCAAGGATCATAACCTTGTTTGTTCTCATTTACTGCTGTACCATCAGCCCCCAAGGACAAAGGCTGGTACACAATAACATGCATGACTGTTTGTTGAATGAATGAATGAATGAATGAATGAATTCTGAGGGAAGCAGATAAGTGGTTTTATTTTCATAGAGTTGTTATGGCTACCGCCGTTGAATCAAGGATAACCAGTCACAAATGATGAGATCTAAAACTATTGAATGAGTGATTGAATTCTGAGGGAGGCAGACAAGTGGTTCTATTTTTATAGAGTTGTTATGGTTACTGCCATTTAGTCAAGGATAACCAGCCACAAATGATGAAGCCAGAGATTGGGGTCTAAGTCAAAGGCTGTAATGTCAGGGTTGAGTATCTGTATTCTGATGATTCTTATATTAATAACTTCAGCCTTGCCTCTCCTCTGAGTCACAGACATGTATATCCAGCTGCCTTCTTGATATTTTTACCTGGCTGCTTCAAAGGCAACTTAAACTAATATTCTATTATAGTGTATTGTCTTCCTGCTCCCCTGCCCCCAAACCTGGTCCTTCTCCAGTGTTTCCTATTTCAGTGAACACCATGACCATCCATCTGGTTATATAGGCTAGAAATTTAGAAGACAGTCCGAATACCTTTCCCCTCCTCACATCCCACATCCTAATTAGCTCTCAGATATATTCAGTTTTCTCTGTCTTCACCACCACCACCCAACTGAGCCCCCACCATTTCTTACCTGGACGATGGTAACAGTCAGCTTACAGGTCTCCCTGGGTCACCTCTACACCCCCTCTCCACATTGCAACTTGAATTATCTGTTCAAAAAGCAAAGTAGATAATTCATTCCCTGCTTAAAACCTGTTAGTGGCTTCTCACTACTCATAAGAGAAAAAAACTCTCTAAACTGGTCTACATACAAAGCCCTGGATGATCTGGTCCCTGATGTCCTCTTAAGCTACATCATACACCACTCATCCCTTACTTTCTGTGTGTTCATTCCACTGACCTTTTAGTTCCTCTCCCCACCTCCAAAAATGCTCCTTTCTATGTTTATGCCTAGAACTCCCTTGTCCTCTTTATCTAGTTAACTCCTACACATCCTTCAGAATTCTTGTCACTTCATGTAAAAGACTCCCCTAATCTCTCTCAGAGAATAAACTCTCGGAGAATCTGTTCCATTCTTTCATTTATCTTAGTTTGTCATGAAATACTCATTAGTGTGATTATTTGATTAATGTCTGCCTCTCCAAGTAAACTATAAAATCCATTTGAGCAGGAATTGTACTTATGTTTACTTCTATTTTATCCCCATGGACTAGCACGGTGTCTGACACTCAATAGACATTCAGTAAAGCTCTGATGAAGATGAATGAATGGATGAATAAATGAGCCTAGTTGCCTCTTGTGGTAGATTAGGGTTTCTCAATCTCAGCACTATTGACATTTGGGGTGGGATAATTCTTTGTTGTGGGGGACTTTTCTACGTACTGTAGGATGTTAAGCAGCATTCTTGGCCTCCATGGACTAAATGCCAGTAGCATCTCCTCTATTGTGATAGCCAAAAATGCCTCTAGGCATTGCCCAGTGTTCCCTGGGGAGCAAAATTGAGAGCCATGGTGTTAGATTATATTAAGTATTCAAAATATTTGCTTAGCATTTGGGGCTATATCATTCTTTATTATCCTGTGGATTGTAGGATGTTCAGCAGTATCTCTGGCCTCTACCCACTAGATGCTAGAGTCCTTCTCTAGTTGATAGACCCATCCCTACATCCCTTTCTTATATCCCTTCCAGTGGGATGAGTGCCCCCCCCCCAACTGATGTCATACTTGGCCATGGGACTTTCTTTGGCCAATGGAATTTCAGCAGATGTGAATGTCATGCCTGAGAAGAAATTTTAAGATCCAACATTGATTCCACTTGCTCTTTTCCTTCTAACTCATGACTGAGAATGGGGCTGCCCTTCATTTGGTTCTGGAATAAGGAAGATATTGGCAGAACAAAAATCAATTCGCAGATGATATGTATATCAGCAACAAATGAATGTCTGTTGTTGTAAGCCACTGCCATTTTGGACTTGTTTGTGATGACAGCATAGCTTGGCAAAAGCTGACTGTTAAAACTCTGAAGTAGTTTGGCCAACAAGGGCTCATTATTGGATGGTAATTAATCCATTTGTAGTCTCTGTTTTCCAACATATGAGGGGTAGGTGAACAAAGGAAAGAAAGATCACTCAGATTCAGACTTTTGATGTATTTATTAGGTTCCTAATGAGGCTTCAGGAGTTCTGGACCCAGCATAATTGCCGAGATAATTTTATCTTATTTCACACATCTTTATATATCCTTTCAATAATTTCTGTTACCAAACCTAACTCATGCTCTTTTTTTTTTTTTTTCAACCCAAAGGAGCACACTGAAGGAAGAATATAAGCATTGTTTAGGCAGGGACAAAATCTGTTTTATTCACTGAGATATATTTCCCCAGCATCAATATACTGCTGACTAGAATAGCTACTCATACAATGTTTGTTGAGTGAGTGATTGACCAGTATGGGTTGCAAATACTCTACATGCTCTCCTACATTTCCCAGTCTTCCTTCCTTGTAGTTAGGCTGTGGCCAATGGCCTATGAGCATAAGCAACATGTCGCTTCTGGTCTGAGAAAGTTAGGAATGGGGGAGACCTCCATTCTCCATCTCTTCCATTTGCAGGGCAGGAAGTAAAGAACTTTGAGATGGCAGAGTTGCAGAGGCAAACATCTTGGGTCCCGGTGGTCCCAGAGGAACTTATCAGGGAGAGCTCATGACTCCTATCCAAATTCTCATGAATGAGAAATAAACTTTGTTGTCTTAATCCAGCGATTCTCAACCAGGAGTTATTTTGTTCCCCAGGGTACATTTGGCAATGTCTGGAGACATTTTTGTCACCAGTAGGGAAATGCTACTGGCATCTAGTGGGTAGAGACCAGAGATGCTGCTAAACATCCTACAATGCATGGGATAACTAAGAATTATCTAGCTCAAAGTATCAATAGGGCCAAGATTGAGAAACCCTTTTCTAAGTCACTGAGATCTTGGATTTATGTTAGTGCAGCATCGCAGGTCCTTTCTTCACCAATACAAGTAATAACTGAAATATTTTTACACATCTCACTTTTTAAACCAGCAGGATCTCTGTATTTTACTTCGAGCTAGAGCCTTCAAGAGCTCAATAAAGGAATTATAAACGAGTTGAATAAATTAAATAACTCTATGAAGAGCCAGCACATTTTCTGTGTGGAAGCAGATAAGTGGAGGAAACTGCAAAGTCCAGATGTAGAGAGTTAGTGCCATAGGACTGTTAAGAGTAGAGGTTGTCATAGCATGGTCCATCAACCAAATGTGGGCCTCTGCCTATTTGTGTAAATAAAGTTTTATTGGAACACAGCCATGCACATTTGTTTATGTACTGTCTATGGCTGCTTTTGCACTGCCAGGACAGAGGTGAGTAATTGCAACAGAGATGGTATGGCCTATAAAACCTAGAATATTTACTATTTAGTTCTTTACAGGAGGTTTGCTCACTCCTGTTAAGAGCATGGGTTTGAGTCTCAGCTCCAACACTTACTAGCTGTGTGACCTTGAGGAAGTCATGTCACTTCTCTGAGTTTTAATTTTTCATCAATCAAATGGAGAGAGTAATAAGACCAGTCTCATATGGCTGTTTAGGGATTTAGTGAGCTCAAATGCTTTGCACGTTGCCTGGCACATGGACTATGCTTAACAAATGATAGCTATTATTAATGAGTTGTACTATGAACAGTGAATAATAATAATAAAACAAAACCACCTTTTGTGCCTTGGGCAGAAGTAGATACTTCCCTGAGACCTGGCAGTAAGTTTTCTTCCTTCATCACAGACGCTCTGGCAGCCCATAAGGAAACATGTTTATCTTGAAAGCACCTGGCAGAGGCGGCATGGATGGAGCTGAGCTGCTAGAAAGACCCCATTTCTCAAACCCAGCTTTCTACATGGAATTATTCAAAGGGAACCCTTATCAAGCAGCCTTCCAGCTCCGGTGTCATCCATCTTCTAAAGGTAATTCAATAGCCCTTGGTAGCTGATGATTTATGGGGCGGGTGGCCACAGGGAGGTTGCTCTTTGTATTACAGCCTGTTTTTTATCAATGACCAGCAACCTGCTGTCTGGGGCCAGAAGAAACAGGCTCTTTGTTTAATCCTATTAACCAGGTCTTGGCTACAGCCAGCTCTGGGCCAGCAGAGGGCTGCTGGCCACTGGGCAGATGAAGGATTTGGATCATTCTGAATTGAGAACACCAGTTGTTAAAGTAAGACTACTATGTCTTAACAGTAGTAGAGCTCTGTCTCCCATACAAAGCTGCTTTAAGCCACCAAACCTCATTTGATTAATGCTACAGTCCTGGGAGGGAAATATTATCATCCTTGCTTTACAGATGCGACGTTGAAGCTGGGAGGTGGTTACTCATCGTGTGCCTAGATTAAGATCACCAAGGCAAGTGCTCCTATCCTAATGGGATGCATGTGTCTCTGGTGAGGAAGCCTAGGGTGTGGGCTCGCCCTTATATACTAGTCCTAGTGTTTGTCTCATTGCCGCCTTATTCTGAACATGAGGGTAGGACCTTGCTCTCTCCTTCATAATTTCATTCTTAGGACCTGGCAGCAAGCCTAGCACACAGTAGGTGCTTAATAAATATATTTAAAGAACTAATGGTGCCCGGGCCTTTGCATGTGTGTTTCCACTTCCTGAAACACTCTCCTCATCCTCTTTGCCTAGTTAACTCCTACTTGTCTTTAAGGTCACATCTTAGATGTCACCTTGTGCCAGTTGGGGTCTAATCAGGAAAAAGAAATTATATTCATTAATTTAACTGAGAGAATTTATTAGGGAGTTGGTTAAGTACTTATTGAAACAGGGAAAAGGTAAAAAGAGTACACTGAGTTTATAAGATAGTAACCAAAGTGCATTAGTTATCCACTGCTGCATAACAAAGTAGCCCACAACTTAGTAGCTGAAAACAACCATTCGTGATCTCATATTTTCCGTGGGTCAGGAATCTGGGCATGGCTTAGCTGGATCTTCTGCCTCAAGTTTCTCACAAGACACCAATAAAAGTGGCAGCTAAGGCTGGGGTCTCATCCGAAAGCATGACTGTAGAAAGATGTGCTTCCGCACTCACTCAAGTGGTTGTTGGCAGGATTCGGTTCCTCATGGACTGCTGGGCTGATGCCCTCAGTTTATCTCTGTCTATTGGCTGGAGACCTCCCTCAGTTGCTTGCCACATGGGCCTCTCTGTAGGGCAGTCCACAGCATGGCAGCTGGCTTCATCAGAGCAGGTGAGCAAGACAGAGCACCCACGTTGGAGGCCGTGGTCTTATTATTTAATCTCTCAAGTGAGATTCCATCACCTCTGCTGTTTTCTAGTAGAAGCGAGTCAGTAAGTCCATCCTGCACTCCAGGGGAAGGGATCACACAAGGGTACGAACATCAAGAGCAATGCCAGAGACTGCCCCTCACAGGCAGAAAGAAGCTAATATCCACAGGGCTGGAGGGACAAAAGGAAGACGTGGGGCTTTAGAATCTAGATGTTTGAAGGAAGGTCCCTATGGGGCTGAGATTGCTTCTGAGAGGGAGGCCCTGTCCAGCTGATTCTGGTGATTCCGATGGGACACGGTGAAGCTGTTTCTAGGAGTACAAGGGAAAAAAAACACATGGAAACAGGAGCTAGCAACTGGTACTGCTCAGGTTTGGGGGGAACCACGGGCACCAACATGAGTGGGATATAGACTAAAAGGATGGAAGGAACAATCCCTCTTGCCTCTGTTATGGGTGGAATCCCCACTCCCATTCATATGATGAAATCCTAGCCCTTAGGACCTCAGAACGTGGGACCTTATTTGGAAATAGGGTCATTGCAGACCTAATTAGTTAAGATGAGGTCATACTGAAGTAGGATGGGCCCTTTATCCAATAGGACTGATATCCTTATAAAGAGAGGAAATTTCAACACAGATACAGTCACACAGCCCATGAGAACATGGAGGCAGAGATTCCTACTGCAAGTCAAGGAATGGCAATGATGGCCAGCAAGCCACCAGAAGCTAGGAGAGAGGCATGGAACACATTTTCCTTCGCCACCCTCAGAAGGAACCAACCCTGCTGACACTTTGATCTTGGACTTCTAGGCACCGGAAGTGTGAGACAATAAGTTGTGTTGTTTAAGCCACCCGTGGTACTTTCATGGTACTTTGTTACAGCAGCCCTTGGAAACTAGTGTGGCTTCCTCCAGCCTTGCTGTCTCCTTTGGCATTGTCCATCTTGCTACCTACCATCAACCTACCGAGGATGCAGGTGGCAAAGCTGGGATGTAGTTGCAGCCCACATGGACGGTGGAAGGGTGGGTGATGAGAATGGCCACACACACCTCTTAGGGGGGAAGCTTTCAGCAACCCCACCATGCAGGTCCTGGCTGGTCTCCCGCCATCCGTGGGTCCCCTGGGTCCTCTGAACTACCTTCCATCATAACACCTGCCACCCTCTTGTACTAACTGACTATTTGTCTGTATCTTCCTCTGGACCATGAACCTCATATGGGCAGGCCCTCTGTTCTGTGTTCTGCACTGTATCACCCATGCCACTATGGACAGCTGTCCTAGCATACATATAATCTCATTTAATTCTCAAAATAACCCTGCAATGCAGATATTTCTACCTTTGTTTGCTAATGAGAAAACTAAAGATCAAAGAGCCGAAATGGCAGATCCAGAGCTTGGATCTCCTTCTTACTCTTTTACTCCACTTCCCCCCGGAGTTCTAAAGAGCCACTGTGTGTTAAAGATTTATAGTGGACCAGGAACCGGGTTAAATGCTGTCTGCATCTCTTTCTCTATCTCCATATTTATATTAGCTACATTATCATTTAACCCTCATATCATAGAGTAAGTAGTCTGATGGAGAGCTAGAAACCAAACAGAATATTCTGGTTAAACCCAATTCCACTGTGTAGCCAGACAGCTGAAAATCAACCAGTGTCCCTCCACTAAGAGCAGATTAATAGGTTGTTGATACATCTAATGGTTTGTTTAATTGATGGCTTTTGCCATTATTAGGGGAGAGTTTAGAGGGGCTTTTTATGATTATAAGATGCACATCAATTAGCCTTGGAAACAAGAATGTAAATATAAAATGTTATTTGTTCTGTTGCCAAGCAAAATAAGCACCTATACTGGGAGCCAGAGATTTAAGAATTTATTCAGCAAATATTTGAGCATGTATTATGTGTTTGGCAGTGTTCTTGCAGCATATAAGCTGTATATAACAGTGTAAGATACATTTCCTGTCCCTGGGGACCTTGCCATGTAGTTAAGGAAAGAAGATATGCACACAGGAGATGTTAATTAACAAAACAAGGCCATCGGGGTAAATAGCAAATTAATGGAATGGACAATAGGAAAATCATGCTTACGGGAATTCAGAGGATGGAGTGGTAATGATGATGGTAATGAAGAACTTTGCTACCATTTTATTGAGCATTCATCGCATTCCAGGCACAGTGTTAAGTGTTTGTGTGCATTAGCATGTTACAGATGAGGAAACGGAGCCTTGAAGAAGTTGAATGACTTGCAGGAGGTGACACAGCCAGTGAGTGATACAGTGAGAATTTGATCCTGGCTTATCTTACACAATTAAGAACTACCTGCCATTCTGTATTCTTTTCTTTTCTTTGTTTAAAGATTTATTTATTTATTTGAGAGTGAGAGAGAGAACGAGTTGGAGGGAAAGAGAATCCCAAGCAGAATCTGTGCAGAGTGCAGAGCCCAATGCAGGGCTCAATCTCATGACCCTGAGATCAGGACCTGAGCTGAAACCAAGAGTCAGACACTCAACTGACTGAGCCACCCAGGCACCCCTGCCATTCTGTATTCTGAGAATGGATTCTACTCTGTATGTCCACAGAAAGCAGTGACTGTATGGAGGGCTGGGGAAATGTATGCAAATCTTAAGAGTTGATGACATTTAAATTGGGTTTTGAAGCATGAATAAGAGTTCAATAGTTGGAGAAAGAGAAGGCATTCCAGGCAGAAGGAATGACCTATGCAAAGCAAGTAGGTTTGTTCCTTATTTTCTTTCCTCTGTTTCTAGCTATGCTCACCGCACCTCCTTTGTTTGGTTTTGTTTGTTTGTTTTTTAGCAGTGGCCAGTATAAGTCACCCTCAGTCTCTAATGCCTCTTCATTCAGGGAAGGGTTTGGAGTTTCAGAATATTTACCATTTGACTCTGCTGGTACTGAGCCTTGGTTCTTTGGGGTAGAGAAGCCTCTATGATTCTACAGCAGACCTAGATCTCGTCAGTTATTTTGAGTACTTGGAAGAAAAGGTGGTAGGACATCCTTTCTCTTCTTAGCACACACACCTATTAGAAACGCTAGGAACATGTTGTTGAGTGAACAATCCTTGGGAGGGCTCAAGTGCTTATTGCCAATTTAAAAAAGGCATTCTGAGAGAAAACTAACACAGATGGAAATAAATTGAATTTTCTGCCCTAGGAGATCTTGAGCAATGAAACCCATGTAATTGACCACCGGTTTTCAGAGGGGGATGGATCTGAGAAGTGAGAAGGGAGGAGGAGGGGGGAGGTGTAGTTCAGAGGAACATTTAAAATGGAGGAAAATATCACTTCGTAGGATGAAGGATGCAGTCCCCTGGAAGATCTGTGTTCCTTCCATGAGGCCAGAAGAAATATGTTTAGGATGCCATACATAATAACGTCTCAGAGCTTCAGTTTTCCCATCTGTTAAATGGGGGTCATGGTACGGAACCTTTGTGATCATATAAGACAATGTATAGGAAGTGCTTCCCTTGTTTTCTGGCACATCATAGGAGCTCAAAAAGTTAGTTATTATTAATGACAGTATTGTGTTAGGGAGTGAGGCATAAGGTTGATATCTTAGGATGGGTTCCCTAGAATCAAAATATGATACTGGGGTTCTCATGCATGTGATAAATTGAGCTTTCAGAAGCAAGGACGTGGGGAAGACGAAAAGGACAGGAGGGGGAGCTAAGCAAGGATGTGGTCTTATCTGGAGACCAGCTACAGTCTGATTCCATGGGGAGCTCTCAAGTATGAACTATGCTGCAGAATTGATCCCACCTCAAAACAAGGAGGTGAGCCTTTTTTGACCACTGGGTCAGTTAGTCATTGGATATAGGATGACCTGGGGGAGGGAATGTACCCAGAGTGAGACTTCTGGGTGAGGTGGCTCCTGTTTGAGAGCAGTTCTCCCCTAGGGCAGAGATGAACCTGGCAGCCAATACTCACAGCATCTGGGGATGGATGCATTGGGCTAGTGAAGGACATCAGGGTTGGGTACTCCAATGGGCTCTATTTCAGTTGTCAGGGTGAAAGATGTGGAATGAAAACTCTGGACAAAGTGAGTGTATCAAGACTGGTTTTATGTAACATGAAGACAAACCTCTGGACACAAAGATGCAGGGAAGACTGACCCTGATGTAACCCAAGATATTTCCAACTGATTCCTCATAGAGATGATCACAATTTCCAGAATCCCACCTTCACACCAGAACCTATGTTAATTGTTCTGCTGTTCAAAGATAGGATACTTGCTTTTCTCATCTGAGGAGATGATGCCTCCAGGACAGAAATTAAATCTTTGTATCCCTGATGGTGCCAAGTATGGTGCTTTGTATACAGTTGGTACTCAGAAAGTATAGTTGATTGAAGAACATCTCCTCCAGGCGTTCTTGGGGATCCTAACCTGCCGACTTTTTGGAGTGATTAAAGAAAGTGCCTTCAGTTATGAATGTCTAGACTTCTTGCTTTGGCATTTAAGGTTCCCACACCTTCTTGAGCTGGTCTCCAGGATTATCGCCAATGACCCTCTCACCCACCTTCACAAGCCTCATACTGTTGTCCAATCGTTTTCAACCTCTTATTTTCTCATGCAATGGTATCATCATCTACCCACTGGTCCAGGCTGAAATCCTAGTAGTTTTTTATTCCTCTCTTTCTTTCCTTGACCCCAAGCCATCAAATCCACCAGCATGTCTGGTTTATTCTACATTGAAAATATGCCCCAATCTGGCCACCTTTCATCCTTCCCTTTGCTACCATCCCTATCCAATCTCTACCTCAACCCTCACCCAGGTTACAACATCCTTCTCACTGGTCTCCCTGTTTCAAGTCTTGCTCACCAGAGCAAACTGTGTCTAGCATAGTGCGTAGCACATAATGGGCTCTCAGTAAATTCTTGTTGAATGTATGGATAGGGAATCATAAGGTTCCCTTTTGACAATAAAAAAATTTTCATGGATTCCCAAAGTAACAGTTGATATTTTAGCATATTTTGCTTGAGGAACTATTTGTTGACCAAGTGCCTCTATGAATTCAGTAATGCTTTTGAATAAAAAGATCTACAGACTTGAAAAGTAGTTGTGCTAGGGATGAGACATTGGCAAATGGGCTCAAAAATTGGCAGATACCTTGCAATACCTCTAGAGCCCTCTAGGAGGCGGTGGCTCACAGGATGGAATTCACTGTGCACTCTGGTTAAACTAGGTCTTTGCTTATTTCTATAGCATGACTCATTCTAGGATTCTGTTCCCACCCCTGTGCCTCTGTTCTGGCTGTGTCCTCCACTTGGAATGCCCTTTTGAATCTACCTCAAACTCTGGGTATACAAAGCCCATCCATCTTTAAAGTCTCAGCCCAGATGTCAACTCCTTTGAAGCCTTTCTTGATTTCAGTCAAGTGAGAAGATATCTTGCCCTCCTCGCTGAGCTCCCATTGAGCTTTATCTGTATTGCCTTTATTTATAGCCATGGGTGCCCAATTTAGAGATTTCATGAACCAATAACATTTTAAAAAGGGAGGGACAACTATTGGCTTTGCCAAAAAGATCTTGAAACAAAAAGTTTTATAAATACTGTCATTTCATAAAAGAAACTTTATAGACACAAAAAGAGAAAAAAGGAAGGAAGGAAGGGCATTATTTCAACATAAGGAATCATTTTAATAATGAAATAAATTTTGTCCTATAAAAAATTCATACAAGGATGGTTTTTATTTTTCTCTTGTTTCTGAGTCCTAGTAAAGAATTCATCACAGATAAGCCCTGGACTAGAGAGCGATATTTAGAAACTTTGTCTTCTAGTTCTTCATATCCCTACCTCATTACCACTTCTAGCCTCAGTTTTTCATGGGCAGGAAATGTGTCTGATTCAACACTATATCCCCAACAAAGCCTGGCTCATGGTGACTAATGTAAGGCTAATTGATTGAACATCATGAAGGGCAGAAACTCTGCTCTTTCTCTCAGAATAGTTTTGGCTCCTGATCCTTTGGCCCCTGTGGATGGTTAAAGAAAGCCCTTGGAGTAGAATTGCTTTCTGGAAAGCAAGGGCAATGTAGAACCCCTTGGGGTTTTGTCTGCTAACTCAGCACTGAATGTACTCATTTAGCCTTCCAGGAAGACATTGCCCATCCAGAGTAGGGAGAAGAGGCTATGATGTTCTTGATTTGTAATATCATAGTTGGTGCTCAACAAATAAACACTTGACAGATCTCTGTGGCCCTTGAACTCTGTGATGTTAACTCTTTGTTGTGGTCCTGGGAGCTTTTCTAACAGAAAACATGAGTCCTGCCATGCTTGGCTTTGTATTCCAAAGTACAGGTGCTCCATTAAGCAATGGCAGGATGTAATGGAGACCAAAGGCAGCTGGATTCTGGGTGTCTTCCAGTCACAGAACAGAGGGAGGTCTTGCGGCTTACTCTCTGCTGCTTTTGATCATCATTCTTTTGAGAGCCCTCAGGAAAACTGGACCAATAACAAACAGCATCTTCCTTGGTCAAGGCACTAACCACAGACACCCCAGGAATTTAGGGGACAGAGCTGTTCCAAGGAGGCTGAATGCCTAGTACCCAGACTCTCTGTCTGTGGAATAATGAATTCTCTTTTGATCATCTGCTGTGTAAATCACTGACGATGGGGAGTTAATCATGCATAGGAAATGAATCTTTTCTCTGAGTTAATGAACAGAGAGCTCAGAGCAACATCTGTTTATTCCCTCTACTTTCAAATCTCTGGCAGTTTGAACAATTAATTGTACCCAATAATGTCTCTTTGTTTTTAGACATTAGGGAAAAAAAACCCAGTTCTCCCCAAAACACATATACCACTGGGTAGTGGGTAAAGAGGCATCTATGCAGCTTCTTTACCCACTTAAAAGTGATGTTCTAAGAATCCAAGGATATATATAAGTGGGGAGGGAGGAAGGGAGGAAAGGAGAAGGGAAGAGATGAGAAAAGGAGAGAATCAGGAGGAAAGAATAATTTTGGCTTCTATTTTTATGAGCACTACATAATGTATCAGGCAGTGTACCAAGTGCTGCACTTATAGGATCTTGTTATGCCATCCTATTGTAATTTCGGGCGGAGGTATTATTATTCCCATTTTATAGAGGAGAACAACAAGGTTCAGAGAGGTTAAGTCAGTTGTGCATGCCACCCAGCCAGGAAGCAGCTAGGGACGGACTGAAGCTCCGGTTGACCTGACTCTAAGGCTCAAGCCCTAGCTGCTCCACAGCACTTGCCCTTTCCTTTCAGGGGGAAACCTCACTCACCTTTAAGCCCCCATTTCTTAATGCCCCTCCCTCATCCCTCTTGAACAGCCCGTAGGCAGAGGCTTTGAGGCTGAGCTGCCTAGGTGTCCATCTTGGCCGTGTCACTTTGCAGGGATGGGCAAGTGCCTTCACTTCTCAAAGCTTCAATTTCCTCCTCTATCAGCTGGGGATAATTACAATGCCTTCGCCTACGTTTTTGCAAGTATTAAATGAAATGATACACAGGGAGAGGACACAGAGCCCTCTATCAGTTATGTTCACATCACTCTCCTTTATGGGGTACTTTCTATGTGCCAGGCACTTTGCTAAACATGTTATATACCCTGTGCATCCTCACATCTCACATTCCACCCAGAACGTAGATATTAATAATCAGTCTATCATGTGGCATATATTTACTGAACATCTGCTATGTGCAGGCATGTCTTGTGCTGGAGCTGGAACCTAGATGGGAGGAGAAACACTGAGTAGCAATTATACGATTAAATGATGACAAGAGTTATGGAGGAGAAGTATAGGGTGCTATAAGAATGTATAGTGAGGGATCAAGGACATGATCGATTTTTGGAGAAGGGGATCTCAGAGATGTCTTTTTGGAGAAAGTGACATTTCAGCTAAGCCAGAAGGTTGACTAAGAGGAAATCAAGTCAAGGAAAAAGATGAGGGGAGAACATTCTGAGCAGAGAATGAGATTGTGCTGTTCTTACTTAACCAGGATCTTTCATGTTTTAATCCAAAGGAGTGATCAGATGTGGGCTCCTTTCAGATCTGTGGCAGACTGTTGGAGCTGGGGGGAGGGGGAAGTTGAGGCAGGGGTGTGTCCTATTCAGATTGTTTGGCGTATTTTCATGCAAATGACAATGATGTCCTCAGCTGATTTCATTCAATGAATATTCTGTTCTCACCAGACCTTGGACAGTCCAAGCTGGAAGGAAACTTTGAGGTCATCTGGGGCTCAGAGATTGCAAATTGCAAAAAGATTGTGCCTAAGGGGGCAGCTATTATTGACTGGTAATGTCTGCTTACAGGCCTCTGTTGGGAGGAGACCCAATTAGCAGCAAAGAGTGGTGAGATTGATTAGTGATGTCTGTTTCAGGCATGGAATTAAGAACTTATGGAAGGTGTGTGTGAGGAGGGGTCAGAAAAGCTGTACACAGTTGGCATCAGAACTCCTCTTCGAGGGAAAACTGTCTTTGTCTTAGAATGCATTTTTATAGGCTGTTTTAGGTATTAAAGATGGGGCCCAAAGAATATAAGCTGTAAGAAAACAGCAGAACAAAGAGGGAACTAAATTGTTCTGCATAAGTAGTATGAATTCAAGGTTGTAGATGAGCCAGATGGGGGTAAGGAACTTGTACAAGAGGAGAGACTGAGCCACATGATGGGTAACGAATCCCAAAGGCCAGAGAAGACAACATGGAGATGTCGTGATGGTAGAGTGGCCTAATATTTCAAAGATCAGGATACCTCATTTCCATTTTTTAAAAAGATTTTATTTATTTATTTATTTGAGAGAGAGAGAGAGCAAGAATGGGGGGATGCAGAGGGAGAGGAGAGAGAGAATCCCAAGCAGACTCTGTACTGAGCACGGAGCCCAATGTGGGGCCCAGTCTCATGGCTCCAAGATCATGACCTGAGCCGAAATCAAGAGTCGGCTACTCAACCGACTAAGTCACCCAGGCACCCCCACCTCATTTCCAATTTAAGTAGTTTGCTTCACTGCAGTGTACAGTTTGTCAACACAAACTGACGATAAATGTCTGTTTCATGTACTGAGGCTTGTGTTAGCGGCATTTGGGGGGAGTGGGGGAATGGGGTCAGTGTCCAGGAGGAGATGACATAATATGAGAAAAGAAGAGAACACAGGGAATGCTGAATAGATGATCCATAAACTGAACCAACTCAGCAAAATAGAGAAGCCAGAGACACAGAAATGCAAGCCCTCCCCCCGATCAAACATCCCCGGACCAAGAAGGAAGCAGAGTCTTTTGCTGTATATGGGATAAAGGTCTGGGCTAATTTCTTTTGGGTTTCAGAGAATGGGATATATGTGAGATATATTCCTGTCTGCTTCCCTATTCTAGTCTGTCCTCCTAATTTTACAGATGGGGAAACTGAGGCCCCTATAGGGGGAAGGAGCCTAATGGAGGTCTAATTCAGTGGCTGCGCAATGAGCCTTCTTTTCAGAGACTGTGGTAGGAGACACTAGGCAAGGGTAATGAGCCAGCGCTTGGAGTCTGCCATCATCCTTGGTCTGCAGCACTCAGCTCAGTTTGGGTGAAATATCACAGACTGTCAGACGCATTTTTATTTTTAAAGGGAAAATGATCAGAACTTAAATGAAGGCTGTTTAGTCATATGCATGTGTGCATGTATTGGGATGTTTGGGCAGGTTATGGGGTGCAGTTGGGAATCTGGACCTGACCTGAAGGGGAAAGGGAAAGGAAGAGAGTTTTACTTGATTCCATCTCCTGCTTTGAGGTCCTGCTATACCCCTCCTCCGTTGGAGGGGTCATTTTAGGAGAAAGCCATGAAACTCAGGTCTTGTGCATTAGCAGTGGGTTGTCACTTAGCTAATGACGGTAATCTAGGGGAGCCAGAAGGGCTGCCTGGTGAAGAACTGGTTTCTCCCTTTGTCTCCCTACAGTGCCTAACATTTCCACCATGACTCACCCCTTTGGGATGAAACATGGGTATGCCAATGTCTTTGTCAAGAAGGGAGCAAACTCTGTAATGCTCACCAGTGCCCTAGAAAGGAGCCACCAGTAATAATCCCTCAGAATGTACTACTGTATGCCAAATATTTGTGTGTAGACATTGTCACTTGCACCTCATCCCACTACTCTATCAAGAACAACAGTTGAGGGGCACCTGGGTGGCTCAGTCGTTAGGTGTCTGCCTTCAGCTCAGGTCATGATCCCAGGGTCCTGGGATCGAGCCCCGCATCAGGCTCCCTGCTCAGCAGGAAGCCTGCTTTTCCCTCTTCCACTCCCCCTGCTTGTGTTCCCTCTCTCAGTGTGTCTCTGTCAAATAAATAAATAAAATCTTAAAAAAAAAAAAGAACAACAGTTGATGCCCCCATTTTTCAGAAGAATAAACTGAGCCTGAGAGATTTTGACTTGGCTGGGCAGCTAAGGAGCAGAGGGTGAGAATTCAGGACTCAACGTAATATCTCTCAGAGTCTTAGATGATTAGTTGCTTTACTTCTGAATAGGAGTACATTAAAAAAATTTTTTAAGATTTATTTTTTTGAGAGAGAGAAAGAGAGAGAGCACGAGTGCGAGGGGCAGAGGGAGAGGGAGAGAGAATCTGAAGCAGACTACATGATGGGCACTGAACCTGCGGTGGGGCTCAACCTTATGACCCTGAGATCACCACCTGAGCCAAAACCACCACCTGAGCTGCTCTACTGACTGAGCCACCCAGGCGCCCTGCATTTAATAAATTAGATTTTGATTGTACAGTGATAAATTTTCATTGTGGAAAAATTAGAAAATGGAAAAGAGCCAGAGAGGAAACGAAACTCTAGCCATAATCTCACAAGGCAAAGATGATCTCATTTTCAATTTTGGGTGTATTCTTCTTCTTTTCCATTAGCATTATGGATTTTTAACAAAACTGAGATGAGAATATGTAAAATTCTGTGACGTGAATGTATCATTATTTAACAAGCTCTCTGATAGTGGGCATTTATTGAACTTATTTGTTGAAAAGCAAGATGCCAGGATGATGAACTATATGATCATGAATAAAGCATGGTTCTTATAATCCAGATTAATATACTGCTGAGCAAGGTAGAGGCAGACAATTCACCTATTTGCTCAAAAACTAGATTGAGTGCCTACTATGTTCCAGGCATTGACCACTGCATGAGGGATATGGCTGAGATCAGGATGGAAAAGGTCTCCTGAAGCTCAGGGATGGATAATCAACAAATACATGTGTGAGTAGGGGTGTGTGTGTGTGTGTGTGTGTGTGTGTGTGTCTAGAATATAATGAGACAGTGAAGGTGGTATGAAGGACAAGGCTTGGTCTATACAGAGAGTAGGAGTCATGGGACAGTATTTTAAATACCCTCTGAAGGTGTGACATTTGAACAAAGACCTGAAGTAGGGAGTGAACTATGTGAATGTGAGTGAAAAATGGACCAGCAGCAAGTTCAAAGGCAGGGAGGTAGGAAGGAGCTTAGTGTTGGAGACAGAAGCACTTGAGAGCATTGTAAGCAGGGAGAATGTGAGAAAATGCAGTTCGAGAGGTAGCTGGGGACCAAATCATGCAGACCCTTAAAGGTCACGGGGGCAGGGGGGGGTGTCTGGTGGTGGGTGGTGAGCTTTGCAAGGTCATCAGGAGACTGGTGATGTAAGCTGATGTGTATTTTTCAAGCCTCCCTTTGGCCTCTGTATGGAGACTGACTATGGTGGCGGGGCAAGAAGAAAAGTCAGAAGATCAGTTTGGAGGGTGTTGTAATTATCCAGGAGAGGAGTGATGGTGGCTGGGACTGTGGTAGGAGCAGAGGGACTGTAAAAAGGGGTCAGATTTGAGATACATTGTGAAGGTTGAGCTCTCTGGACTTGCTGTAGAATTGGCTCTGGGAATAACAGAAAGGATGTGGTCAGGGATGCCTGAGCAACTGGGCAAATGGTGATATCACAGCTGAGGTGGGGAGGACCATGGGGGGACAGTGGAGGACAGTTAGAGGTTTGGTTTGAGATATATTAAATTGAAGATCCCTGTTAGAGTCCCAAGTGGCAATCCAAACCACGCAGGTGTAAATGCCGGCCTGGAGGTCAGGGGATGAGTTGAAATGGAAGATATAAATTTCAGAATCACCCTTGCGTAGGTGTGTGAAAGCCATGGGACTGGATGGGAAAATGGCTATTTGGTGACAGGTCAAAAGAAGGATCACTTGAGTTCCCACCGGCTGGGGGATTGTGGGAATAGGAGGACCACTTTCATTTAATTCATGATGGTACCAAAGGCTGGATCTATGCTCCCAATGATAACAGGATTGGTCTTGATGAGAAAGTGGTCCCAAATTTATGTTTGTTTGTTTGTTTTAAAGATTTTATTTATTTTGACAGAGAGAGAGAGTACAAGCAGGGGGAGCGGCAGGCCAGAGGGAGAGGGAGAAGCAGGCTCCCTGCTCAGCAGAGAGCCCGATGTGGGACTCAATCCCAGGACCCTGGGATCATGACCTGAGCCGAAGGCAGACACTTAACCATCTGAGCCACTCAGACACCCCCCAAATTTACCTTTAAAGAAAGGGGGAAGTGGGGAGCATAGAACATTGAAAAGAGGTTCTAAGACCCCAGGGAATAAGGCAGAAAGAAAGGCAGGTCAAGAAGGAGAGTGGGAGATGAGAGACTCAAGTTTATGGGTAAATGCCAAGTTCTAGAAGACCCCATCGTGATTCCTCCCTCCTTCCCTTCTTCGTCCCTGCCTGTATGCATGCGTGCATCTATCCATCCACCAACCATTTCTCAATTCAGTTAGTGAGTCAATAACTCTTATTAAGCCCTTGCTTTTTGGCAGGTTTTGGGCTTGGTGTCAAGGACATAAAGAAAATAAGAAGCTGTTACTCTGTGGGGGAAGTGGGAAGCACAAGAATTCTCTGATCGGCTCTAGACAGGCAGTGACGTCTTCATCTGTAATTTCCCAAAGCAAGTCAGTCCACAGACTAGTTGCATGGCAATTGCTTGAGGACCTCTTAAGAATACATATTCCTGAACCTGCCTCAGGATCGAAATCTTCCAGGGAGTATGTTTTGAAAAGGTCTCCAGGTGATTCTGACATGCAGCCAGGTCTGGGCATTCAGCTGGCTGAGTTTGAGTCAGATGGAAAGTGGGAATCATTTTTAAATAATTCCACTCTACAGCATTGTTGGGATTAAATGAGATCACACCAGAGAAGGTTCTTGGCACAGGAATGTTTCCTAGCAGGCCTTCTGGACATGCCTGTGTGGTCTAAGGCCTTCTCAGGAGCCAAAGGATCCAGCAGCATCTTAGTTAGAGGGGCAGACCCCTGCTCCCCCGCTCCCCCGCCCAGATGTCCTGAATCAGAATCTCCTGGATGATTCTCATTCACATTAACGTTGGCTGGTAGAAGGGGTACACAACAGTCTAAACTGTCACTGAGGCAGTCACACCTGGGAGCAGATCATCTCTATTAAGGAGCACTAATGAAACGTAAAAATGATTTCCTCGGTGTAATTATATGATGCTGCTCTGGAGTTGGAACGCTGGGCTGCTCTGTTTGTGGGTGATTTAAGTGCCCATTACACAGCACAGCGAGGTATGTTGGGAAAGTAGGGGTGATAGAGAGGCAGTCAGGACACTGGCTCCTTGTGTCTCCCGGGCCAAAGTCAGCCTGTGCTTGACATGGGCCACACCGGTGGTCCTGTCTGTTTCTAGAGCCACACCTGCCCTTCCCCAAGGCCGACCACTCCTCCATAACAAAGCGAGTGCCATAGGGCGCAGAGCTATGCTGCCCAGAACAGAAGCTGGCTCCAGGGGAGTCCCTGCATCTTAGTACTTCTTGAATTCAAATGTGCACATGAATCATCTAGGGATCATGTGAAAATGCACATTCAAATTTAGCAGGTCTGGAGTGGGCCTGAGATGGTGCATATCTAGGAAACTCTCAGGTAATGCTGATCCTGCAGGTCTGAGGACCATACTTTCATTAGGAAGACTCCAGTACTACTCAGTGGTTCTCAAAGAATACCAATGATTCCTCCCACCCAAGATGAATTAAATCAGAATTTCTGGAGGTAGAATCCGGGCATCACTATTTTTCAGAAGCTTGTTAGTTTGTAGTTAGGGTTGAGAACTACTGGTTTGGGAGATTTCCCTCTCTCTCTCTCTCCCCCTTTCTGCCCCCCTCCCCCTTTTTTCCTTCCTCCCTTCCTCTCTCTCTCTCTCTTCTTCCCTTTCTTTTTTTTTTTTTTTTGGGGGGGGTGGGGGAGATTAGCTGGGATCGAGCAGACAGCCAAATTGAGAAAGAGCTGTCTACTCGAGGGAGGAGAATGATCATGGGAAGGCTGTTGGCAGGAAGGATACTCTCTTTAAACAGAATCCTCTAGCTGAAAAAATCTTTCGAGGAGTTTTGCTCAAATCATGCCTGTGCCAATGGTACCATGCTGTACCCTTATTCCTTTTCCCATTCATGAGAATTCTAACTCTCCTGTTGCTCACGTCTAAAGGAGGACAGCTGGTGTAGACATCCCTCGGCATGATCCACCTCCATCTTGTTCACTTCCAAAGCTTGCTGAGCCTGTGCAGTGGGAATTGGAGGTCAGACGGAGGAGGCACGTGTAAGAGTTGGGACTCCAGGTGCCAGAACATAGAAACACAATTCAAAGAGAATTAGGCAAAAAATGGTATTTATTTATTCATATAACTGAAACATTGGTTGTTTCGGTGGATCCGCAGATTCAAAAGACATCCTCTAGAGTCTCTCTCTGTCTCTTTCCTTTCCCCCATCTCAGCTCTGACTTCCTCCATGTGGCCTTCATTCTCAGGCAGGTTCCCCCTTGTGATGACAAGAAGGCCACCATCAGGCTTATATCCCACCCTTTCAGAAAATCCATTTAAAAAAAAAAAGAGGGTACTCTCTCTTACCCCTATTTCCCTAGAAGTCAAAGAATAGAGCCCCTTTGGTCCTGATTGAGCCATAGCTATCACCAGGGTGATGTGAACACGTAGTTGGCCAGTCCTCAGCCATCCCCAGTCTCGGAGCCAAGTGTGGAGTCAGCCCCACCCGAACTAGGAGGAGGCCCAGGCGCTGGGCGGACACAACAGGACGTCCACTGCAACATCCTAAATACTCGTCACCCACATTCCTGGGGTGGCCTGGCCTTCTCTGGCCCAGCATGGCCGTTCCCCCAGGGGCCTCCACAGACTCTTCTTCAGAGTTTATTGTGCAGTAGGCTCTTGACAACTTTGCTCTCTGCAGAACACAGCAGAGAGATTGGTTTCCAGCAGGCGTGGAATTGAACAGGTGGTAGGAGGGGAGGCAGGGCACATGTTGATCGTTTTTTCCTTCCTGTCCCATGACCCCACACTCCATTTTAAAAGGGACTTGCGTTCACCCTCTCTTTGGGAAAGGGTCAGGGGAGGAGGCTGGAGGCTAGAGAGCCCAACTGCTAGCTGGTTTTCCTCTGGTGATTCTAGAAGGGAATCCACTCTTGTTTTTTGCAGAGTGGAGTCTTATCCATGGGCATTACATGATTGAAATGGTACAAGGCTGGGAGGAAGCCCCATGATGTTTTTGAAAGGTTGTAAATTCAGAGCATGTCACTTGCCACTTAAAACCCTCCAGCAGCTTCTTTCTGTCTCTCAAGACAGCATTTCATCTCCTAACACATGCTAACCTGGCCCTTGTCTCCACCCCAGCCTGATTTTGTGACACTTTTACCTGGATCAAAGTGCCACAGCCCCATTGGCCTTCGTTCTGTTTCTTGGGACCTCTCTGCCTCCAGCCTTGGATTCTCCCCTTCCTCTCACCTGAATTCTCACCGCTACCTCACTTTCTTCCTGCTTTACACTTAGTCTTTTAGGTCCCCATTAAAATGGCCACCTACTGGGGTGCCTGGGTGCCTCAGTCGCTTAAGCGTCTGCCTTTGGCTCAGGTCATGATCCCAGGGTCCTGGGATCGAGCCCTGTGTCCCTGCTCAGCAGGGAGTCTGCTTCTCCCTCTCCCTCTGCCTTTCCCCCCAGCTTATGCTCTCTCTCACTCACTCTCTCTCTTTCTCAAATAAATAAATAAAATCTTAAAAAAAAAATGGCCACCTACTATCCCCAGTCTAAATTAGGCTGACCGCCATAGTTCTCTGTTCCTTTTTATACAACACATGTAATTGAAGTGCATTCTTGGACTGTGTATGTCACTTCCATGGAGCCCATTTGATTCTCGATTCCATGTAGTTGAGGACCCTCTCCGATTTTGTGCGTCACTGTGTCTCTAGGGCTGACACTGGTACATAGTAGGTGCTCAGTAAATAATTGTTGGATGAATGAATTTGTTTTCTGAGGTCCTCTGCGTCCCTCAATCCTGGGTGCATATAAAAGTCAACTGGGGAATCATATTTAAAATACAGGTTTCCCCAACCTTCTGTTGGTCTTTAGGTTCAAGATGTGTGGTTGGATCCTGGAAAAACCACTAGGAAATTCAGAAACCATTTGCCAGGATTGTCGGCGGACAGGGTGCCCAGAATCTTTTGTTTTAATTCGGTTTCCAGTGAATCACAGCGGACTGAAAGAGACATGGCCAAATGTATTATACGTTGAATGTGGAAGGAGAGAGAGAGAAATGTATTGTTGCTAAGAATGCAGAGTTGTGGCTTCCATCAGTGCAAGCAGAACACCAGCCAAGGAGATGCAGTTTGATTTGAGTTAATACTAAACACCTTGTAGTGTTTGTTTTTCTTTTCTATCTTGAGGACAGTTGGGTGATTTCCACACACTGTCAGACAACCAGTAGACTGTAACTGTTCTTTTGCCAGATCCATCACATATCTGACAGAATCCCCCACCTCTGTGCCTAGATGCTAAGCTCCGAGTCTAACACAGCCCCTCCTCCCTGCTGGTTAGAATCTTCTCAACCCCTCTGTCCACTCTCTGACACGTGTTAGCATTCTTCGGCTTCGTGCACGTGGGTAACTGAAAGCCCACTGGCTTTCTGTGCTGACAGTAGTGTGAATTATCTTGTTCTTTCTCGACATGTCCTTTTTGTAACTCATTCCCGAAAAAAAAACAAAAACAAAAAAACCCCACCCTTAATCTCGGCTCTTGGACTGCCAGCTTCCAGAGCTCGGTCACTGTGTCTTGTTTCTCCACTATTTTGCCATATAGAACCTAGCACACATTTGCTGATGCCTCAACATTTATGATGGCTTGTTACTATTAATAGTGCTGAAATAGATTACTCTTAAAATTGTCCTTTATAGCATTTTCACAGCACTTTGAAGTTTACTAACGCTTTCCTTCCTTATGTAATTCTAACGTGACATTTTTGGCTAGTGACTGATAACTAGAATCACCTTGGGTGTATTTCAAGCATACACACTCCTGGGACCTACTCAAGCCCAGCTCTAAGAATGGAATTTGGAAATCCGAGTGTTTAGCACTCTCCCAGGTGATGTTTCTGGTTCTCCAGACAGGGGAACCACGAGTGTGGTGGCTATGTATGTGGGCTTGGGAGTCAGCCTGCCCCGGGCTGGAATCCTGGCCTCTGTGGGACCATGTGCACATGACTGCAGATCCCCAGGCCCTAGTGCTCCCGCATCAGTACAATGGGGCTGATGAGCCCAATTCCAGAAGGACTAACTGAGAGCACATGGGTATAATATGTACTTAGTAAAATGGGAATGGTGGTGGACACATCTATCTCCTGAGACCATTTCGAGGATGAAATTAGTTAATTATGAAAAGTGGCACTTTCTTTAGACCAAGACCTGGCCCACAGTGAGTACTGTATCCATGGTAGGTGCGGCCAATCTTATACCCATTTTTCAGAGGAGGATACGTATAGGGGAACTAAGAGTTCATACCCTGTCTTCTATGTCTCCACTCTGGACTTCACCCACTTTACAAAGCTAACTCTTCATGCCAGTCCTTCCCAGGACTTAAAACCAGGTCAGTGAATGCTCATCTCAGGTTTTTTGCTTTGAGAGGGAGAAAAGATCAACTCTTTACCCACAGCCCAGCTTTTCTTCCCTCCTGCAGCCCTTCCTTGTTTTCTCTTTCCAGACCCAGACCCCATGGCCATTTTTCAGAAATGTCATCTTACTTGGGCACCACACTCAGAGGCCCTAAAACAGGATGATTTGGGATTCCTATCTCATCCCCATCTGTCTGCTAGGGTCTGAGCAGATACCAGAACAGACTCATCTAATTAGTGGCCTCTCTTCCTCTGGGGCTTGGGACTACTGGTGCATGGCTTCCACATTTCCCAGGCAGAGACGAGACACCTCATCAGATAGGTGTGGTGAAGGCTTCCCCACAAGAGCCTGAGAGGAAGGGGATTCTGGAGCTTCTGGAGCAGGGATGCAGGAACCTGGGTGGTGAGGACCCAGAACTGGAGGATGTGGTTGCTGAGAAGGACATCACCTCACCACTCTGAGCCTCACTGTCCTTATCCATAAAGTGGAATGATAATCACACCTACCTCACAGGCTTGTTGGGATTATGTCTACAAAGTGATGATCTCAAGGTCACTCGACCTCTACTCCATTCCTCACTCTTGCTTTTCCTTCCTTCTCTCCAAAGTCTTTAATGATTTGGTTAGAGAGAGAGAATATAGTAGTAATTAGGAGCATGAACACTGAAGTTTCCTGCTTAGGTATTAATCCTGGTCCTGCCTTTATCACACTCTGCTACCTTGAGCAAATCACTCTCTAAGCTCAGTTTCCTCTTCTGTAAATTAAAGTTGATAATCCTGGACCTGCCTTGTATGTTTGTTGGGACTGTAAAATGGGGTCAGTTATGTTGGCGCATAGTAAGTCCTCAATAAATATCCAATATTATTATCATGAAGCAAGCATGGGGATGGAGTCCTAGTCCATGTTCCCCTTTTTCAGATGGATGATAAAGCAGTTTTTTCTGCCAGGACCCTCATTACCCATGTGCTTTTACAACTTCAGGACTCAGCTCTTGGGAACCCTTCTCTGCAAAGTTTTCCCCAAGACTGCTCCTCCATATGCTTTCCCTTCAGCTTCCAGAGCTTCCTCCACCCTTAGCTCTTTGCACATGGCTCTGTTGGACTTGGATTCCTTAGGGAAGGTGCCTGTGTTCATAGTTATGTTTATAGTACCTAGAACAGCAACTCATGCCTATTTGGAACTTTTTGTTGAAAGAATGAGTGAGGAAACCAGGGACCTTAAAGCAGTGTTTCTCAAAACTTTTTTGACCATTTTACATGGAAACCTGGTGATGCACATGTGCACACACACCATAGGAACACAGGTTCATATTTGTTTGATATTTGCTTCATATTTCATGATTCATAATGTACTCTGATGATTTCTCTTTTTTTCTCCTCTCTTCTTCTATTTTGTTTCTAAAATTTTGCCCATGATCTAAATATTCATTTCAGAACTAACTATTCTGGGTTGAGAAGCTGTTTCTTGTAATGCTAAGAGCATGGACTGTTGGGAACAGATGCATCAGGGATTCCAAATCCACAACCTACTGGTTGTATACAATGCGAGTGTCACCTTACCGCTCTAAGCCTCAGGTTCTTTATCTGTAAAATGGAGTGAATAATTTTACTTGCTTCTTGGGTTCCTTGTGAGACTTTAATGAGATAATAAAGGTAAAGGATTAAACACTGAGGCTGGCGTCTAGTAATTGCTTAACAAATGTTGTTGTTGTTCTTGATCAGAACCAGTCTTGAGATCCTTATATGACTTTACCCTTTTCCCTGTGAATCCTCCTAAGTCTGCTTATCCTCTTGATCTTTTTGCTCAGTTCTATTTTCCTCTCCAAGGCCTACCTCACTGATGGTAAACTCCAGAAACATCAGAATGAACCACAGTATTATAACCTGACTCCAAAGCATGCGGAGAAAGTGATTTGATGGGAGACAGTGAAGTCCCATCACTTTGACACAAGGGATGAAGGAAATAACCCGTGGTATGGAATCTTCTGTCTCTCTTATCCCTTCTTAATTGCTACACTTAATCCAATCCCTTTTCCAGCAACTTGACGGAGCCCAAGAATTTCCCTTCCACCCCCTCTACCCCCAGCAATTTCAATGTGCAGGACCCTGGCCAATGGGAAGGAGAGGGCGGAGATTACTGTATAAATTACAATTACACCAGGAATGCAGTTGCCTGTCCCTAGGACTCAAGATGTTTGGCCATCCCTCTAACCCCCACAATCATTGTCAGAGAATAAGTCTCCAAAGTAATTCAACAGCCCTCCAATTCTACCCTGCTATACTACCCCTTTGGCCTGGAGATGCCCTCATTCACAAACCAGTGGTTCTTGAGTGAACAGAGGAAGGCAAAATGGCTAAGTTTCCCTCATGGAGGATGGACCTGCACCTTCGCTACCTCTTAGCACGGTGCTTGAATCAGGGGGACCTGTTTCCCACACAAACTTTGCTACCAACCAGCTCTGTGACCTTGATTAAGTAGCTTCACTTCTCCCTTCCTCCATTTGCTCATTAGTACAATGGGTATGTTAATAATATTTTAAAACACTACCTATTTGTTATGTGAGAAAATGAAGTAATGCAAGTTAAGTATCCGACACTCTGAGTCCTTAATAAATTTCATAATCATCATCCTCATTGTTGGTGTCGCTGCTGTTGTTTTAACTGTTGATAATCACAAATGAACACTTTAGCTTCTGAATTAGGTGCAGAATATCTTTAACATGAAGAGGGCTTGAGCTACCACATGCTCTTGATAAGAGAGAGCTAATTGTTCCTGTGGACGGGCAACCTTGTTACCTCCTAGCAGAAGGCTATAGATGCACTGATATGCGCTTGGATTTAGGTGCTTAAGCAGGAAGAAGGGAGCAGTTCTTTCATTCTAGGTACCAGGTGGTTCCTAACACCTGTTGAATTGAGCTGGAATAGAAATAATGGTTCAGAGAAGGAATACAGACACTAATTTCCTTTTTCTTGTATGGCCCCAAACTTTCATCTCCCCAAAATGGACTGATTTCATGGCTGTATTGCCTCCTTCCTTTGCATGATGAGTTTCTAAAGTCAATTCTTATTCTACCCCAGTGTCCAGCACAGTGTTTAGCACTTAGCAGAGCTCTGTGTTTCATGGTTGGATCTCTGACCCCCTGATTATCTGCCATTTGCTTTCTCTCCTCCACCACTGCCAACTCAGCCACATTTTTACTTAAATAATTAAAAAGCAGAATTTTAGCAAGCTCTATCAGCCATGCCATTCTCTCTCTCTGTCCCTCCATTCCCCTCCTTCCTCCCCTCTCCTCCTCCTCCTCCTCCGCCTCCTCCTTCTCTCTCTCTGTATGTGTGTGTCTCTGTCGCTAATGCCTAATTTCAGCAAATTTAAATTGGGGTGGTCCTATTATCTTCCAGGACAGTCCTATCAAAGTAGGGCCAATTTAGATCTTCTAAAGGTGTAAGAGGAGAAATCTTAAAGACAAATTATTCATGCTAAGCTTGTTGGAATCTTTAGATACAAATGGCCAAACTTTGCCCTGTGTGGTTCCATCATAAACTTTGAAGGAAAGAATCTCATTTCCTCATCTTGGTTAGCAGTGAAAGGACTGGGGTGGGAAAATACAGCATAAAGAATGACAGCAATTTGAACACCCACATAATTGCCACTCAGGGCAAGAAATAAAACATGGCCAAACTCCAGGAGCTCCTTATATGTATCTCCCTCCTCCCTAGCGTTAACTACTATATTCTCTTTTATTGACACCACTTTATTGTTTTTCCTTAGAGTCTTACCATTTGTGTTTGCATCCCTAAACAATATAGTTTAAGTTTGCCTGTTTCTGAGCTTTATATGATAGACTCATCCTCTATGTATTCTTTTCTTCTTTCACTTAATGTTATGTTTGAAAGATTCATCCATGTTGTCGCATGTAGTACAAGTCTGTTCATTTTTCAGTGCTGCATAATTTATTGTATGAATATACGCAATGCATTTTCTGTTCTTCTGTTGATGGGCAGTGTCATGATTTCTTTACACGTCAAGGTTGTTACTGACATTTCCTATTATAGATAATGATATGATAAATGCCTTTACAGACATCCATAACAATTTGCCCAGCACAAATTCCTAAATGTAGAATTTTTGGATCAAAGACTGTGGCTCCTTTTTAGGCTTCCTCCAGAATGGTTGTACCAATTTGCACTTCTACCAGCAAAGTACGTTCCTATCTGTGTCCTCACACTCTTGCCAATGCTAGCTTATTTGCATTTGTTTTAGTCATGCCAACTGGATAGGGAAAAGATATTTTTCTCAAGATTGTAGGAATTTCCATTTCTTTGAGTGTAGTGACACTGGGCATCCCACCTCCTTTATGGGTTTGGGGGGCTTTTTTTCCCCCTTTTATTGCTATTTGTATTTTTTCTCTTGTGGATTGCTTTTTTATATCCTTTGTCATTTAAAAAAAAATTGGTATGTGTGGATTTTAGTAACAGTTCACACTAGGGTTCAGCCCTGGTGAAGTGTCAATTAGACACATTCCAAGTTGGAGCTCAGGTTAAATGGGGGAGAGGGAAGGGACTTCTTCGTGCCCCTAGATCTCAAGTGGCTCTGCCAAGCAGAGAGTAATTTGGTAGCTTATTGTTCACAAACCAAAGAGAACAGTCGTGCATTCAGCCCCATGCTGGGGAGAAAACAATGCTTCCTGGACCCGAGGCCATTCGAGAACTAAGGGATCCTGCTCTAATTGAATCTGCCTTCCACCTCCTTTGTGCCCAGGGACTCTCTTTATGGTTATGACTGCCTGAGCTCCAGTAGAGAGATAGGGGATGTGGAAAAGGAGGGAATATGTGTAGTTTGGCTTGAAGCTTAGGATTTGTATTACCAGCATCCCAAACTGACTTTACACTACTTTCTTCTGTTCTCCCTGTCCTCCTTTCTTTAGCAAACATTTATGAAGCTCCTACTATGGGCCAGGTGTGTTAGCAGTCCTCCCCCTCCCCAGCCTTGCAGGGTTTCCCATCCCAGCAATTAGCAAATCCACCTTCTCAGTTTAGGCGGGGAAGCTCTAAGATACCTGTGGTTCTGCTCTTTCTGGAGTACGTCACAGCCTCTCCACCAGCAAAGTCTTTCAGCTCAACCTTCAACATACATCCAGAATCTGGAAAATAATCCGAAGGTCCATCAACAGGTAAATGGATAAACAAAGTGTGGTACCTCCGTACAGTAGAATACTATTCAAGAAGAGAAAGGAACAAGCCATTGGTGTATGCAACATGAATGAATTTCAAAACAGTTACACCAAGTGAAAGAAGCCAAATGTAAAATAGTACCGCATGATGCCATTTATATACATTCCAGAAAACTCATACTAATCTATAGTGCCAGAAAGCACATCTGTGGTTGCCTGAGGATGGGAGGAGGCAGGAGAGATTGCCAAGGGGCATGAGGAGACTTTTTGGGGGGTGGGTGTGCTTGTTACCTTGATTGTGGTGATGGTTTCACAAGGATATGCAGACTCCTAAGCTTATCAGATGGTGTTTTCAGGTACATATCATTGCTTGCATGCCAGTTGCAGCTCAATAAAAAGCACTGGAAGCAGATCCAGAATCAGCTCACTTCTCACCATCACCTCAGCTAAACCACTGTCAGCTCTCACCTGGTTCATTGAGGCCGCTGCATAATATGCCCTCTGGCACCTGTCCTTACTTCTTTGCACTCTTCTTAATGTAGAGTCTACCGTGGTGCTTTTCAAAGGAAAGTGAGGTCATTGTCCTCCTCTATTTAAAACCATCCCATGCCTCCCCATCACGCCGACAGCACTTATCACTGTCTGACATAATGTGTACTTTACAAGCTTATTGTCTGTCCTCCCACCACGGTGACATAAGCTCCGACAGAGCAGGTCCATTTATCTTCACTGCTGTATCCCCAATGTCCACGGCAGTATGTGTCACATAGAAGGTGATCAATAGATATTTGTGGAATGAATCAATGAAGATGGTAGCAGACTCGAAAGAGTTTCCAGATGACAGAGGGAGACATACAGAAATAAGGTTAAAATATAGGGCAATGAATAGTATGTTAAATGGAGGCCTCTAAACTATCTCGGGGTGAAGTCAAGTATGGCCTCCTGGAGGAAGTGGCATCTAAACTGGGACCTAAGAGGTACATACGATGCCATGGGAAAGAAGACACAATTCCTGCCTTCATGGAAATATAGAGGGACATAACCATGTGATAAGTGCTTTATAGGGGTAAGCATGCGGGGTGAGAAGCAGAGAGGTGGGAGCCTCACCCAGCCTGGGGGAAGGTCTGGCAACACAGACAAGTTTCTCATAGTGAAGCACTTCCCGGTTGGGTTGTATCTACATCCTTTCACCCAGTCTCCAGAAACCCGCATTTGGGGAGACTGTTGTCTGGGTACAGACTACGGCTATAGGACCAAGGAATTGATCCAAGATTTGGGAGATACCCGATCATCACATTTCCCCGTCATGCTTGCTTCCTTTTTATATAAATCGTACTGCACCAACGTACATCTGGGCAAGTTGTTCCCCATCCTTCCTATGCATTAGCATAAAACAAACACACGATTGGGTTCTACCCCAGACTAATCAAATATAAATCTCTGGGGGTGTAGCTTAAACATGCATATTTTAAAAAAACTTCCCCGTGCAGCTAGAGACCTGGAAATGACAGATGTGATTCCAAGGTCAGGGACGGTTGTCTTATTTGGAGTCTAGTCATTCATTTGGTCTTTCATTTCATTCCTACCTCAGGGCCTTTGCACTTTCCTTTCCCTTTGCCTGGAAAGTTTTTTCCTTCAGTTTTTGCACAGCTACTTGCTTCTCACTGTGTAAGCCTCCATGAAAATGGTGGTTCTTCAGAGGGGCTCTCTCTGACCCTCTCCTATCTCCATCTAAAATAGTTTTCATCCACCCTGGCTGTTAGCTCTCTGTCACATCACCCAATTGATTTCTTTCACAGCACTATCACAACTTGAAATGATCTTATTTACTGTTGTATCCCTGACATTAAAGAAATGAACCATTTCAGTAAAGATTGGAAATATCTGACATGTCTAAGGCACAGTGTCTTGCACGTGGCAAAGATTAGGAAATGTTGCAGTTATGAATAAATTATTTGGGGTAATACACAAGGCCTTTGATGAAAAGGATTAGCTCTCTGGCAGCATAGGAAATGTTGTGAACTACTCTCTCATTTTATTTTTTTTATTAATCAGCTAGATGCTAAGCTCTTTGAAGGCAGGGGCTGTGTCCTGTTCATCATTGTAGTTTAAGAGCCTAACACAGTGCCTGGCTGTGTGAAGAAGATGTTCTGATTTAGAAACTGTTTGCACATAACAGAATCTCACTCAAGCTAGTATAAGCAGAAAAATGATTTTATTGGAAGGATAAATTGTCCTAGAGAACCCAAGGTGGGAAAGAAAGTTGGTCCAGCGAGGAACTTGAACCCTGAAAAAGAAAGGGACCAGGAACTAGCAGTTTTGCTCTATGTCTCCCCAAGGAGGCATGAGGTCTCTTTCTTTTTCACTGCAAACTGGTTTTCTTTTCTTCGTGGGCATATGGATGTCCCCAGACCGGGCTTTATAAAGCTTTCCACTTTTTTTTTTTTTTTACGATTTTATGTATTTGATAGAGAGCACAAGCAGGGGGAGCAGCGGGGAGAGGGAGAAGCAGGCTCCCCGCAGAGCAGGGAGCCCAATGCGGGACTCGATCCCAGGGTCCCAGGAACATGACCTGAGCCCGAAGGCAGACGCTTAACCGACTGAGCCACCCAGGTACCCCAAGCTTTCCACTTTGAACATCACACAGAGCTTGACTAGCAGCTCCATTCTAAATCCCCAGGGAAGAGAAAATTTGATTGGCTTTAACTCCTGTCAGGCGTTCACTCCTGGGCCAATCAACTGGAGCCAGAAGCAGGGGGCTGGGATCACGTGGCCCGCTGCTCTAGAGATTGGGAGCATGTCTTTGCAATAAGGAGAGCTTAGGATGCCCAGGAACAGGAGAGGGAGGACTTGGAAGAGCGAAATAGAGGAGGAGAGAAACCCAGTCCAAAGGTGTGTTATTGAGCTGGCTTGGGCGAGTGAGGCTCATACTCAACAGGGATCCTCTGAGGCCTGTGTAGAATGCACCTCAGAAATGCCCTCCTGAGAACAGGAGATGGAAGGTCTTACCCACCGGCTCCTGTCCTCCACTGGTCAAGGGTTGCGCCCAGGGGTGTTAACTCCATCTCATCTCCAGCTTTGTGCATGCACCAGAATGGCTCTCAAGCCCTGGACAGAAAGCAGGAGGTACACGGTGCAGCTAGCTAAAGCAGGGTGCCAGCAGAATAGCCCTGTGAGCAGGTGATTTGCTGCAGCGGCAGCTGAAGCCAAAACGGTGGGCCAGGGGGATGTGAGCGGCTCATTGGAGGTGTGGCCAGGTTGTCTAAGAAGAGAGGGTAAGTGTGGGTGGAAATAATTTATACCTTTAGTATCTGCCCAATGAATGTTTTCTGAATGAAAAATGAAATGCAAAATGAAGGGAAGGTTCTTGGAAGCAGCAAGACGTGAGGAGCCCCTTTGGGGTTGCAAGCTCAGTCTGGGGAGCATGTAGATAATGACCATCTATTCTTAAGTATTTTTCTACTGAGGACTATCTCTTTTATTGATAAGTCTTTGATGTCATAAGAAAGGTAGAAGATATTTCCCCCACTCAGGGATGAAGAACAGACCTGGAGATGCTGAGCACTTTGGTACACAATGTCAGCGTCAGGGCAAAGTTTCCATTTTCTGTCCGCTTTACCCTGCCCCAAGTTATATGGCTGTCGTCAGACCTACAAAAGCTGTGCGAAGTACCAGCTTCACCTCCGTTTGTGCCCTCCCTCCTCTGTGTATAATTCAGCCCGGTGAATACAGTGGTTGTTAAGACCTAAAGCAGTTTCTAATTTTGTTTCATTATGAGTATGAATGCAGCCCTCAGGACCCATCCCCACGGCCTTAACAAAACTTGGTCTTTCAAGCTAGGAATTGACAAGATAAAGATCTGAATGCAGACTCCAGTTGGCGGAGGGCTGGGCTGACTCAGCCCCGATAAACCTGCAGTCAAGAAATCAATAGAGCTTTTTCAGAGTTGCCATTATCCAACAAGGAAAAAAATTTCAAAAATAAATTGCGGCCTGGCATGAAATCAGATTAAGCAGATAACGGGTTTTGCTGACTTCAGGGCCGAGGTGGGGATGGCACAGAGGGAGAGAATTAGCGATTTAATGAGCTCGAGTTCTTGCCTGGCTTGTGCTAGGCAAGTGTTTACTCGGAACAAGAGAGGGAGGACAAAGGTGAGAAAACAGATTCCAGCTTCTGTTTGAATTTCACCCCAAAGCTGACCCAGCCCTGCCATCTAGGGCTCGCTCACCATTTTTGGTGGTGGACTCGCAGAGCCATTGACAGCTGCGATCTTGACGTGATGGGTTTTAGCCGGGCTTCGCCATGTTGTACAGCATTGAGCTAGTTAGTTCGCCTGCCCACGAGCCCCGGTTTTCTTGGCTTGGATTGGGCTGCCCATGGACTGAGGCTGGGGCAGAGCTGTTCCCCAAGGGAAACTGTTAGGATGTTCAGAAAACAAGAGAGCATGGAGGATGGATAAGAACAAACCACAAGTGGGCACCAGTTACAAATCCAGCTCTATTTTTCTGCCTCGACTCCGGCATTTCCAGAACCCTTAAAAATGCCCCTGCAGAGGTCCTCGGTGGATGAAGTTAAGGTAAGTACACCCAGAGCCAGGTGGCCTAATTGAGTCGGAGAACAAGGGCAGGAGCAAACTGGAGCTTACCCTCAGGGGGTTCTCACCTGCCTCTCTGCTCCTTCAGGCTCTACGCTCTACCTGCTTTCAGAGCCAGGTGCTTCTTACCTGTCTTAAGCTACCTCTTTGGACTTCATCTCTTACCTGTTTATACTACCATTATTCACCAGACCCTCCTGCCTGTCCCCTCTTAGTACCAGCCCCTCCCTTCCAAACGATTAGAATAATGGCATTCTAATTGTTGGCCAAGATATGGTTGCCCCCACCCCCCACCCCCCGTCAATATAGGATGCTTCATAGGGGCTGGGGATCTAAGATATGCCCGCCCTTGTTACCAGCTGAAGCTCTTGTGGGTGGGTGTGGTTGCTTTTGATGGAGGGCCCCGCTCAGTGGGGCACCCTTCTCATCATAATCCATGTGAATATCACCCTCTAGAATTGTGTAGTGCACAACCCCAGTGACTATATGCAGCGGCTCTGCCTTTAGTAGCTGAGAATGAAGAAGCTGCTTTTTACAAGGTTTGTAAGTCATGGTGAGACATTTCCAAGTACAAGGAGTCCCGAGGTCCAGTCTTGCCCAGCTCTGATGTTTTAGAATGCAGGAATCCTTCACTTACTTTGGTGGCTTTGTAAAGTGTCTACTTGGCCAGGCTGAACTGCATTTCCCAGAATCCCCTCCCCACTATGTTTCCAGAGCCACAAGTGAGATTTCTGTGAGATTTGAAAGGCGGTAGAGAGATTTGCAAGGTGGTAGTGAGGCTGTAACCATTTCGTGTTTTGTTCTGTAGGGCAAGTAAGGCACTTTGTAGCTCATACCTGTGGTCTTGTGTTCACATCACTGATGTGAGATTACACTCCCCTGGGTCCTCCTGCAGCTTCTTTGACTCCTGGGCCAGGTGTATGTTTGGTCCCTTGGTGAAGGGCGCCAGCTTCTCCTTGAAGACACCCACCATCGACGTCAGAGGCAGAAAGAACTGGCATGGGTTCATGTCTGTGTGCTTGTGGGTTCCAGTGTGTGCTCATGGATTCCAGCTTGTCCTTGCTCTCCCCCCCACCACTTCACATCTGGCTGCCCTTCTGGAGTGCCCCACCTGCAGATTTCAAACTTGAGCATCAAATGCAAAGACAACAACCTTGCAGAGACTGTTTCATCAATCCTAGTTGAGGAAAGGCACGTGCCTGAGACAAATTCTTTAACGTATCTACACCTCCCAGGGGGCCTGCTTTTTTGATTGAACCCTGACTGATCCACCTACCATGGCAATTACATTCCTGAAAGATACAGGCTTGGGGTCTTATTTGGGATTCCCCCAAAGCAGAACTCACTGTAAGTACCTGGGGGCAGGTGGTTTATCCGGGAGCTGATCCCAGGAAACAGAAGTGAAGAAGCAGGGAGAGTGAAATCAGGAACTGGTGAAAAGCCTGCAGGCAGTCGGGCTCCACTCCACCGTGGCATCTGAGAAGTGTGTCAACGGCCTTCCAGAAGTTTCTGCGCGAAGCATGCAGGGACAGGAGAGTGAGGTATTTACCCAATGGCTCTGGTCACCCATTTGAGGGTTGCCCTGAGGGTGTTAACTGCCCCACGCTTCCAGGATTCACCTGCCTGAGGCTGAACAGGCTCTTGCAGCACCAGAGAAAGCACTGGGGCAGAGACGCAGGGAAGGTTCTGGGTTCTAGGCAGGTGCTTGAAGCTGAGTGGTGTTAAGGCGTTTGGGCTCCTGAGGCCACAGTCAAGAATGAGCTGTGGGGCTGTGGCTGGGACACCAGAAGCATTTGTTGTCGCTGCTATAGCCACGGTGTTCGAGATCAAGTCTCCTAGATGTTACCGGGTCAGCGGGAAACAATTAAAATGTCATTAGAAGTATATTTAAAAGCCAAAATAAATAAAAGCCCTAGAGCTTTCTGATGTTAAAGACCTGTTATGTAACACACACACACATTTCCCCAACTCTTACTCTCTACTACCTCTTTACCTCCTAAATTACTTGCTTCCATTGTTCAGGAAAGTTTTTTTTTTTTTTTTTCCCTGCAGCCCAGTGCTCTGCCGAGGTGGGTGCCTCTCGGCCTTTCCAAGAAGCCCTTACCAGCAACCCAAGTGAGGCCTATAAAAGAGCCCAAGGGCGCCTGGGTGGCTCAGTCGGTAGAGCAGCTGACTCTTGATTTCAGGGTTGTGAGTTCAAGCCCCCATGTTGGGCATGGAGCCTACTTAAAAAAAATAAAAATAAAATGAAAGTAACCCTTCATATTAAAAAAAAATTTAAACCTTGGTATACACCAGTGAAAACATGATAGCTCAGCATTTTGGGGGCCCTCGATAATCATATGGTTATTGTGAGAGCTAGTTAAGTGTCGTGGTTAAGTGCATGGGCTGTGCCGTCAGACCGACTGGGGTCCCACCCTGACTCTGCCTTTCACTAGGTCAGTGCCGTCGGGCAGGCGACTTAACCTCTCTGAGCCTCTGTGTTCCTGACTGTAAAATGGGAATAGTAGCAGCCCTCGTGTGTATGTTGTTGAGAGGATACGATAAGATCATGAGCTGTGGAGAATGTTGGGCGGAAGGTAGAAGTAACTGACGATGATGGCGCAGGGGCCCAGCTTAGGCCCCTGTGAGCTTAGGTCATTCTCCAGCTACCTGATCTCTGACAGTTTAGTAACCTTTCGCCCCCACTGGCAGGTAGACAGGAGTAGAGGGCTTCCAATGCTGTTTTTTTCTGGCTTGCTGATAATTGTTTCTTATACAAGCCAGTGTTTTATTGATTCACCATTGATCTTTGCATGGGGCCAGAGAAATTTTCGGGCTGTGAAGACAAAGGCGGCATTTTCCAGCCCAGAGGTCCCCAGTGGGTGTCAGGAGCATCACCTGCGGGCTCGAAAGACTGGCCTCTGCCCTGCTTGGGACGACTTCTTAATCAGAACCAGCCCCCCTCCCCCTCATGCCCCTTTATTGCTTCCATCTGCCCTTCCCCCGCTGGCTCCATTTGACCTTTAATAAGCGTCGCTTCTGTGCAGAGCTGCCGATGACTTACTGCGTCCTGAGCAGCTCCCCAGGGCAGGCTACCTTCCCCAGCCCCTGGCTGCATCGCAGCTTGTAAGGGAAAATTACATTTTGATCTACATTCCCCATTTCTATTCTCTGTCACCTGGCTTTGGAGACAAAAGGAAGAAAACAATGTTTTCTCACCCACCCCCCCCTCCAGCCTCCTCTCCCCCTAGATTATGCCTGTGTGTCCTTTGCTCCCTCCCTTTCCTCCTTCCCGATTCTGTCCTGATGGTCAGCTGGGGAGGATAAAACAGCCTGGCCAGAAGCGCTCACCTAGGTCATCCACCTCTGCACCCCTGAGTCATCAAAGCCCCAGAGGTCAGGGCAAGATAGCACCCGGAAGTCAGCAGATGGGCTTCGAGAAGAATCAAAGAAAGCCATCCTTCCTCAGGCCTTCTGTGACTGTCCCAGATGTGGCAAGGCCCTCCTCTAAATTGTTCTCACCACATCTTGTACCCCTTCTTTCTCCTCCCCCTTTTTCAATTGAGATAAAATTCACATGGCACAAAACTCATTCTTTGAACCGTTTTAAAGTATGCAATGCAGTGGTTTTTAGTATATTTGCAATGTTGTGTAACCATTTCCAATAAACAATTCCAGAACATTCTCATCACCCCAGAAAGAAACTGTGCCCATTAAGCAGTCACTCCCTATTCTCTTCTCCCCTTTGGCAAACACTGTTCTACTTTCTGTCTCTATGGATTCTGGGAATTTCATGTCAATGGAATCCTACAATATGTGGTCTTTTGTGACTGACTGCTTTCATTTACCGTAATGTTTTCGAGGTTCATCCACATGTAGCAGGTGTCAACACTTTATTCTTTTTTATGGCCAAATAATATTCCATTGTATAGAAACACTGCATTTTGTTTATCCATTCATCCACTGATGGACATTTGGGTTGTTTTCAATTTTAGGCAACTATGAATAATGCTGCTATGGACATTTGTGTACAAACTTCAGTTTGAACATATGTTTTTCAGTTTTCTTGGGTATAAAGCTAAGAATGGAATTGCTGAGTCATATGGAAGTTCTTTAACTTTTTAAAGAATAGCCAAACTGTGTTCCATAATGGCTGCACCATTTTACATTCTCGTCAGCAATGTATAAGGGTTCCAATTTTTCCACATCCTTTCCAGCACTTGATAATTTCCATTTTATATATCCTACTGGTATCTCTTCTGGTTTTGATTTGCATTTCCCTAATGACTAATGATGCTGAGCATCTTTTCATGTGCTTGCTGGCCAGTTGTATATGTTCTTTGGAGAACTGTCTAAGCAATTCCTTTGGTTACTTTTAAATTGGTGCCTTTGTTTTTGCTAGTGTTGTTGAGTTGTAGAAGTTCTTTATATATTTAGATACTAGACCCTTATCAGATTTGCAAATGATGATTTGCAGATATTTCTACTGTTCTATGGGTTTCAATCACTGTAACCTTGTAGTAAGTTTTGAAATCAGGAAGCGAGAGGCCTCCAACTTTGTTCTTCTTTTTCAAGATTGTTTTGCCAAGTCTTTGTTCCAAAGTCCCCTGTTGGGCTTATGGAGACTTTATTAGATCTGTGTTGAGATCTGATTTCTCTTCCTGCCCAATCTAGCTTCCTCCCTGTCCCCTTCACCTATGTAACTCCCCAGTAACCTGTTTGCATTCCTAACTCTGCTGTGGTGTCTGATTCCTGGGGAATCCCATCTGCAGAAATTCCTAACATCTGGGACATTGGTCAGCACATCATTGGAGTCCAAATGAAACATTTCCAAATAAACAGAAGAAAGACATTCTTAATTTGGTCACACAAGAAGATTCCAATCTTATTGTTGCCATCAAGGTATAAGTTCTCATCATTGATCCACGTAGCATAGTGGCCAAGGAGAAATTAATGGGGCATCACCCTTTTAAGGAGTTTAGATCAAATGGAGCCTGTTGGTAGTGGGTCAGTCAGAGTGGTAAAAGAGAAAAGAATGGTACTTTGGAAGAAGAGAAATCCTCAGGGTGGACCAGAGTGGCCAGAGAAGGGTGAGAGAATAGGTAAGTAATTGGAAATGAGGTCAGAGAGCTGACTTCAAATGTTTGGAAAGTACAAACTTTTTCTCTGCTGGTCTTCAAGGGAAAACATTCATGTTAACTCCTTCTCATCCTCCAGCTCTCAGCTTAAATGTCACTTTCTCTGGAAAACCTTCTCTGAACCTCCTCTCTACCCCCAAGACTGGATAAGGTCATGGCGCATTCTTGTCTCATTGTGCCCTTCTCCTTTGGAACCTTTTGTGAAGGCAGTTCCTGGTTTGATTCAGCTCCTGGTATTTCCTCAGCACCAAGAAGAGCTTCAGGCTCACGGGAGGTGCCTAGGTTACCTTTGCTGAATCGAAGAAGAAACAAATGAGCCAGTAGGTAGAAGTTAAAAAAGAGATGTGTATTCCATGAAATCATTACACACTGTTGAGCCATGTCCAGAAGTGCTGGCTTCACAGAATAGGGACACAAACCCAAGTCCTTTGCCTTCAGATCCCGTGAATTTCCATGACACCAAAGCTTCCTTGAGCCTGTGATTTCAACCCTCCTGCTTCTCTCTGGATAGTCCTCTACTAAAAGGGACTTGAATTGTTCCCTAAAGGGGAACATCACGGAGTAGAATTGGTTTTCCATCTGCTATGAAAACAAATACAAGTCCAAATATTTAGGACATACTCTGAAGAATAGAGTTTTGACTCCATTCAAGTGCTCAGGTGTTTATTAACCTATTAACACTTACCATTTCTTAATCACATGCTAATAAGCACATGACCCTGGATTACATACATGACATATAAATTGCAAATCCTCAAAACAGCTTTGGCTAGGTGAGGATTGTTATCTCCCAAACATGAAAACTTCATAGTTTTCCCCGACCACTTTGGAATTCAGAGCTAATGTCCAGCTTCTAAGGGAGCCAATCTAGGCATATAACCAGTTTGGTGGTGGGGGTGGAATCAGCAGACTGACCCCAAACAAAAAAGCTGAGTATCTTCTCACATAGTTCATTGTGACTCAGATGATTCTGATAAACAGCCCAAGAAACCAGATGTGACATTTATGTTTGACTTAGTCCTGCAACCATGTAATACCCACAAAGCTCCAACAAGCAAAGGTAAGGGTTTAATTTTATTATCTAGGTTTTTTTTTTTTTTTTTTTTTTTTTACAGGCTTGAATAAAGGGGAGTGACATTCAGAAGTACCTCCTAAATCATCAGAGAGAGATTCAATTATGTTTGCTGTCATTTGTGTTAACTGTACTTTGAAGAACGCTAATTTCCAAAAAATTGGTTACCTATGATAAAAAAAAAAAGTCTCTCCCTCATCAAGCAAGCATTAGTTCCCTGAAAATTTCAGTGGTGGGAAAAATCAAGCCCTTAAAGCTTAGGATGTTCTCTGGGAAATTGGGTTATGTTGTGTCAGGTCACAGGTGAAAGTGTGGGAGTCCTTATAAATTTTCTTTTACATAAAATTAAGCCAAAGTGGCATCTAAATAAGGAAACCATCACAGACAGGTTAGGCATATTAAATTATTGATAATGGATCAGGTACAATTAATCTTCATGCATCCTTCTTAGCTCCTTGGAAAACATGTGAGCCTGCCTTTTCAAATTTCCAGGCAGTTGGTCAGAATGGTGGGCATGAGTGTTGTTCTTAAGGAAATCCAGCTCCTGGTTGGAGTCATGTTTAAATCACAGGTGAGGCCAGGTGCTTCAGTTAGGCTCCTTTTGATTGGAGTCAACAGAAACCCTCTCCAGCCAGCTCAAGGACAGTTGAGGCTTAGCAGTGAGCTGCAGAAAGGTCTCGTGGGAATTGGGAGAAAGCAGCCCAGTGGGCCTCAGGAAGGGCAGGGAGAATGCCGGGAACTAAGAGGATGATGGTTGCGAACAGATTTCTCCAGTTGCTTGCTGTGTGACCTCGGCTGAGTTACTTCACTTCTCTGTGCCTCAGTCTTAACAGGGAGATGATACTGCATGTACTTCTGTGCCAAGTATTAAATGGGTTTGTGAATGCGCCACGTTTGGCACATTCTCTTTGCTCAGTAAATGTTAGCTCTTGTTATTGTTACTATTATTAATATATTGTATTTTTCTACATGACTTTAGTGCAGCTGTCCCATCTTCCTTTAGTTTCCTTATGGCTTCAGTCTTTTTTTTTTTTTTTTTTTTAGGTTTTTTTTTTTTTTTTTGACAGAGAGCCACAGCCAGAGAGGGAACACGAGCAGGGGGCGTGTGAGAGGGAGAAGTAGGCTTCCCGCTGAGCAGGGAGCCCGACTCGGAGCTCGATCCCAGGACCCCGGGATCATGACCCGAGCCAAAGGCAGATACTTAACTGACTGAGCCACCCAGGCGCCCCTGGCTTCAGTCTTCACAGTGGCCCCTCAGTCACCATGATTTTCCAAATTCTAGTGCCTGTAACTCCCTAGAAACTATCTCCTTCTCCCTCTTGGTTCAAGTTGCTAAGAGGGAGAATCTGATTGCCTCATCCCGCTCAGATCATAGGCTCCTGCCAGCCTATGGCTGGGGTCCCTCTGGGTCAGAGACCCTCGCTGCTCCCCATGGTAGGGGATGGGGTCCATGACGCAGGGCTGTGGGTAAGGAGTCTGCCATTAGTGGGTGAACGTCAGATGTCGGGAGCATGCTGAGAAGCGCAGGTGAGATCACTTCTGGCTGGGCAGGAGGAAGCGCCCTGCTATAGCTGTATGGACAGGCTTGTGTGTGGGGCAGTGGTTACCAGTGTAAACTTGAACCATCATGGTGGTTGCCACATACTTAGAAATGGAACAGAAAGGTGTGTGTGTGTGCCTTCTGGGAGAGAGAAAGCAAGAGCCATTTATCTAGGTGAAGGATATTTGGGTGTTCAGTAAACTATTCTTTTAACTTTACTGTAGAAACGAATTTTTTTTAATTAAAAAAATTAGGAAAAAATCACAGCTAAGACATATACCAATAAAGCTGATATGTTCACCATAAATACACAAAATGAGGGGTAAGCAAGCAAGCTCGGGACTCCGCAAATCCCAGATCTGCTTACGTACTCTGTGAGTGATTTTTTCCTAAAGCTCCACTTCTGCATCTGTGAAATGGGCCCATAATATTTAGGAGCCCGCCATTTAGGAGTTTTATTCACTGCAGTATCTGCCGAACAGGGCAGACAGTCTGCCAGCAGGAGTGGGGATGGCTGCGCTGTTATTTGCAGCGAGCATTCCCTCTGACTGGCTCTTGGTACCAAGCACATAGTAGAAGCCAAATTCATGGATGTTGGTTTTAGTACCATCATCATTTTGATTATCTTCAGCATCATTCCTGAGCCGCATTGGTCTCCCCACCCTAGGGACGTGTAAAAACCGAGACTTCAGGAACAATGGCTAGATTGGGGGAAGAGGCAAGTGGCTGCAGCATTGGGTGTTTTTTGGCACCTGGGGGAACAGTGCCATCCCAGGGTGAGGTAGATGAAGCAATTTTAGTAGGGTTTCGGGCTGGGGCAAAGCATGCTCCCCTGGCTCAGAAGGGATTAGCTGTGTTTGCAAACTACACACTGGTGCAGGCTGAGAGAGGGAAGGAGGCCCCAGGCTGCAGGGAGCAGGAGGAATGGACGCTGGGTCTTGGGCCTGTGTCCTGGGCTGGACGGAGGGGGTGTTCAGGGTGTGGGGACAGGGGCACATTCTTGGGTGGGCCCCCAGGCATATGTGGACTGGGTTCAGGAGGGTGTCTAAACATGCCAGTGCTGTTATAATCTCATGCTTCTAGTCTTTCTACCGTTGCTCCAGCATCCTTCATAATAAGCTTGGTTTGTTTAAACCACAGATGGAGAGATGGACATGTGGGGGTGGACAGATTCAGTGGATGGTTGAAGCATGGACTGTGAAAGAATGAGAAAAATCATTGAAAAATGCACGGATAAATGGATGAATATTTGTTTCCTCCCCCTTTATTGAGATATAATTGACATATAATATTGTGTAAGTTTAAGGCGCACAGTATGATCTGATACACCTGTATATTTTAAAATGATTATCAGTAAGGTTAGTTTGCACACCCTTCATATTATTACCTTTTTTTTTTTTTTGGTTGTTTTGGTGGTGATGAGAACATTTAAGATGTACTATCTTAGCAACTTTCAAGTATATAATATGGTATTATTCATTACAGTCAGCATATTGTGCATTGGATTTTCTTACCTAGAACTTTCTCACCGTATAGCCAGAAGTTTGTACCCTTTGACCAACATCTCCCCATTTTCCCCACCCCCAGCTCCTGGCAACCATCAGTCTACTCTTTGTTTCTGAGTTCGGCTTGTTTAGATTCCACATAAAAGTGACATTATACAGTATTTGTCTTTTTCTGTCTAACTTCTGTCACTTAGTATAATGCCCTCAAGATCCATCCATTGTTACAAATGGCCAGATTTCCTTTTTTTTTCTTTTCTTTTTTTTTTTGGTGGCTGAATAATATTCCATCCTGTATCTCTGCTGCATTTTCTTACGAGCAGGGGAGTGGGGGTAGGGGCAGAGGGAGAGAGAACACCAAGCAGGCTCCATTCCCAGTGTGGAGCCCGTCTCGGGTCCAATCCCATGATCCTGAGGTCATGACCTGAGCTGAAATCAAGAGTCAGACACTCAACCAACTGAGCCACCCAGGTGCCCGTACATTTTCTTTAACCATTTATCCATCAATAGACACTTTAGGAGTTTCCATGTCTTGGCTATTGTGAATAATGCTGTAGTGAACATGAGGGGTGCAGATACCTCTTCAAGATAGTGATTTTATTTCCTTGAGATATATACCTAGAAATGGGATTGCTGGATCATATGGTAATGCTATTTTTAATATTTTGAAGAACCTCCCTATTGTTTTCCCCAGTGGCTGAACCAATTTCCATTCCCACCAACAGTGCGCGAGGGTTCCTTTTCTCTAATCCTTGCCAGCATTTGTTATGTTAGTCATTCTAACAGGTGTGAAGTGACATCTGGTTGTAGTTTTGATTTGCATTTCCCTGGATGATTAGTGTTGTTGAGCACAGTTTCATGTACTTGTTGGGGATTTGTATGTCTTCTTTGTAAAAATGTCTATTCAGGTCCCATTTTAATTGGATGATGATGATGATGACGACTTGCCATTGAGTTGTAGGAGTCCCTTATAGATTTTGATATTAACTCCTTATCAGATACATGGTTTGCAAATATTTTCTCCCATTCTGCAGGTTGCCTTTTCATTTTGTTGATTGTTGTTCTTGCTGTGAGAATCTTTTAAGTTTGATGTGGTCCCACTTCCTGTTGCTGTGCTTTTGGTGTCCTATCCAAAAAACTCTTGCCAAGACTAATGTCAAGGGACTTTTCCCTTATGTCTTCTCATAGGAGTTTTATGATTCTAATTCCTTTACATTTAAGACCTTAATCCATTTTGAGTAAATTTTTGTTGAGGGGTGTAACATAGGGGTCCAATTTCATTCTTTTGCATGTGAATATGCAGTTTTCCCAGCACCATTTACTGAAGAGACTATCCTTTCCTCACTGAGTATTCTTGGCCCCCTTGTCAAATATTAGTTGACTGTGCTGGTTTATTTCTGTGTCGGTTTTCTGCTCTTCATTCTGTTCCATTGGCCTATGTCTGTTTTTATGCCAGTACCATGCTGTTTTGATTACTACACCTTTGTAATTACAGTTTGAAATCAGGAAGTGTGAAGCTTTGTTCTTTCTCAAGATTGTTTTGGCTATTTGGAGTCTTCTGTGGTTCCATATAAATTTTAGGATTTTTTTTTTCTGCATCTGTGAAAAATGCTATTGGAATTTTGATAGGAGTTGCATTGAATCTATAGATGGCTTTGGGTAGATGGACATTTTAATAATATTAACTCTATGGATGAATAGCTGAATGAATAAATGATGGAAAGACTTAAGAGGGAGAATTATTTAATGAATTAATTGATGAGTAATAGGAAATAACTTGTCTTGAGGGCTTTCTAAGTACCAGACATCTGCTAAGCAACTTACTTATGCTTAATTCTCATTTGATTCTTACAACAATCCTATAAGATAGGTGTCATTGTCATTCCCATTTTATATATGAGAAATGGAGGCATACAGAGGTCATAGAACTTCCCCAAGATCCCACATCCAGGAAGTGATGTAGCCAGCATACCAATGAATGCTTCAATCTCTGCCTTTAACTACTATGGAATATCAAGAACCAGAAATGTGTCAACTTATTTTACTCCATAGACAGTGTTGGTCCCAGCACCTTAAGCCAGCTTAGAGATTCATTTATTCATTCTAAAGATATATAATGAGCACGAACTATGTTGCAAGCACTGTTCTAGGCACCGGAAATACATTAATGAACAAGCAGCCCCCGCTCCACCATACGTAGCTTATGCTTTAGTAGGGAAGACTGACAATAAACAAATGCATGTATACTCCCATGTAGAAGTAAATGGTGTGAAGAAAAAAAAACCTTTAAAGGGTTATAGAGTGATGGAGTGGTGGTGGTGCAGAGGGCAGCTCTTTTAGATAAGGTGGTCAGGGAAGACCTTTCAGAGGAGGTACAAAGACCTGCTTCATGAATAGTGTATTATGCAGAGATCTGGGGGAGAGTCTTCCAGGCAGAGGGAACAGCAAGTGCAAAGATCCTGAGGCAGGCATGAGCATTGCAAGTTGGAAGACTAGCAAGGAACCCAGCATGGTCAGACTAGTGTGAGCAAAGGGGGAGAGTGATAGGAGAGGCAGTCAGAGAGGGAGACAGATGCCAGATTTTTTATCCTGGACTTTGCAAGCCAGGATAAAGGGAATGGATTTGTTTTAAGGGAGAAAGTATGTCTGAGTTACATTTTAAAATATCATTCTGGCTGCTGTGGGTTGGTCCATGACTCTTGTCTCCAACCCAGTGAAACAATTTGGTCAGTTAGTATAAAAATGAAAAATCATTGTTTGTCCTCCTTTGAGTGGTCCCAACTGTCATCCCCTCTTCTCTTCTTCCTTCCTCCTTGGGAACTTATGTGTCATTGTCACTGCCCACTTTGGCACGAGGACATTTGCTGGGAATATCCATGCTTCTCGTGCTCTCTTTTCTCTTGGGGACCCTTGCCATGGCTGCTCATCCCAGAGCCCCATCCAACAGAAAAGAAAAATGACAACAGTGTATATGTCCAACAGTAGGGGATTGGGTAAGCAAATCCATTCACTATAACACCTTTGTCCATCAGAAATGATGTTGGGTAGAAGTAATTGCTGCTGTTATACCAATAATAATAATAGCAAGTCAAACATCTATTATGCAACAGGCTCAAGTGTTAATAACTTACATATTTTACTTCATTTAATTTTCTTGACACAGAGATCAAGTCTACTCCCCCCCCCTCCCAGTTTGTAGATGAGGAAATTAAGGTTTAAGCATTTTGCCAAAGGAACTAAATAGTATATGGTTCAGCAAGAGTAAAATGCAGGTCTCTCTGATTACAAAGTCTATGTTTTTAACTGATGCCATCTGCCTCCCATTGGAATATAATCGTGTTGCATTGCTAAGTGAAGAAGGCTGGCTGTTAAATCTAAGTGCAGCCTCCAGCCCATCGTTTTCAGTACCAAAAGGGCATGCAGCTAAATATTAAAAGTTGTTATCTCTGGGTGGTTAATGATGGGAGATTTTTGCACGTGTTTATGATTTTTGTAATTGGAGTTAAACAAAAGCAATAAAAGGTCTCCATGTGTTTTTTCTCCCCTACTCAGCTCCTCTCTTCCTCCCCTGTGGTTTCCAGACCAGGTTCTCTATGGATATGAAGCTAGCATGGCCTCTTCCCCTTGGCCTCCCACTTGCAATTGCAGCGCAGTTCTCTAGAGTGCTTCAAATTTTGCTAGCATTCTAGATGCTGAGTTAGTTGCAATTTTTTCACCTTAGAGGCTTAAATCGTACATTTGCCAAAGATCCAGGTCCCTAACATCTCCACCATTTAGGGTGTAGACTTGGTAATGACCTCAGCTCCTGGGGTGAGGCCACAGGTCTTTGGTGATCAGAAGAATACTTAATTTGCTCACTGAGGGGCTGGACCTGGAGAAGAATGGAATGAGTGAGGCTCTGCTGCTGACACTGAGAGTGGGAATCACCCATGTGTCCTTGAACACCATCTCGGGGGGTGGAGATGTCTGTTTGTCTTGTGTTTGGAGGTAATTTCAGTAGGAGATAACTCTCGGGAGCTCTGCTATTCATGTGTGCATGCATTCATTCATAAAGGCAATATTTATTGAGCATTGACTCCAGCACGGTGCTACATGCCGGGAACTCTGATGTCAGGATCAGAGACCATCCCACCTTGGTGGAGTTCACAAAATGGAGTCTCCAAGGAAAACAAACACTGAACAAATGTTCAAATGTTTAAATGTGGCAGAAGGTGGAAAGGCAGGATGCCATGGAGAAATGTAGGAAGGAAGCTAGCTGAGCCTGAGAATTCAGGAAAGGCCACCCCAGGAAGTAATGTGCAAGCTGACAGGGGACGCATGCCCAAGAACTTACCAGGCAAGGAAGGAGGAAGGAAGGGTGTTTCAGGATGAGAGGGTGCATATAGGAAGAACTGAAAGTGGGGGAAAGCAGGGCACTACTGTCACCCCGAAGAAGGTATGATGCACAGATGTAAGACAGAAAGGAGCACAGGATGGTCCGGAGGGGGAGCTTGGCCCAAACCAGAGGCTCTGATAAACCACCTCACAACATCGATGTGTTATCCTAGGGATGATGAGAAAAAAGATTTTGAGAAATTTAACTAGAAACCAAGGTGTTATTTTTAAGTGATATCACAAAGCCAAGACAGTTAGAACTGAGAGTGAAGTTGCTCCTTGGAGTAGAGGACACTTTTGTGCCAACACATTGTTCTTTCGTTCAACACTTTATGCAGTGTCTACAATGTGGCAGGCACAGCCCTGGATATTGGGGAATGCAGGAGAATTAGGTCTGGTTTGACCACCGGTTTGGTTCAGACCAGCATCCCCAGATCAATGGAGCTTACAGTCTAGTGGAGAGAGAAAGGCAATAAACAAAAGAACAGATAGGGAGATAGTATAATATTGGGTATCACTAAGAATCATGAAGAAAGGCAAAGGCAAGGAAGGGGGTGCAGAAGCCCAGAGAGGAGGGATGAGACCATGCTCTTCCCAGTGGGTGGTCAGAGAAGTCCTTCGGGAGTTGACACTGGAGCAGGGAACAGGAGGAAGGGAGGGAGCAGGCTGGACCTCTGAATCACCAAACCTATCGGGGTCTCCCCTCCATGGACTTTTCTGGTGGCCAGATTGGATTGGAAGGCAAGTGAGGCTGTCAAACAGTAAGGAAAGTTGGCTCCCTTGGTCAGTTGGACCCATGACCTTGGCCCTTTGTCCTCGGATGTTTTTAACCTTCCCTGTCTAGCTGACCGCAAATGAAATGTCCAGCCACACTGTTCCAGTGCTGAGCTGAACCCCAATAATTATGTAACCTTTGCTTTAACTTCATCTTCCGATCCCTGGGTTACTCTGCTGGATGCATGTACTTATTGACCTTTTTATTTAAAAACAGAGATGAGCCTGATCAAATGCAGGGCTGCCTGAGCACGCTATGGCATTGTGTTGCCCAGATGGAAATCTCCTGGTAATAGAACAGGCATCTATTAGGAAGCAGAGTCCGGTGCTTTACTCATTAATCAGAGCCTCCTGATAAAGTCAGCTGCAGCCAGGGTGGGGGTATGTTCTTTCTTTCCTTTAAGAGATATAAAACAGTATCATTGTCTTTATTGATTGTTACTACTATTATTATCAGAACATACTCTTTCAAAGTCACTTCCTCTAGCCCCCCTCACACACCTTGTCCTGTAGTCTTACATTCAAAGGGGCAGTGGCTAATGGTGGCTAAGACTGAAGGTTCAATGTCTTACGTTCTGTGTTCCAATCATAGCTCTTCAACCTACAGGCTGAGTGACATCGGGCAAATCACGTCACCTCCCTGAACCTCAATATCCCTAGCCATAAGTTGAGGATAATCATGCCTACTTATTTGTATAGTTGAAATGATTAAATGAAATGGTTAGCTTGGTGCTTTTGGAAATAGTTTCCAAAATGTAACTCATAAGACTGACTTAGGGAGTCGGTTAGAATCTAGATTCATCAGCCTTACCAACAGAGATTCTGACCCAGTAGGCTAGGGATGGTATTCCCAGGAGGTTTTGTGTAAATGGTTCCTTAGGATACATTTGGAGAAACACTACTCTTTGTGTTTTGCTGAAGTTTTTCTCTTGTTGTTTCCTCGGCCTGTTTTATGCAATGTCCTGGCAGTCTGGATTCTGCCTCTGCTTTAAGACTCATGTCAGATGTTTCCTCTTCCATAATATCTTTCCTAGTTTTCCCAGGTCTGAAGGCATTTCTCTTTCTTCTGATTGCCCACACAATGTTATCTCCTCTGCATTATGGTATCTAGCGTATAGATTATAGACTAAATAATACAGATGAAATGTTGTCTTCTAGAACCATGGAAGTAATGTAGAGACACTACATGTAAATTATATACTATCTATTATTTTCATGGTAATGAAGGAACATGTTATGTCATAATAGAGATAGGTTGTATGCTTTATAGATGTCTTCATTCATCCACTCAACTATATTTTGAGCATCTACTATGTGCCAGGCACTGTGCTAGCTGGTGGAGATACAGCAGCGAGAAAGACTAACAGGACCTCTAGGCTCTTTTTGTCTCTTCTTCCCAAGACTAAACTCCACCCCCCCCCAACAGTAATCTAGTCACCATTGAGAAGAATGACATCAAGGCTTCTAAAGCACACAGGCTAAAGCAAAGGCCACCCTTACCTCATCTCTGCACGAACCAACTTATACCTGTGGCTGATGATCAAACATTTCCTCCTTGAAATTGAGCTAAAGCTGTGGATTTTCCTTCTTTAGCAGCCAAGTCATTACCTACTCCCCCTGGGTTTGTAGCAGCTGGACTAACATCTTTGGGGTTTTGCCACATATTCATATCTTCTAGCTAATTTCCTTTAGATTTGATTGCTTTTTGAAAATTCAGTTTCCAAACAAGGAAGCATTATGGATTCCTCAGTGATTTGCAATATACACACTTGCATTAATCCATCCATTCATTCGTCCAACAAGAATTTATTTCACACCTACTCATTCACTAGGAGATGTACTGGCTCAAGCCTCGCCCATATAGGTGCTCAGTAAATGTTGATGGAGTTGGTGTTGTACTGGCATATACTCTCTGTTTGTGGTTCTGGGACTTTGCTCTGTCCTTACTGGGTAGTGGGTGTCTGAGTGTCGTGAATCCAGTCATTTCTGTCATCCAAATCAATGCCAATGGTGCATTGACCGGCTTTGATGCAGAGCCATCAAGCACATTAGAGCTCTATTATCTTTAATGCTCCAGGACATGTTGTGCAAGACCAAAACATTGATGTGCCAAAACAGGAAGAAAGGAATGCAGATTTTTACATTTGCAGTAAAACTCCCATCAATCACACCACCAAGACTTGCAGCAACTGAACTAATATCTGAGCTGTAAGATTGCACTTCCTCTGACTTTCCTGTCAATAGGAAATGTGTGTGCATAACAAATTACCAGCTGATAAAAATACTAAAAGACAAGGGGGAAGGAACATAAACAAGAACACAGAAACATCCTGTCAACCTGCCCAAAGGATGCTAATTATGTTTAAGTCAGTATTGGGTACCAGATATATATTAGGTCCATATCCATTCTTCATCTTGTTTGGACTAGTTCCCAGGCAATCAGCACTCTCCAAGAATGGAACAGGAGAAGTATCATTGTATCATTGATGATGCCATCCTCAATGTGATCATTATCATTATCATCATGGAAACACTCATATAGGCCTACCATGTACCTTAAAGACTATATATGTATTTTTTTTCTCTTTAATTCCTTGCAACCACTCTGTAGAGGAGGTACTATTATCATCCCCATTTTATAGATGAAAAACTGAAACACAAAGGATAAGTAACTTTCCCAAGTAAGTTACAGGACTGAGATTTGAGACCCATTCTATTCTTGGATACCTAGGGCAGGTGAACTGCCAGGTGGGTCATTTGCTCACTAGAAAGTACACGGGCTGATAGAGTCAAGGGCCATTTGCTTCAGTCAGTTGAATTGGTGAGACCAAAGCTGGTAATTGATTGATCTGGGGATGCTGGTCTGAACCAAACCGGTGGTCAGATCCTCTCTTGTTGTTTACCTCTCTGGAAGCTGAAGGAATACTGAACTGATCCATGAGTGTGGGCCTGACTCATGGGTTAACATCCCCATAAGTTCTGAGGACCTGCAAACACTGATGTGAATAAGACATAGCTCATGCCCTCAAGAAGCTCATAGGCTGGTAATGAGGAGAGGGAATAGAAACAGACTGTGCGAGGGGGTCTGCCTCTACCCTCCACAAGGTCTGTGGGGGATAGAAGAGGAAGCCCAAACCTATTCTTAGCAGGATTAGAAAAAATTCTCTTCTAGGGGTAATGTTACTCAACAGGTTGGACACCTGTCTTCTTGCCAGTTGAACATTCTTTAATTGCTTCTTTTTATAAAGCAGTCAGGAAAAGCATCAGAACTCCAAGAAACAGAAATCAATCAGTACAGCTTTTTTTTTTTCCAAGAAACCGCTTTACTGTCTACTCAAGGTACCATAAAGAAATAATTGGATATTACCCCATTGGTTTTTCAACTCTCTGCTCATGAGGCTCCTCCTTAAATGATTTCAAGGATCTAACTGAAATGAAAGCACCTCCATCTCCCCTCTTCTGCCTCAGTCTTAGGGAAAGAGGACAGAACAAGATTCGTCCTTGTCCACTGCCTGGTCACTACTTCACTGTTCCTTCCTTAGGAGGAGTGACCTGCCCCCCCGCCCCGCCACTTTGCAACCAGAGTAATTGACAGTGATGACATCCAATTATAATTTTTTATTTACATTTGGGCACCGAGGGGGCAAGCTTCCTATATACTGTGATAGAAATAACTAGTAAGCATGCAAAATTTTTTATGCCCTAAAGCAAGATGAATTTAAAGGTCATGGTTTTGTTTCTTCCCTTGTTGTAACTCAGAAATTATCTCATGGGCATGGAATGGCTCAAGCCTTATGGTACTATGATCCCCAAGTGACAATTTATCCAGTTCTGTATCTTCAAGGGAAGGAAGCAATGACACATAGAAAATGCCCAGGAATTCTCCACCTGCTGAAACATGACCATCCAAGGATCCCCTGACATAAGTTCTAGGAGAAGAGGATATCTCAGCTGAGACATGAAGGATGAGGAGGAGTTATCTAGGAAGGATGAGGAGAAGGATGAGTTACCTAAGAAGACGGAAGGAACAAGAAGTTCCCAGATAGAGACAATGTATCTGTACAAACCCAGAGAGAGCAATTAACCCAGCCTTCTCCCTGGTGGAACAATGGCAGGAAGGTAAGGTATAAGAAGGCGAGAGTTAGGAAATGGGGTGGTGAGGGTAAGCAGGGGCCAGAAGATGGAGAAATGGCCTTGTAATAATAATTCTGACAATGGGTCTTGTAATAATAATTCTGACAATGTTAAGAGTTGGGGAATTAGAGATGGATTTGAGGAGAAAAGATTTCTGTTTAGGGAAACACTTCAAGCATTTCTCCTTATGTGTTCAAATTCCCATTTTATGATCAGTTTATGACTGATACCTTCATGTCAAAGACAGTCCTATCTCAGACACTCTCACTACAGCCCAGTGTTTCCATGGGAATACTAACAAATGCAGTTTTATCTACAACTCCAAGCCTTCTGCATCACTGATGCCCTTTCCATCTTTCCTATCATCAGTGTCGTGTCATCAGTAACCCATTCTACTTGAATTTCTTTTTGGTCCAAGAACTTCCCATACACTCCCTCCTTTATTCTTGCATGGAATCCCAGTCATGTTTGTCCACTGGGAGAGGCATTTCTGCAAAAGTCCTTTGAGTTGGAGCAGGTGTGGAAAGGGTCTATTAAGAGCATATATGCCATTAAGAGAACATGTAGATCCTATCCTCAAACCACTATTTATACTCTCAGGTGCTGGAGCCCACGTGGATAACTTCCTTTCCTAGTCTAGACCCGCATAGAGAGCCTTTCCTCTGGGTCTCACTTTGGTTCTCCCTTAGATTGCAAGGGGGTGGGGGAAATGTCCCTCCCCAAGAGGGAGGAACTAACATCTTCTCTCCAATTTCATGAAAAGAAGAAAGAGTGGGTGGAGGGGCAACTTGCCAACCTTGGCCTGGCTAATCCAGATCAACCCTCCCCCTCTTTGGTGATCAAGTGAGGGAAGGGAAAGCTCTATGAGTATGGTGAACATGACTAAAATATACTTTTGGTTCTTTCTCTTATTACCCAAAATTTCTTATCAACCAACCATATCACAATCACCATGAGAAGAAACCAGATCAGTAAATTGTGCCTTGACTGGGATAATAAAAGCCCCATGCATCATGCTCAGGTGGCTTTGGTAGGACAGGGGCTTATCTCTTTATTGGTCCTTGAGTGACTGAACACTTTCGCCTCTTTAAGAAAGAATTGCTGTTGTTTGAGCCCTTGGGAGGGCTTTTCACGTTAACCAAGATTCTTACCATATTCTCCAGAGCCAAACAACAACAATACCCCTTTCAATTTTGGGTCATGATTAGTTGAAGCTACTTCTGGGGCAGTCAGGGGAGACAAATGTTATGAAGATGGTCATGGTATGTCACAACACATATGGACTTTATATCAGTTAGTTCTGCACAACAAACCACCTCAAAGATCAGTGACTTCAAATGATAAATATTTATTTTTGCTAGTCTGTGGGTTAGCTGGGCAGTTCTACTGGTCTAGGACAAGATGGGCTGATCTCAGGTGGGTTTATTCATCAATCTATGGTCAGAAGGTGGTTGGCTGAGGCTTGCTAGTCTAGCGTAGCCTCATTCACATACCTAGAAGTTAGCTAGTTATTGGATGGAGTAACTGATGGGTGGTGCCTGGGCCATGTATCTTTCATCATCCAGTAGAGTAACCTAAGCTTGTTATGAGAAAGAAAGTGAAATATACAAGATCTCTTGAGCCCTAACCTTGGAACCAGCACACGCTCACTTCTGCTGCATCCAGTTAGCCAAAGCAAGTCACAAGACCATCTCATATCAAGGATTGGGAAGAATCTCTGCCTCTCAATGACAGGAGTTGCGAAGTCATATTGCACGCAGCATGGATACAGGGAGGGATAAAGAATTGTGATGATTTTGCAATTGATCTACCACACACAGACCTTAAGGAAGCAAAAGGTTTCTGAGAGATGTAAAAGCTATGAAGTGAGTTTTATAACCTGTGTAACTGACCTCATGGATTTTTGACCGATCTATCACATTTCTGCAAGTTACAAGAGATTTTTTTTCACCCCTGAGAAGGTAGAGTAGGAGAGTAGAGCGCATCCTCCCTCCCTACCTCTTCCACCTTCCCAATGCTATGATAATGCCCATCCCTCCCCCAGACATTTAATCCTTGATTAGCTATACCTGTGTGTGTGTGTGTGTGTGTGTGTGTAATTTTCCTTGGAAATTCATTTGTGGGTCTTCACTGACCTAGGATGAAGGCAGTTTCTCCAGTTGGGATTTTCACTGGCTTCTAGCATGTGCCTGGGGGCACTTACAACACAAGGAGCTCCACCTGTGTTTAACAAGTCAATGGGATGAAGTCAACCAGATGGAAGGAAGATGTGGCGATGTGTATGAGGCAGCAGAGAAACAAACCCAGACTCTTGCTCTGCTTCCTGATGCTGCCAGCTGCTCATCCCCCCTCCAGATGGATGAATCAGAGCCTTTCCAGAGAGCTCATTCAGGCCTGCCATTGCCACGCAGGTATTTAATATGGGAAAATTTTAATCACGTTTGTTTTCCCGTGTTTCGCCCTAACGACAAATCATTTTTAATGGGAGACTAGGGGGTGGAAAAAAGATGTAGCAAATCTTGGCTGACGGTTTTATCACCAGTCTCAGATCTCTGGTCCCAGGGCTGAATTTGCCACCAACTGCAAATCATCCTGAGTGAGTGAGATGCACAGGAAATGGGGAGAGAGACCGATCTAAGGTTCTCCTGGAGGGCCAGTAGTACTCCCTGCCTCCCATTTGTCCACCACCCCCCAGGAAGAATTTGGAGCTGTCTACTGTGTTCCGGGGGTCTCCACATTTTAATCTTCTCCATAACCCTGTAGGGTAAGGAATTGCTCTCCCATTTTGGCATATATAGAAATTGACTCTGAAGCCCCCAGTGACTGTCAAAGTTCACCTAGCTAGTAAGTCGTGGAGCGGGGGACTGACTTACTCAAGAGCCCCTGTTGTTCCCTGTGGTACCACACTGCCTTTCTTTTTTTTTTTTTGTTTTCTTAATTTTTTATTTATTTGTCAGAGAGAGCGAGAGAAAGCAAGCACAAGCAGGGGGAGTGGCAGACAGAGGAAGAAGCAGGCTCCCCACTGAGCAAGGAGCCCGATGTGGGACTCGATCCCTGGACCCTGGGATCATGACCTGAGCCGAAGGCAGACGCTTAACCAACTGAGCCACCCAGGCGTCCCACCACACTGCCTTTCTTTACAAATAATAAGACATTTCAAATTTTTTGGTAGTTATAATTTCTAAGCTTTGAGAGACCCAAAATTGATTTCCCTTGGACAAATCTATTTTTCTAAAGTATGCTTACATATATGGCAAGACTCCCCTCAGCATGGATAAATATGCCATTCAAGGTCCCATGTGTGGATCCTGGCAGGGTCAAACATTGAACTCAGGCCTCCTGGTTACATGTCCATGTTACATGTTTCCTCCATCATAACATACACATCCTGGTTCCTTGTCTCCCTTATGTAAGGCAAAACACTATGAACCTTTGCTCAGACCAAGACCATCACCTGAAGTATGTTGATCTTTTTGGTTAGAAAGACCATTGTCCCTTGGACAAGTCTATTTTTCTAAAGTATGCTTACATATATGGCGAGACCATTGGTTTTAAGACTCCAAAGGGATCTTCATAAGATGGAATCATGGTGGTGAATCATAGAACTATTTTATTTTTTATTTTTACTTACCTCTTTAATTACACTAATACTATTTGACTACATCTGTAGTATTGTAAAGCAGGTTCCAAGATGTGACATTATTGCACTCAAAAGTACTATCTCCAACAAATGAAGACTTTTGAAACACTTGTTCATAATCACATGGCTTATTGTATGTTTAGTTTATTAATCTGTGAAGTGGCATGGAAACCCCTGAAAGTTCGCTAAAGGGTAATAAATGAAATATCACAGCCAATGATGTAAGTGACGAGCCAGGAAATATTACTGTGAAAATCAGGGATAGGAGAGTTTCAAGCAGAAGACAGGTAGTCAACAGCGTCAAATATTACCGAGGGGTCAAATAGAACAATGTCTGAACAGTGACCACTGAACTTGGCATTGGGAGGTCTCCAGGGTTCTCTAGACCTATCTCAGTGGAACTGCAGAAATGGAAGTCAGGTGGTAAAGTAAGGTGTGAGGAATAGAAAGAGCGTGTAGACTGTATTTTCTAGAAGCTTGACTGAACAGTAGAAGCTTAGGGGATGCTTCTACCTTTGGGAGAAGCTAGGATTGAATGGAGGTGCTCTTTAGGATGGGGAATTTCTTACAAACAAGGATCTAGTTAAGAGGGTGAGCTTATACAAGAGAGAAGAGGCAATTGATAAACAAGGTCTTACTGAAGTAGCAAGAGTTGGGGTCAACAGCATGAGGGGAGGGGTTGGCTTTAGAAAGAAGGGAGAGCCCTTCAATCATCCGACACTATTTATTGAGCTCTTCTTGTGTGCCTTCTCTTTGAGGTTTTTCCAGTCTACTGGTTGCTAAGATCCAACTAAGCAGGCAGTTATGGATGTTGTGATACATGGTTTCCAAGCCAGTTGTTTAGAGAGGGTCAGAGAAGAATTCACGAAGGAAAAACCCTGAACAAAGATGTGGAAACTGAGTACAAGTTAGCTGGATGAAGGGGATGGGGACAGGGTGTTCTTGGACGAAGGAACAATGTGTATAAAGGTCTGGAGGTCAAAGCAAATATGTTCTATCTTTTACCCACTGGAGGAAGAGACATAGGTAAGGATGGGGTAAAGATGCAGGTAAGTTTGGAAGTGGAAGCCAGAGTTGCCAAAGTGCATATTGAAGGGCTTGCTTTCTTGGAGTTTGGGAATGCTAATGCAGATGATGGAGACATTGAGGAAGGGCTATGAGACTGGAGATGAGATAAGCTGATTTATTATGTATTTGAAGGGCAGGCATTCACTTCTACCATAGAAGGTATGTCTGCTTTGCACCTCTGCTGTCCTCATTGAGTCCAGGTTATCTTCCCCTTTCCCCTGGACCACAGACACAGTCCCCTCCTTGGTCTCTGCCCATCCACTCTTGTTTTCCCATTCCCTTCTTTGTGCATCAGCCTTCTAAATGGATCACATACCCTCCCTCCTTAAGCCCACTGATAGCTTCCCATTGCACACAGAAAAAGAACTCTAGGTCCTTTGCCACATCCTACAAAGTCCTGTGTGACTTCTCTAAACAAATCTCCAGGCTCATCTTGAGTCTCCTCCCCTCTCTGCTCTAGCTGCTCTGTCTTCTTTCAACCCTTCCTCAGATCTGCCATGCTTCCTCTTCCTCCCAGCCTTTGCATATATGGCCTCCTGTGGCTGGATCATTGTTCTGTCTGTCCCAGCTCCCAACCCCTCTCTCTACCCCCAGCCTAGTAAACCCCACATGACTCACTCTTTAGACCTTAGCTCAATCATCACCACCTCCAGGAAGCTCTCCCTGACCTCACAGAATAGGTCACATCTCCCTCTTTACAGCACTCAAAACATTATAAGCTTTAATGTAGGCACTTAGTATGGGAGCAGTTTTACTTTTAACTGCCTAATTTTTTGACTGACATTCTGCTCAACCATTATTATAAGCTCCATGAAAGCAGAAATGGTGCCTGTTTTTCCCCCTCACCGTTATGACCCCAGGGTTCAGCACAGGGTCTGACACACCATAGGCACTCAATAAATACTTTATGAATGGATGAATGAATACATGATTATTGGTACTCCTTAAAAAACCATTGCGCCTGAGCAAATCCTTATAGAGCTGTTGACTCAATCCAGTTTCATCTGAACATGAGCAACCTTTTTCTCCCATCACGTCCATATGATTATTTTCATCTTTTTTACAACCACGCCAACTCCCTGCATGCTCATGCATGTATATCGGTGTGCGCAACCCCAGTAAACACAGCGTTTAGACAAGAGACAGCAAACACTCTGTCATCAAATCCATGCCTGCAACCAGGAGGTGAAGAAACCCTCATTGCTTTAGCGCACATGTTTATTGATGATGCAGATTAAACTTTAATCATATTGCACAGTTTCAATTTCCAATTGAAATTGAAAGTCTGAGCCACGTATGGGTTTTTATTACTTTCCACTTACGCTGCTGATGGAAGCGATCGGAGGGGAGCCATCTTCTCAGGCCTCAGGTGGGGTGTCTGGGCCATAAATCAAATTACTGCTGCAGTGTAGCGGAGGTGGTAATGCACAGTAGGAGATGAGAAGGGTTAGGAGCAATTTAGCAGGTGTAGGGCTCAGCACGGGGGCCGGATGGTACCTGATGTGAGGGGGCTCCAGAGTGGAAGGAGGGGCTTCTGCTGCCAGTTATCTTTCTGGCATGTGCCAGAGGCAGGCGTGTTTATAAGCAATGGAAAATGCTATTCAGCTATGCTATTAAAAACAGCTACTGTAGCAAAAGCTCCTCCTGAGGAAGAATATGGCTTTTGCACGTGAGTCTTTTACCATGTGAGTCCCTAAGGGCAGCAGACACTGCTAAAAGGGATGACAGTCAGCGTTTATCTCACGTTAGACCAGAAGGAATTTTTGTAAATGTATTTAGTATTGCTGTAATAACACCTGTTGCCAGAAAATGTGGGTATCAGGAACCTTGCAGATGCAGAACGCTAATGCCCATGATTTGTGGTTGAGCTTTTATTCTCTACTGGAAAGATCGTCTATATGGGGTAGATGGCAGTGGTTGGGAAGTTGTCTTAGGTATCAGGCTGGTAGTGGACCAAGAGGTAGAAGTTAAACAAGCCTTCAAGGCCCAGTGGGAGAATAATAACAACAATAAGTAGCATTTATTGAGCAACGACTGTGTGCTGCTCTCTATGCTGAGCACTGACCTAGTTTGCATATCAATCGTATGAAGTAGGTACCATTAATAATGAATATGTGTAAAGGACTCATTCAGCACATGGCATATGGTAAGTACCCAATATATATTAGCTGTTTGTTGTTATTCCTTTGCACACTTGGGGAAATGAAGACCCAGAGACGTGAAATGACCTGGCCAAGGTCACAGGGCTAGGAAGTGGCACAGCTGTGATTTGACACGGGGATGTCTGACTTCAGTGCCTGAATTTTTAACCACTATGTACAGCTGCCCCTCACCTGCAAACACCCCTCTGAAGAATAGATCTGTGACGAAACCCGCCTGTGTTGTGTGTGTGTTGGGGGTGGGGGTCCAAGTTTGAGTCCATAACTGGGAAATTCAGTGTGTGTAAATCAACTGAAGAATTTCAGAGCTCATGAGAAATCGGGGGGCTGGGTAAATAGCTGGCTGGCCGGATCAGTGATCTGATAACTGTTTATAAGACATGCACTTAGTGGTAGCTTTTGAGATTCAAGAATGAAAAGATGTCGCCCTGTCCTCCGGAGTCTTAGTCTATAGGGAAGTCTGTTTCATACAGGTTTTGCCTGGCACCAAAGTTTGCTCCACCGCAAACCCTTGGTTTGCTCACATTCCTTTCCCAACAGGGGGACTTACATGAGGAAGGCATCCTGGCTTCCTGACATGCGTCCTTTGCCCTGCGTGGCTTCATTTTTGCTCAGGTGCATGAAAAACACTGTAGGGGGAGGCTGCCTGAGTTCCATCTCGTACATCTTTAAAGACCCTGGTTCTCTTCCTTCACCTAAGATAAATGCTTAACAGCTCAGCACTGGAAAATCCCCATGCCACTAGCAGGTAGAGGAGGGAAAAATCTGAGCTAAACCATCTAAAATCCCAGCAGGATAAAGAAAGATAATGGCTCCACTGGCTTGCATTATTGAGATCATAGGTCCTATTGTGTGCTGGGTATTTCACTGGGTACATCACATATAGTACCACAACAACCCTGCAAAAGACGTGGTATAATCCCCTTTTATAGGGGGAAAAACAACAGGCTCTGAGAGGTAAAGATACCTACCTGTAATCACACAGCTAGAATCTCTAGGCACAGGTATACATGTCTGATTCCAAATTGTATGCTGTTCTAACCATGCAACATTGCCTCCCCATGTTATTACTAATTTTAATTTCTTCTACCTTTTGGAGTAAGTAATATCTGCAAATGTTACAAAATCCAAAAGTGCAGTGGTGTACAGAGCAAAACTCCTTTCCACCTCTGTCTTCTGGTCCCAAAGTTTGACAGTGAACATCCCCCAGAGAGGAAGAGATGAGAGGTCCATGGACCTTGCCCTCAAGGAGTTTCCAGGTGAGCAGAGTAGTGGGAAGGCACCTCAGAGGCAAACTTACTGGACAAAGCAGAACAGTGTAACAGTTCCTTCCAAGATGGAAACAAATGCTTTGGGAGAATAGCTGGAATATTTCCAGATACTGGAAAGAAAAAATACTGGATGCCTGCATGGATGAGGCGGTATTTGACCTGTCATTTGAAGTATGCAATGTGCATAAGAGACTAGAGAGGAAGATTTGAGAATAATGTCATCAAGTTTATGGGTTTTCTGCCCCAGGGTCTTCCCAAAGGCTGTTCTCAGGTTCTGGAGCATGATTCCTTCCCCTCTTACCCAACCAATTCCTTTTTATCCTTTCAATCCCAGCTGGTCTGTCACAACCTTAAGGAAACTTTTCTTGACAAGCAATACTTAAGTTAGACACCCCTCTTACTTGGATGTCTGTCCTCCTCCAGACTGGATGTCCCATGCTAGCAGGGACTGTGTCTGTCTTGGTCAATGCTGCATCTCAAAGCACACAAATGAAAATTAGTGAATATAGTCTCGATTCAGTCCTTACTCTGACCCTCACTAGCTGAATGACATTGGGCAAGTGACTTAAACTCTCAGTGTTATATTTATTCCTTAAAATAATAGCCAACACTTCTATATGCCATGCTCCAATCTAAGAACTTTTGCATATGATAACTCATCTAATATACACAACAGCCTTACCAAGGTAGCACTAGTATCCCCATTTTACAGATGAGGATACTGAGACCCAGTCTGGAAGGCTAACTTCTAAGGTAGTCTTTAGTCATCCCTATCTCCTGGAATTCACGTCTTTGTATTATCCCCTCCCCCTGAGAGTGGACTAGATTAATGACTTGCTTCTAACTAGTAGAATATGGCAAAGATGATGGGATGCCATTTCTCTGGTTAGGTTACAAAAAATTGAGACTTCCACTTTGCTAGAAGACTGCTTCCATTGCCTTCTCAGCTTGCAGGTTTTGGTGAAGCAGACTGCCATATTAGAACCGAGACCAACAGTCCAACAAGCACTCAAGGAATTGAATCCTGCCAGGCTTGAATGAACTCAGAGGCAGATACTACCCCAGTCATACCCAATGACAAAAGCCCTGGCTGACACCTTGATTATAGCCTAGTGAGAAACTCTGAATGAGAGGACTCAGGTAGGCCATGCCCCAAACTATGAGATCATAAATGAGTGTTGTTTTAAGCCACTAAGTTGTGGGGTCATTTGTTATACAGCAATAGATGACTAATACAACCAGAAATTTTAAGTCACTTGCCCAAGATTACACAGCTAGTAAGTAGAGGACCTGAATCTGAACTCAGGGAATCAGGCTCTGGAGTTCATACTCTTAAGCACCGTAATCTCCTGCCTCACTAGAATACGTGGATACTTGTACCTACTTCAGAAGTGTTCTCCAGATTAAATGCTAGCACTGAATGTAAAATGCTTAGCTGAGCACATGGCATATAGTAAGGGCTTAATAAATGTCAACTATAATGATCTTTATTGTTATCTGATACCTTCCAGACACGAGCAAGGAAAAGGGTCAGTCCCATAAACATGAAGCCTGAAAAGATGCTCGTAGTAGCCTTAAAGAGAGTAGCTCTGCCTTCATTAAGAACTACCCCAAGGAGGGTATTTAATAAAACATTCCTGAGCCACCACTGCTGGGGAGCTTGAAATGGCAGCCCCCAGGTGACCCATGACTGCCGGCAGATGCACCTCGATAGCCTCTCCCCCTCCTTTATAGCATCTCCATGGAAGCCCCGAGAGCGACGAGGGAAGGGATTGTCTGAAACTAAGCCATCATTATAGTTGGACAGGAACAGCTTTGAGAATTCTAAACAACACTTCCAGGAAGCCATTTTCCTCAAGAGTCAGGGCACTGTGAGCAGAACTTGTTTGAGCTTTTAAAGGCAGCTTCCCTCCGCATTTTTTCAGGGAGCCACAGGACAGAGGATGTTTCTGGAGGCTGTGTCCTGAGCAAGCAGCCGCCATCATTCTGTGCCCTTCGGCCCTTCCTACAGTTCAGAATCAGGGAATTGCTTATGTAGAAGATGAGGGTGCCACGTGCTGATATCCATGACCTGGGGACCCGGCAGAAGTGGAGAGGAAATGTGTCTAACTCAGAAGTCTATCTTTCATCCCCCTAATCATTGTGGACTCTGTTGATAGAAAAGTCGTAACATTCTCCACAAGAAGGCTTAATATTCAAACAGAATTGGAATGCATTCTTCTGAAGGGCAGAAAAATGTGAAATGAATTCTGGCTTTCTCTTTACCCCACCAGCAATTTGCATAAAGCTAAATTGTCTGTGTTTACACAACAGCCTTTATGAGGTTTCCTCAGTTAATTTTTAGTGTATCTCTCATCTCTGATTCTGTATTTTTGCCTCTCCTGATACAGAGTTTTCTCCGTGGTATGTATACATACTCTAAATAATTTAAGATTCTTGATACGTGACTACTGGCCTTTAGGAAAACACAAAAACATTTACTGTAGCATGTGGATCTAAGAAATTCAGAATATTTGAAGACACCGATTACTAGTCTGTTAGTAGCATAACTTGAAATGTCAAAACTTATATCCAAAAAGTCAATGCCTGAATTCTTCCCCTATTTTTTATTGCTTCTACTTTTTCATTATAGAGTGTGGGTTGTTATGGTGATGGGCAGCTGGGATGTTGAGAGGCTCTTGGAGAAAATATATTATCTATGTGAAATGATCCATTTCTAAGTCGGGTTAGGGATGGCAAATTGACTCCTCCTGTGGTCCAATCAGTCAAGCTTCATAAGGTTAATAATATATCTAAATGGTACTTGATTGACACAGCTTTGTCTTCTTTACAGTCTCAGGACTCTTAACAGGTCATAGCTATGGGGCGGACGGGGGGAGGGTCCTTCAAGCACACAGGGATTTTGTAGGGGTTGGCAAACTATGGCCCACAGGCCAAACCTAGTCAACCGCTTTTTTTTTTGGTGAGTAAAGTTTTATTGGAACACAGTCATGCCTGTTTGTGAGCGTAGTGTCTAAGGTTGCTCTTATGCTATAACAGTAGAGTTGAGTAGTCATGATAGAGAGTGAAAATGGCCAGCAAAGCCCAAAATATTTACTGTCTGGCTCTTGAAGGAAAAGTTTGCCAACCCCCTGTGGGGTCATGGCTAGGAGAGAAGCAGGATCTTGTTGCAGTAGAAGTCTAGAGAGAGGATGATTTCAGGAGACCTGAGCTAATATCTCATCGCCGTGACTAACCAGCTGGGTGAACTCGAATACACCTGCGCCCTATCTTGGTCTGTCTCCTCATTTGTAAAATGCAGATATCTCTGTCCATAGCTGGCATCCTCCTCTAGGGCAGGGCCCCTCATTCTTTGGCCTTTCTTTCCTTCCTCCGTTCACTCCCAGAAGAGCGCCGGTGATATATGCAGCCGGAGCTGAACAAACGTTTGTTGAATGAATGTGTGTCCAACATTATTATCTCAGAGAGTTGTCATAAGGCTCAAATGGGATAATAGTGCACACAGTCTGAGAAATATAACATGATCCAGGCACAAGACACTATTTTATATAGATCCATCTCTGGCTAAAAAGCTAGGACCAGAGAAAATTGGAATTGGCTCACGTGCTCTTCACCTTGATCTTTGTGTACTGGATTCCCTTTGTTTCAGTTTAGTTCTTTCAGTTGCAGGAAACAGACTCCTTCGAGTTACCTCCAAAACCAGAGGTGTATTGTTAGGATAGCTGTGAACTGTAATTAGAACCAGAAAGCTGTCAGGACCTGCGGCTGCTTTAAGAACTAGTCTCTTGGGGCGCCTGGGTAGCTCAGTCGGTTAAGCGGCTGCCTTCAGCTCAGGTCATGATCCTGGGGTCCTGGGATCGAGCCCCACATCTGGCTCCCTGCTCAGCAGAGAGCCTGCTTCTCCCTCTCCCTCTGCCTGCCACTCTGCCTGCTTGTGCTCTCTCTCTATCTCTCTGCCAAATAAATAAATAAAATCTTAAAAAAAAAAAAAAACTAGTCTCTCTGATTCTCTCTCTCTCATCCTCTCTCTTTTCTCTCTAATCATTTGTTCGGTCTCCTTTCTCTCTGTTGGCTAGTTTCCTCACACTCCATCTTTTCTGCTCACACAGAAGTTTGGATTACTGATGGTTTGTCTTTCATATCTCAAGGTGTATTTTCATCCTCAGATGCTGTGCCATTTCAGTCTACCCAGCTTTATAATTTTCAACACCTCAGAGCAGTCTGATTGGCCAATTGTAGCTTTTCATCCCAGGTCACAGGGGTCATAAGTCATTGGCTGTCTTTTGGATTTATTGTTCTTGGGTCACATAGTGCGCACACGGCCCAATTAGCTGGCAGGTGGGAGGAGGTCATTGGAAGGAAGTGATGGAGGATGTGGGGGCAAACGCTGAATCACATTCCAAATGTGACCCTCTCTTTGCTCCACCTTCCTTGTATAGACTCTGCCTAATACTCGATTCTGTAAAATAGCTTCATACTACCCGTGTGGCCCATGACTGGTGGCAGTTAAAGGTGGAAGGCCAATTTCCCAAGCCTCCAGCGTGTTTGCTGACATGAAAGCTGATGTTTTCAGATGTGGTGTCCCCACAATGTCCTTGAGGTTTTCCTTCTGTGAAGCCGGTGAGGTTGGACCATTATGTAGAGATAAGGTGGGGATCCCATGGCTGGACACCTGGACCCTCTGCGAAATGGGACTGAGAAACTGGGCTTGAGGAGGACTTGTATCAGGAAAGCCTTTTGAGTCCTATTAGTCATCCAGAATCCCTATATCCCTCGCTGAAGCTAAATTGATTAGGATCTGTTAATTTACTTAGGGTTGAAGCCAAGCACAATAGGCAAAAAAAAAAAAAAAAAGAAAAAAAAGATTGTCTTAGAAGACTTCTCCTATTGGCTTCTTACCACCACTAGGACTTGTTATCCTCATGATTCTACCCTATTATTTCTCTTCCTCCTTTCTTTCACTTTCACTAGACATTGAATTCATTAGGCTTATTTTCCTTGGAAGAAGCTAACTAATAAATGTGATAAATTAGCTGTGTAACTGGATGAGAGCCCTCATCTGGGATTCCTCTTATCCTCACCACTTGCTCCACAGGCCAAAAATGCTAGTTAGAGATCTTGTATTATAAGATGTTAAAACAGACTCAGGCTAATTTAAGCAGAAAACAAATGTATTAGAAGGCTGTTGGATCCCAGAATCAATGAGAAGGCTGGGAAACCCAGCTCAGAAAGGGAAAGGAATGCTCTGGTATCTGGGTAGGATGAAGTGGATAAAATCCTTGAAAATGTGTCACTGTGGAAGAAGTGATGTCATCTACGTAGTCTCCCTATGGCTCTCTACTCAAGATTCAAAGTCACAGCAGAAAGGGCTGCTCTGCCACACTTGAGCCATATACCTTTGGGTGGGAGGTAAAGTGCCTTGGCTTTTGGTATCATTAAGACCATACACAGTGAGTGAGAGGAAATTCTTCCAAATGAAACTAAGGAGCTCTTAATAAAGCTACAGGGATTAGATCCTGGGCTACCAAAAGCCCCCAGATGTCCTATACTCCAAAGCAGAGCCTATGACAGTAGGGATCTTTAAAAATGGTGGAGAGGAGGACCCTCTGGGCATAAGGCTGCCTCATTCAGATCACATCTTATCAGAATCAGATCGTATTTTGTCAGACACTTCACACATTGAGAATGGAGTGGTGTTCTTTGCTCCTAAGACAGTTTCTGTTCACTGAAGCCAGACCAGCATGTAATCAGAGCAGATACACATCTACAAGCTGTGATTTGATGAGTTCTTGGAAGCCTCCCCTCCCAACACTATCCCTTTAGCCCCCAGCCACTTCTTGATGCCTGGAATCACACTGTGCTTGAGCAATCTCTTTGGATTCAGTATTGCTATCTCCAATCCAATTCAACTGGCAAATGGCTCTAGAAAAGGGCAGCATCTTGAATCCTTAACATCTGAGATTGAACAAATTTTTCATTCATTTACATTAACTCAGTTCGAGACAACAAACACTGAGCACCTATTTTGTGCCAGAGACGATGCTGTATGCTAGCATATCATGGTAAATAAGACAGAAGCAGTCACTAAAGTCATGGACCTTACAGACCAGCGAGAAAGACAGGTACATTAAAGTTCATAAGTGATTTTGAGAGCAATAAGGCCCTGGGGGAAGAGGGAGAAGCAGGTACAGAACAGGGAGGGTGTGGGAAGAAAAGGTGAGCTCTGTGACTTCTTCGGAGTATGGGACAGTTCTTCCAGAGCCCATGTTCTACTATTGGCCCTCTAGGTCGTGTGGGCTGCTTTTCACCTTCCCCGTCTGTCAAAGCTGAGTGCAAGGATCCCAACAGAGAGTGTGGACCTGAGACCTGCAATTAGCACTTCTGGCAGATCCACGTGTTTGAAGACAAGGTAAGAAAATCCTTGGTCTCTCCTGAGGCCGCTAGCCATCATGGGGTAAGTTGACCCAGGCTGCTTTACTAAGCTGTTTGCTCCATATAGTACAATAAAATATTATGTTAGTGTTCTTTGTCTTTCTACCACGTCATTAATTCTTATTACTTTGTCATCTAAACATTTTTGCATGAATATCAGACAACTGAGTTTTGGGGCGAGTGGCTTCAAAGAATGAATCTGTCAAGGATGTGATATATGAGTTTAAATCTTTTATTGCCTGTAATTATTCTTTTATTTTAAGGGGTCTATTTCCCCTTTTTATATTCCTCCAAGTAGGAGGCTAATGTGGTTACAATAACGAAATTAGCTCATCACTTACTAACTGTTAATTTAATTTTTAATTGTCCATTAAATCAGGCGCTGGGCTGTTTATATTTTAATTTTTAATGTCAGAGAGTTAAATTGCTTTCCAAATGAAGGTTAACAAGGGAGGGCTTTTCCTGACTCTGGAAACAAGCGAAATCATGTGGCATCACAAACGTGATGCTGCTGTTTGGAGTACGGACGAAGCCTGAAGAATTAAGATAATCATAGGTATTTATTGAGTACTCACTATGTGCTAGACTCTGTGCTAAGTGTTTAGATGTGTTATTGATTCCATAAAAAAATTCTATGGTGTAGTTCTATTCTTACTTCCATTTTACTTATGACAGAGCTGAGGCTCGGAGAGGGCAAGACATGAGCTTAAGGCTCCACATCTCATAACTGGCTGAGCCTAGGATTGAACCAAAGTCCCTTTAGCATCAGTCCTGGCACTCTGAACTGAAACGCTACACTGCCTTGTTTGAAGATGTTGCTCCAAAGAAGTATCAGGGAAAGACATGAGAGCAGGCAGACAGTGTAGTATAATGAGAAGGGTCAGGCCATAGAGGGACACTAACAGATTCCCCAAAATTAAGATTCAGAATTCTCGGACAGGGTGTTGTAACAGGTCCTTCCAGACCCTTGCATTCTCAGATACTGTGACATTTCACCCGCAGCTAAGTGCTATTAGTAGCTGAGGTTCTCATGGCCAGAGAAGAGCTTGGAGCTGTGGGCATTCCTTCTGCCAAAAACATGGAGAGGTCAGGGTGACCCCTTCCTGGGTCCTTTCTCTGGTCCTTATAGACAAGAAAGAATAACAGTATGAGGTGTCGTGTCTTAGCTAGTTGGGCAAACAGTGCTGTGTGTGTGTGTGTGTGTGTGTGTACGCGCATGTGTGCATACATGGACTTGTGTGTGCATGTACATGCGTATGTGTGTACATGTATATGAGTGTGCATGCATGTACTTATGTGCATGTATGTACTTGTGTGTTTGAGTATGTACATGCGTGTGAGTGTATGCAGACACATACTCGTGTATGCATGGACATGTGTGCGCCTATGCATATATGCATTGTGTACTTGTGTGTTTGTGTGTGTGCATGTGTATGAGTGTGCATGATGTACTAATGTGTGCATGTGTGCACATGTGTGATGCATGTGCTTGCGTGAGCATGAACATGTGTGAGTGTGCATGTACATGTGTGTGTGGGTATACATCTGTGCATGCATGTGCTTGAGTATATGTGTACATGTGTACAAGTGTGCATGCATGTACTTGTGTCTGCATGCATACAAATACGTGTGTGCATGTGCTTTTGAGCATGGATGCATGTACTTGTGTGTGTGCATGTGTATGAGTGTTCATGCATGTGCGTGTGTGTGCATGTGTGTGTGTGTGTTTGTGTATTGTTCAGCAGTAACTAAGGAATCCGGAAAGCCAGGGGAATATACAGCAGAAGAAAGAGCCAGAGGGGACAAAAGCCAGAGCAGTTGCTAAAATTACTTATTTTGAGAGTATCTCTAAACATCCGTCACAGGAGCAACACTTGAGGCTCTCCTCAGCTAACTTCTAACTAGAGATAAGATGATAGGTAACTGAGAAATAAGTAGCTCCTTCCTTCCTCCCTTCTTCCTCTTTCCCTGCCTCTCACGCTCTCTCCCTTCCTCCCTGCCCGCCCCCCCACTTCCTTCCTTCCCTCTGACAAATACTTAAGGGCATTCTCTGATTCAGACCCTGCATTAGGTGCTATGGAGACAGTACTACAAAGAGGGGCTCTCTTCCTGCATATTGAGAGGTCACAGTCTAGAAGTTTCCCAGGGACATGAAATATGGGAAAAGTGCCTTACATTCACCCTCTACCTCGGGAGGTGGAATCCTCCCCCTCTCATTCTGAGTGGAGTCAAACTGGAAGAGAAACATGCCATTGCCAGACACATTCAATCCGTTTCGGTTTGTGCCAGGGTCTGCTTCTTCCATGACACCCGGAAGCATCGCCACGTAGAGGTAAAGAGTATGGACTCTGGAGGCAGACTTCTGGGGTCCAAATCCTGCCTTCTCTGTGTCTAGCTTCTAGACCTTGGACAAGTCACCTAACCCCTTTGTGCCTCAGTTTCCTCATCTGTAAAATAGGGATAATAAGAGTTTCTACCTCAAAGAATTGTTGCCAGCATTAAATAAGAATATTTACAAAGTGCTTAGGAAAGTGTCTGGCCCATACTAAATGCTGGGTAAAGGTTTGTTTGTTAAGTAGATGAAATTTCCATTGCATATCCCTACGTAGCTCCTGGACTAATAACCAGGTCCAGACTTAGCTGATTTCCTCATGGGCTTTGTTGTATGTGATCCTAGGGCTCTAATTGTAAGGAAGTGAGACATCCAAGTTCACTTAAACCTTTCTCTCCTCCCTCCCCATGAGCAGACTCCAGGCACCGCCAACCTTTACTTTGTATCAAGAGTGCCCAAGGACATTTGTTTTGTAGAATTCTTGGAAATCTTGCTAGATAGGTTGCCTGGGTGACATGGACAATTTCTTTATATGCTTGATACCTATGGCCCAGATTTTAGCTCCTGAGAATTAAAATGTTTATGCACTGAACTGTGTCCCTAAGGAACAAATTGTATATGTGTAGAATGTACATGTTTAGGAATATTAGCCTGGTAGTAAGCCTGCCTGGGTCCACAGATGTCCCTCTCTTTCCTAAGAAGAATATCGGGCAAGATTCCAAAAGAATGAAAGGCCTAAGTAAAGCTCACATTCTGATCCTGTGCCCCCACAGCACTTCCAGACCCATCCATGGGCTTCTGGAAAACAACTGAGTCCTAAAAGGAAACAAGAGGAACAGTCAATGGGGCCTGATGTACTGGATAAATTCCCACTGTGATTAAATTTCATATTTTACCCTGGGCTGGGATGGTTTCCAGAGACCAGTTTATGAAAACAGCTATATTGAGCCAACTCTGTTTTCCTAAATAACTGTGAAATTTAGAGCCCTTTTTCTGACTTGGCAGGGGCTCAGGGAGGAAAGGGCCCTCACCAGTGAAAGACACCAGCTTGGAGTCTGGTACTACCCAGTTTCCCAGATTACTGTAGGAGATGTGCAGAAGCACACATTGTTTTTAACCAGAATGATGTACTAAAATGACATGGTTTGGGGGGTGAGACATCTTGAGATTTAGTCCTGGCTCTGCTACTTATTAGGTGAATGCCTTCAGAAAAGTCACGGATCTTTTTACGCCTTAAATCCTTCGTCTGTAAAGTGGGTGTGTTAGTCAATTGTTAGTTATGCTGTGATAACAAATAGCCCCCCAAATCTTGGTGACCTGCAGCAACAGAGGCTTATTTCTCATTCATATTTCTGTTGTGGTCAGCTCCCAGCTATGGTACTATGGATCTTCTCCATGTAGATTCTTCATTTAGAGCTCCAAAATGAAGAATCATCCATTTCCTATCTTGGTTTTGTGCCTAAGAGATAAGGAGTGATGGTATAGAGTCTTTTAAGCTTTTGCTCATATTCCCCTATATTCACTTTTGCTCACATTCCATTTGCCATGGGGGTAGGGATATTACACTTCTCCCACAGAGAGGCAGAGCAAATCACATGGTGGTTAGCAGGGTCATATAACCCTCTTACAGGCAGGGCAGCAAATAATTTGGAACCAGAATATAGCCGCCCACAATGAGATAATAATACTCTCTTCTTCACAGGGTAGTTAGGAAGCCCAAATGAAATTATACACATGAAAGTTTATTACAAACTATTAAGTTCTGTGTTCATGCTAATTATTACTCTTTAATGCCAAATTCTCTATGGGTCTCATAGAGGTTGAGTGGAGACATATTTTGTGCATATCTCTATTTGTTTGGAAATCTGTTTGTCTTCAAATATATTCCCCATGTGCTTTGAGGGCTATCCTGATGATTGCAATATCAGTTCTCTCCATTCAGCCCTTCTTATAGAACCCTAGAATCCAAAGAGTTTAGTTAGTTTTATGTGCACATGAATGGCCAGCCCAATATTTTGAAAACTCATGATAAAGAATTGTGGCATTGCCTGGCTTTGTGTCACTAAGAATGACAGAATCTCCTGAATGGAGCTGGGCTTTGTCGGATGAGATACGACCCTTCATTGTCCACTACTCATTGATTGACTCTATTCTTACTGCTGGAGAAGACATTTACAGAATCACATCGGAGACTAGCAAAAATCTCCATGGACAATTGATTAGGAAACAGAATACCTGGAAATCTTGAGAAGGGGACTGAAAAACATGAGAATGCCAGGAAAAAGCTCATTTAGACTTACCAGGAGCCTTCACTAGTTAACTAATTTATTCAATAAATTATATTGAGTACCTACTATATGCTAGGTACTTGGTATTCAAATAATTTGCTCATTAATTTGTTTATTCATTTATTTGATGAATATTTATTGGGCATCTACTATGAGCCACAAATTGTTTTAGGCACTGGGAATATATCGGTGAACAGAACACTCAAAATTCCATGTCATTAAGGAGCTTATCTTTTAGGGATGGGGGACTACTTAGGAGACACACAATAAATAAAATAAATAAGCAAGTAAAATAGATGGTATAATGGTACAAAATTAAGAAAATAAGTAAAGAGGCTAAAGAGTGTTGAAGAAGGTGATGTTTTGAACAGGGTATCTGGAAAGGCCTGACTGAGATAGTGACATCAGAGAAAAGACCCGAAGGAGGGTAAGGGAGCAAGACTTCTGCAAGAACAGTCCACGCAGAGGGAATAATAAATGTATGCTCTATGAGGCAGGAGCATCCCTGGTGTGCTTGATGGACTGCCCGAAGACCACTTGGGGCTGGTGTGGTATGAGCTGGGAGGAGAAGAATGGAAGATGATGCCAGGTAGAAACACAGGCCAAATCATGTAGGGTCTTGTAGGCCCTTGTAGGGATTTAATTTTTTTTTTTTTTTTCTGAGTGAATGAGAAGCTCAACTTAAGGTTTTGAGCAGAGGACCAACAAGAACTGAGTGACAGTTTTTCAGGATTCATTGTGACTGCAGTCTTGATGGTGGACAACCACCTAGAAAGTGTTCAGGACAGAATTAAGGGAGACCTGTTAGAAGGCTAATGCAACAATGTAAGTGAGAAATGGTAGGGGCTCAGATCGAGATAGTATGTGGTAGTGATAACAGATGGTTGGATTTAGGATATATTAATATATTTTAAAGGTAGAGCTGACAGTATTTGAATATGAATTGGATAGGAGGTGTGAGAGAAAGAAAAGACAGGACCCTTGCACAGACACCCAAGCATACGATTATAAAACCGATAGAGGTGTGGCAGGGGTACACATAAGTCCTTCTAGGGTGCCTGGCATAGAAGTAATGAGATATCATAGTTGAATTTGAAAGGATAGATGGGATTTTTTCCAAGAGAAAAAGAGGCTCTAAAAGTGGTATACTCAGAGAAAGAGAAGCCATCCAGTGTTGGTGGAGGGCAAATTGTGAGGAATGATGAGAGATGAGACTGGGACATTGTCAGAAGCCAAGCTTTGGAGGGTCTTCTAGGCTAACTTGGGGAAATGGAGCCCTTTTTTCTCCGGTGATACACCTTGGTTTCTGCAACAAGTGACATTGTCAGATTTGGGCTTCTCCATGCAGGGTACTCCATGTGGTATGAAGAGTACATGGGAGGTGGAGGCAGACTTGGAGGCAGGTGTGAACTTAGATGGGTCTTGAAAGGAGAGGGGATGAGGTGTGATTCAAGGAAGCAGAATTAGATTGACAGACTCTGACTCCTGATCATGGTCACAGTCCTGAGGAGCATGACAGTTATGAAGCATTGCTCCAAAGACTGTTCCTACTGGTTGTATCACTTCCTTCCACATGATACAGGCTTTCTCCCCTTTTCCAGAACCTACAGGGAGGTTTTGCAGCATTTGGGTAAATGTTGGAGAAAAGTGACCATTTTAGAGGTCAAGGGACAGAAATCCAATTTAAGCTACAAAAGCATATAGCATAGAAGGATACTGGGGCAACCCCAGATTCATATTTTCCTCTGGTTACCCGCAGTAGGAAAAAAAAAAAAAATCAAGTATCTTCAAATATATCTCTCTAAAAAGCAAGGTAAGATGCTGATTGGCTGTATCTGGGTCACATGACCACTTGTAGGCCAATCACAGTGAACCGGATAAGACAGAACCTGATTGGCTCAGCCTGGGTCATATGATAACCCCTGCGGACCTGGAGGAAGTGGTTGAGGAACTTTCCCGGGCAGAGACAAAGCAGCAGTGTTCATAGTCCATTGTTTTGTGCTGGAAACTCCCTGGACAGGTGTTGGGAAAGAAGAGGTGGCATGCGGGTCTGGAGTCCATGTGGCTCCAGCGTTCTTCAACTCCATCTCTTGCCTCACCATACAGGCTACTTTTGAATCCCACAGCTACCATTCGCTTCCAGATTAAGCCATGGGCTCTCAAATGGAAGAATTTTCTTAGGCAGGGCTCAGTGTCAGGATAACCTCTCAAACTTGGTGTCTTCCAAAACTCAACACAAACGTCTCCTGTCTCCTCCTCTGTATAGTGTTTCTGTCATGACCAAGGTAGGATGATGCCATCTCTGTGTTCCTGTGGCAGTTTATTCATACCTCTGTTATAATGTCTAGAATATTGCCCAGCTGCTTACTGTCTGCCTCAGATCTTTGCTTCTCAGACTGTGAACTTCCGGGAAGACAATAACTGGATCTCATTCATCTTTGTATCCAAATTTCCTGAACAGTAACAGGCACATAATTGATACTCAAAAATAGGAGCTCAAAATGGTGATTTCTTTTTTCTCTGATGAGACTGAGTTTGTATGAAGTCAGCATTTCTTAAAGAATACTAGCCCAGTAAGGTGAAATGCTAAATATTCAGAGTGGAAAGATAGTCTTTGTCTTCACTGCAACTCTTCTTTTGGGGAAATAAATTCCCTTCCCGTCTCCCATGCTTAGTTTATTTCCACTTCTCCATTCAGACTACTTCATACCCCAGGCCACAGCAATTGAATCAGACATGACCCAAAAAAGGCAGATTGTGGAAAAATATTTTTTCCTCTATAAGCGTGAGACTTCCATGGAGCAGTATCACTGTCAAATACAGAAGCCTAAGAATGAAAAATGAAGGGGGGAAAATCGGAAGGAGAAATGAACCATGAGAGACTATGGACTCTGAGAAACAAACTGAGGGTTTTTTGGGGGGATGGGTTAGCCCAGTGATGGGTATTAAGGAGGGCATATACTGCATGGAGCACTGGGTGTTGTACGAAAACAATGAATCGTGGATCACTACATCAAAAACTGGTGATGTATGGTGACTAACATAACATAATAAAATGAAATTAAAAAAAAAAAAAGAATGAAGCCAAACAGAGAAGAGATGTTCAGATAGATAAACAGAAAATACAGGAAAAAGAAAAAGGGAGAGAGGGACTGAAGGAGAGAAGGAGGGGGAGAGAGAGAGGGAGAGAGAGAGAGATTAGGTGGCATAATTTGAACCCCAGGATCCAGTTATCCTAAAGTATATAGAATCCTAGGAGTTAGAGTTCTATGAACCAATAAATTCTCTTTGCACTTAAGCTAAATTCAGTTGGGCCTCTACCATTTGCAGCCCAAACTGTCAAGATTAATACAGTATTACATCTGCTTTTTAGAAAGGCACAAATCCTTTTGGAACACAAAAGACTCTGACAAGTCCTGCAGGAAAGAAATGTTTCACTTTGTTTAACCAAGTCTCTCCCAGCTTTATTTGATCCTTTTTCCTAAGAACAAATATTAATATCTGTAGGCCTACTGTTTTCCATACTTTGTGAAATATAGGACTGAAACATTTGCTAATTAGGCTAAGAGCGCATACATTTAGTAAGGCAAAACGAATTAATTAGTGTGCACAGGGATTGGATCCGTGACTTAGGTCAGCCTACTGGGGAGAGAGCTAATACACTGAGTTAGGAGATTTCTCTGGCCCCAGAAGTCTTTGCAGCACTTGACTTAATAATATTAGCTGTAGAGTAATAGTAGTATTAGCACTACTGCTACTAGTAATTAAGGTAACTAATATTGGTCAAGCACTTATTATGTACCAGGAACATTGAAGAAGCTCAGAGAAGTTGAGTAACTTATTCATGGTGACAAAGCCAGGAGGTGGAGGGATGATATTTGGACCCAGCTCTGCCTGACGTGGAGACCCAGGCTCTTTACCACTAAATGTTCATCCTTGAAGACTTGAAAATAAATCATCTAACTAGATGCATTGGATTTTTTTTTTTTTAAGATTTTATTTATTTATTTGAGAGAGAGAATGAGAGAGAGCACATGAGAGCGGGGAGGGTCAAAGGGAGAAGCAGACTCCCTGCCGAGCAGGGAGCCCGATGGGGGACTCGATCCTGGGACTCCAGGATCATGACCTGAGCCGAAGGCAGTCGCTTAACCAACTGAGCCACCCAGGCGCCCACATTGGATATTTTTGATAACTACTAGCACATCTACATTTTCACCAAGGCATCCAGTCATAGAAATTTCTCATGTTTTAACAAGCACATTTCCCCCTACACTCTGGCTGAAGCCACTCATGTGGATTATAAATACGGGCTATTATATATTGTCATTTGTCTCAGTGTTCTTTTTTTTTTTTTTTTTTAAAGATTTTTTATTTATTTATTTGACAGAGAGATAGACAGAAGAGCACAAGCAGAGGGAATGACAGAGGGAGAGGGAGAAGCAGGCTCTGCACTGAGCGGGGAGCCCGATGCGGGACTCGATCCCAGGACCCTGAGATCATGACCTGAGCCGAAGGCAGACGCTTAACGACTGAGCCACCCAGGCGCCCTGTCTCAGTGTTCTTTTAATGGGCCCAGTGTTTGCAGTTCCATAGAGGTATAGTCCAAAATAGAAATTTTGAAAAAAAAAAAAAAATCCAGTACCATCTGCACACTGCTATATGGAGGGTGTGATTATGATGTGAACACAGGGACTGATAGAGCTGCATTTCTTGTCTTTGGTGGATGCTGACCATTTTGACCCAACTTGGGACAACTCTGAAAGGCCATCCTAGCTTCAGAGCACCCCATGGGATTAGCTGTGGCCATCTTGGGGGATGCCTCACCCAATCCTGCTTTGGTTTCCTCCTTCCCTAGGTGTTGATCCCCAGGCACCCCTAATAAGCCTCTTACACACTAATGTCTCTCTCAGAGTTGGCTTCCCAGAGAAACTAACCTGTGACATACACTTGCATTTTAAATATCAAATTCTCAGATTCAGATCTTCAATCTCCCCTAGAAAGTCTTGCGCGACTACCTTACACCATCGTATTACAACCCTGTCTGCTCCCTTGAGTCCTTGTATGTAACCAGTTAGAGCATGCATCATATTGTATTGAATTATTTACTTTTGTGTTTGTCTGTCTTTCACTAGACTGTGGGCAGCTTAAGGGCAAGGTTGTGTTTTATTTGTATTATTCCTCCAGCTCCATTCATAGCTCAGGGTCATATGCACATAATAGTTGCGTAGTAAATGTTTGCTAGATGATCTGGACCTCTTAAAGCATATAAATGCTTTAATAGAAGTCACAAAAACAATGAATCGTGGATCAATATGACTGAAACCAGCTTTAGGGGATAAAAAATGTATTAACTCACAGAAATAAAAATTTTAGGTAAAAATAACTAAGAATGGCTGGATTGAGAGGTCCAAGTGAAATGATGTGTACTCAGTTTTTCACCTCTCAGCCCTGCTTTGCCCTCTGTTGTCTTCTTTCTCAGGTGGGCTCTCCAAAATGGCTGCTCTAAGTGTACCTCCCACCAAATAAGCAAACCCAAGGGAAAGAAAATGAATTTCCCTTGATGGTCCCAGTAAAAACCCAGAGCTGACTCTCACTGGACCAGCCTGGCTCATGTGCCCATGTCTAAACCAATCATTATGGCCAGAAGACTGGCAACACTTGGGTCTTGTGCTCATCCTTTGAAGGCAAAGGGTATCAGTCCCGCCAGAATCAGACAGCCTGAGGATTGGAGAGGGGTGGATTACCACAGGAAATTACTGGTGTTCTTACCAGAAGAAGGGAAATGGATCAGGTCAGGCCAAACAAAAGATGCATGTTAGGATTCTATGTCGGGGAAGTTAGCAAAGGCAAGGGGAGTATAACCCATTGAGGAAAAATGCTGTAGGCAAACAGCAGATCCTAGAAGCCAGGTAAATGAGAGTGACTCTTCACTTTGTACAATTAATCAGGAAGTTTCCCCCTTCTTCCTTTTGTATGGTACTTTATTACGTTTTAGTGTTTGCCTGCCAATGATCAGATGCACATCTTTACATGAAGCCATGTATGCCTGTGCCATGAGAAAGTACGCAAGGTATTAGATGAAATTGCTTTTAAAATAGAGAAGCAGTCCCATAGCTGCACCCACGTCTCTTTGTTTCCTATCTGGCTTATACGACAGGCTGAACTGGAGACACACAAAGCCCCCATTACCCCAGGTGGATGCAGGATGAGTGACTCCATCACCCACAGGTTATTTGTGAGATTAACCAAGAGGATTTCTGTGATCAGAATTTGGGAACACTGAACTCAACAGTTTTCAATGGGTGTCTTTCCCGCGAGACTTCTTGGAGACTTTAATGTGCGAATGATCATTGAGATTTTCCACGAGGGGAAAGAGATGGCAGAATTTCCTGACTCTCACACTGAACCCTTTTTTGGGACATGCATATCACAGGGCTAATGTTTCACAGAAAACATTTCGGATTGGCTCTACAATACCATATTTTCAAAATTCTAATAATGGAATTTGATTAGTACATAGAGCCATCAAAAATGAAATTGATTCATATTTCTATGGGGCAGACCATTGAACATAGGTAGAGCTATTCAACAGCTTCTCTGTTTTAAAAGGAATTTCAATGGGTTCTTGCAGATGTAAACATCACCTCAGAAGGTCACGAGTCCTTTTTCCCCACCAGATTGCTTATTCAGGAACATGGCATTAAATTCCTTTGCCATCACACCGCAGCCTTGTCAAGTACCCATCTCCCTTCAATCGTCCTTTCAATCCCAGGCCACTGATACTTCCCCTCTTTGTATATATATGAAGTGCCTTCCTCTACGCCTGTTATATCACATCCATCGTCTACAGTCTGCTAGGCTCTCCTCCCCAACGCTGGGTCCTGATTGCCAGCTCGTAGTTGTGTTTGGGAAGTCACAGCTGCTGGGGAAAGAGGAAGAGTGTCTAGCTCTCCCTCTCTCTCTCTCTCTCTCTCTCTGTGCGTGTGTGTGTGTGTGTGTGTGTGTGTGTGTGTTGGGAGGGGACTCAATGGTAGAGAAATCCAATTGTAGAAAGGTCATGGAGGAGATGTTCTTGGGGTCCTCCTCTATGGTCTGGAGACCCACTGAAACAGCCTGGAAAACGCAGTAGCTATAAAAGGAGGATGAGCAGGGAGCTGCAGAGAACTTAAGTCTTATTCCTCTTTTACCACTTCTTGGATCTGTGAATTTGGGTGAATCACTTTCCTCTCTGTGCCTCAGTTTCTTCCTCACTAAAATGATAGGCTTGGGATAGACTGACTTGTTCCCATACCTCGCTGATCACTGGAGTCACATGGAAAGCTGTTTAAAAACAGTTTTCTGGGCTCCAGTCCCTGGAAGAAAGGTTAACAACTTTGCACTATGCCTGGGAATATGAATTTTAGCAAGCTCATCCAGGTGTGGGAAACACTGGCCTAGATTATTTCTAAGACCTTTTTCCAAAACAAAGGATTGATAAATATTCTATCCTTGGAGTAGTGGACGTCTCTCTCCACACCCTCCCTGCTACTGTGGTTCTGATGGAGCTGTCAATCTCAGGACTCCATCCAAGACTCAGGTCTATCCAATCATAGGACCACAGCCATCTGGTCACTGAGAAGGACCTGTGAAAGTCATGTGACCAAGCCAAGCCAATCAGAGATCTTTCCTGGGACATCTTGCCCAGAGCTGGGGGAGAAATAGCCTATTCTCTTGGGTCATGGAACTCGGAAGGTCCTTATCTGGGACTGCTAGGTGCCTTATGCTCTGCCTTATGGACAAGACCTGTCTGTTGCAGGAGAGTATGATGCTGGGCAGAAAAAATAGCTGGAATGAGATGGACAGAGTCAGACGGTCCCACTGGCCTCCGGTTTCTCAGGTCCCAGGAGCTGCCCTAATTACCTCTGTCTATTCTGTGAACGAACCCATCCTCTGTGAACCAGGGAAGCCCCCTTTTGCATAAGCTGGCTGAAGTTGGTCTCTGTCACTTTCAACTGAGAGAATCCTACGGTAAATTCTGGATTCAAACCTAGGTCTGTCTCCAGAGTCTGTGTTCCTTCTAACCTCTATTCCACCTTGTCTTCTTCAATGGGGGCAAACATAGCTTTTTTCATTAGTGCTCCTTTGCTTCATGCAGAAAACCCTTGCTCCTCCACCAGCTCCAACAGTTTTTAAAGCTTAACCCTCCTGCATGAATCTCACTGTGCTCTTTTCTTCCTCCTTTCTGTTCTGGTACTTCTTTGTGCCCAACTCATTTGCTAATGATCATTTACTGCCCCAGACCATAATTTTTCATGTCTATATTAAACCTTTGTAACTTTTTTTTGTTCTGTCTCCTCAATTAAATTATAAGCTCCTGGAGGGCAGAGGACATAAGTTATATTTTTTAAACACAGATTCTTCACCACTGTGGGCATGGAGATGATCAAGAAGCATTTCCAGTTTTGTTCATTTGTAAGTGACGGAGCTGGGATTTGAACCCACGAAGGGTGGCTCCTGAACCCAGGCTTTTAGGTACTATGTCCTCCAAAGCCACAGAGGTTGATGGACTGGGGACTCTAAGGGGAGGACACCCAGAGGAACCTGCTTGTTCATTTGGGTTGGTTTGGAGGAAGTCACTTCCCTCTGCAAAAGCAGTCACATCTGCCCAGCAGCAGGCAGGATTCCCAAAGGAAACAGAAGCCTCCTTTATAAATCTAACAGACATGATGTAAGTGCAAGTCATTAACCTTGATTCCCTCGCCTCACTTCCTTAGAATGCTGGGAGTGATGGAAGCTGCCCTCCCAAGATCCAGAGCGCTGGCTCCCAAGTGATATGAGACTCACAGCTCTCCAGAGCCACTGCCTGGGGAGAATCCTTGAGCCTCTGCCCTAGCTACGTACGGATGCACCCTCACCCCGAGGGCCTGCACCTGCCGCGGGGAGAGTCAGAACCAGAGACCCACGGGAAACCTGGGACCTGGTTCCTGCCCACAGAGAGTCTGGAATTTATTTGAGGACACGGCTCACGTCCACACATGAAAACCAGTTTGGAATCTTTATGAGGCTGTCCAGCATCCCGTGTAAACAAACAGTGCATAGAGACAGGCTGTCTTGGAGCAGGAAGGGACCTTGCAAACTATCTAGTCTGGGGGGGTCACTGAATGGTGGCTCATGAGCTGAACTGGCTTGTACATGGGTGTGCTTGACTCAAACAGTGTTTTGTGTTGCTTTTATCTCATTTGAGCCAACTTTTAAACGTGGGGATAATTCATATAAAATACAGGTCTGGGCTTCTTTTAAAGAAGTAGGTGATCTGGCAGCCCTGGGCTTATATTTCCTACATGGCAACACCTGGATAGAGCTAAGAAAAAGACTCTCTCAAGAAAGGACATATGGTTTTCAATTGGCCAGAGTCCTCCCCAGTTCCTATTGCCTCCCCCACTCTAATGGCCAGTGTCATTTGCTCTGTATTTTTGTACATGTGCTCTTGTTTTCCTTAGTGTAGAAAAATCACTCTTTACTGACCTGGTTTTGTCATTTAAATAATCTGCCTCATGCATTACGCTTCTGAACATGTGATCCCTGGTTTCCTCCAAACTCTATAGTTAATGAAATTGAGACTCAGAGAGAAGAAAAGATTAAAGCTTGGCAGCACAGAACCATTGCTGGTCTCAGACCTCGTCAAGATGACTGGAGGCGTGGCTCTCAAACCCATCACGAGCACCTGTTGACTCTATATTCCTGGGAAGGTTGCATCTTCCGAGCCTCAGTTGGCCCATCCATAAAGTAGGCATAAGAATAACCATCCTACAGGCTTATTGTGAGGATGAAAAGAAATAACTCCAGCACTTTGTAGACTTTATAAAGTACAGGGAACCATAATAACATGTCTGTTTATACAGTGCTCTAAACACTCCAGTCTTCATAGTTTGTATTTAATCTGGGCTTCACAGCCCCTGCTATTGGCTTACTTAAATCTTTGCAATGCTGGAAAGAACCTTCAGCCTTTTAAACTTTTATTTCCCTCATCTCCCCTCTGTTTAGCTTGGATAACAGAAAGGTTATATTCTTTTTTTTTTTTTAAGAAAGAGAGAGAGAGCACAGAAGCAGGTGGGGAGGGACAGAGGGAGAGGGAGAGAAAGAATCCCAAGCAGGCTCCACGGGGCTCGATCCCACAACCCTGAGATCATTACCTGAGCCGAAATCAAGAGTTGGATGCTTAAGCAACTGAGCTCCCAGGCACCCCAAAAGGTTATGTTCTTGGCCCTGCATCATCTGTGCTATAAGTAATTTATTGATGTATCTTCCAGTGCATATTTTTACGGACATAGCGCCTTGAGTCTGAATCAGAGCAAAGAGCAAATAATTCCTTTTTATGGCCAAAAATAGCAATAATGAGTGATATTTCCTGAGCTATAATTTTGGGCCAGGCACTGTGCAAGGCAGATCCTTCACATGCATTTCAAGTTCATGGTGGCCCTCTATAATGTGAGTGTACTAGGTGTCCATTGCTATGTAACAAACCACACCAAAACTTCACATCTTAAAATAGCAATAAACATTTACTACCTCACACATAGTGTCTGATGTCAGGAATTTGGGAGTGGTTTGGCTGAGTGATTCTAGTTCAAGGTGTCCCATTAGGTTACAGTCTTATCTGAAGGTTTGGCTGAGTGTTTCTAGTTCAAGGTGTCCCATTAGGTTACAGTCTTATCTGAAGGTTTGACTGAGACTGGAGTATCCTCAGCTAAGGTGTTTCACTCACATGCCTAGCAAATTGGTGCTGGCTACTGGCAGGAAGCCTTGTACCTTCCCATGAGGACTTCTCTGCATACAGCTCTCTCATGACATGATGGCTGGCTTCCCTCAGACTGACTGATTCAAGAAAGAGCAAATCTCCAAGGCAGAGGCTGCAGTGTCCTTTATGGCAGGCTCAGAAGCAATGTGCCATAATCTTAGCAATGTCTTACTGGTTGTGTGGGTCAGCCCTATTAATATTCAATGGGGGCTACATATGAACTTGAATATCAGGAGCAAGGATGCTTGGGGGCCATCTTGGAGGCTGGCTAGCACAGCAAGGAGTCTAATCGTTCCCATATTAAAAACAGCAACCAAGGCTTGGAAAGATTGCATAACTTGTCTAAAATTACATGGACAGTATTGGCAGATCTGGGATTCACACTGAGATTTGTTAATTTATAAATATGCAAATATATACTCTCAACCAACAGCCATAATGCATCCCAAATATTTTCAAAACTGCAAAGCACTCGGCAAACCCATTCTGTTAGTCGATAGGATGCTCTAGGAGTAGGTATAATTTTGCTGATGAGAAAGAGATCATTCAGTCACTCATCCATTCATTCGTTCATTTATGTATCTAACAAATATTCGTGGAAAATTTGCCAAATTGCTCCATGGATGTTTGTTAAATAGATAACGAATGACTTGGCCAAAATCACGCAGCTAATAAATGCAGAGCAGGATACAAACCCAGATCTCTATGACTTCTAGTACAGTGATCTTTCCACCATCTGTAAGGTTGTTTTGAATTTATTTTATGCGTCTTCAGAGCATCTTGATGAGGCCCAGAGAGATGAAGTGACTTTCCGCAGCTGGGGAAGGCACCAGCTTCCTCCCTCTAAATTGCTCAGCCTTGGAGCAGACAAGCATTCAGACCTACAAGAAAGATTCAGCTGGAGTCATGACGTGTACCTTAACAGAGTTTGTAATTATGGGCATCAGGTCTCCGCCCCCGACATGTTCCAGGCTCTAATCAAAAATATTGTTGTAGATGGCCAACAAGTGCATGAAAAGATGCTCAACATCACTCATCACTAGGAAAATCTAAGTCAAATGAGATACCACTTCACATCCATTGGGATAGCTACTATGAGAAAACCAAAATAACAAGTGTTGATGAAGATGCAGGGAAATTAGAACCCTTGTGCACTGTTGATGGGAATATAAAATGGTGCAGCTGCTAATGAAAACAGTAAGGCAGTTCTCCTCAAAAAATTAAAAATAAAATTACCATGTGATTCAGCAATTCTACACCTAGATATATACTCCAAAGAATTGAAAGCAGGACTCAAAGAGCTATTTGTACATGGTCACAGCATTATTCAGAATAGTTAAAATGGAGAAAAAAACCTAACTATCAATCAACAGATGAGCGGATAAACAAATGTGTAGTGAATACATACAATGGAATATTACTCAGCCTTAAAGAGGCAGGAAATTCTGGCACCTGCTACAATATGGATGAAACTTAAAGATGTTATTCTGAGTGAAATAAGCCTATCACAAAAGGATAAATACTGTATGACTCCACTTATATGAAGTGCCTACATAGTCAAATTTGTAGAGACAGAAGGTAGAATCGTGGGGGGGTAGTGGGGAGTTGTTTAATAGGGATGGAGTTCCAGGTATGCAAGGAGAAAAGCGTTCTGGAGATGGATGGTGTGATGGTTGTACAACAGTGTGAATGTATGGAATACCACTGAACCGTACACTTAAAAATGGTTATGCTGGTGAATCTTATATATATTTTACTACAATTAAAAAAAATATTGTCATGTTATGTAATTACACCTTGAAGACAACCCCAATGACAGCTCATCTAGAAACAGAGATTCCAAGATGCTAAGTCACTTGCTCAGAATCACATAGCTGAGAAGAGACAGAGCGGAAGGATTTCAACCCAAATCCTTTCCATTAAAATACTCAGCCACTTTTTCTCCTGCTCCTGGATTTGCTGCCCTAGGGAGGCCTGGTAACCATTTCAACATTGCTGGGCAGCAATTTGTCAGTGAGTGAGTGATTTGGGGAGGCGGTTGGCTTTCGTGGTCTGAGATCAGGCTGGGGAGAGGGAAGAGGCACTGGGCACCTTGACTGGGGACAGCTGGACTCAGAGCAGCATGTCTGCTATGAGCTCATTCCTTCGAAAACATTTTGGATGGGCCTTGGCTGCACAGCTGGGATAATTGGCTAGCCCGGGAACACCAAGAAAGACATTTACAGGTCCAACTGCTGTCGTTGGATATTTTCCTGCACCAGCTGGGCCAAATACCCTCAGTTTTTGAAAACCCTCAACATCCTGGGACTCGTTTTCATTTAACTCGCAGGTGGGAGGGGGTGCTGAGCATCACCATGGCATGAGGAAAGCGAGTGGGAGGTGACTGGGGGCTGTCCCGTCTTCCCTCCCTTGCCTTCCAAGCTTTGTGCTTGTATTTTCCACCTGCAGCCCCTTGCTGGGAAAAGTGACACTTTGATTCAGAACAAGTGAAAAGGAGGCTACGCTTGCCTTAATGAGAAGTGACCGGGGAACACGCTGGATTAACCAAGGGAGACTGTAAAGTGCTGGGTAAATATCAGCTGCTGGACTGCTGGGGGTGGAAAGGCATTTGAGTCGGTCTGGAAGCAGCTGCGGCTCCCAGAGGTGAGGCTGAGCCGGCAGCTTTGCAACCCACTGAAACGTGGGACTTGCTGGTTGAGACAGACGAGCTGGTTCTGAAAAGAGCTTCCAGGCCTTTCTGGGCCTGGCAGCAGCTTCTTCCTGGTTACGATTCTGACACCAATTCCAACATGCGGGTTTTTCCCTCACCACACCAAGCAAGTCTCTCCGACACCAGCTGGGTGTCTGAGAATTCAGCTCAGTTCTGGCACTGTCAGCCTGGAGATAGCATCAGACCCCACAGGTTAAGGGCTCAGTAATACAAGACTGTCCCTACCCCCGACCTCAGGTGCCAGCAGCAAGTCTAGATTGTCACCTGTGCTTCTGGATGTCTGGCTATAGATGGGAAGTTCCAAGGACTCCCCTCCTCGGGTTCGATTAAATTGCTGGAGCAGCTCACAGAACTCAGAGAAACATTTTACTTACTGGGTCACCAGTTTATTATCAGAGGATATAACTCAGGAACAGCCAGATGGTAGAGATGCATATGGGAAAAGGGTGAGGAGCTTCCATGCCCGCCCCCCCCTGCCGAGGCAGGCCACTCTTGTCCGAATCCACATGTTCACCAACCTGGAAGCTCCTAGAACCTGTCCTTATGGGTTTTCATGGAGGCCTCATTGCATAGGCATAATTGATTAACTCATTCGCCACTGCTGATTGAACTCAATCTCCAGCCCCTGTCCCCTCCCCAAAGGTCATGGGGGTGGGACTGAAAGTTTCAACCCTCCAACCACATGGTTTGCTCCTCTGACCACTAGTCCCCATCCTTGGGTGTCCTAGGGGCTTTCCAAACATTTTTAGAATGTTTCCTCATTAACATAACAAGACACAATCATGTTTTCATCACTTAGAAAATTCTAAGGGTTTTATGAGCTCTGTGCCAGGAATGAGGACAAAGACCAAAAATATATTTTTTACTATAAATCCCAGTATCATGCTCATCATCCCTTATCATCAGGGATGAGGTATCACCTCATACCTGTCAGAATGACTAAAATCAACAGCACAAGAAGCAACAGGTGTTGGTGAGGATGCGGAGAAAAAGGAACCCTCTTGCACTGGTGGGAATGCAAACTGGTGCAGCCACTTTGGAAGACAGTAGGGAGGTTCCTCAAAAAGCTGAACAACTACCTTATGATCCAGCAATCGCACTACTGGGTATTTACCGAGAGAATACAAGAACACTAATTCAAAGGGGTACATGCACCCCTACGTTAATAGCAGCATTCTCTACAATAGCCAAGATTTGGCAGCAGCCCACGTGTCCATCGACTGATGAATGGATAAAAAAGATGTGGTCCATAAATACAATGGAATATTAATCCAGCTGTGAAAAAGAATGAAGTCTTGCCATTTGCAGTGACGTGGATGGAGCTAGAGAGTAAAATGCTAAGGGAAATAAGTCAGTCAGAGAAAGACAAATGCCATAGGATTTCACTCATACAAGGAGTTTAAAAAACAAGCAAGCAAAGGGGAAAAAATACAAGAGAGAGAGAGAAAGACAAAGCAAGAAACAGAGTCTCAATTATAGAGAGCACACAGATGCTTACCAGAGGGGAGGTGGGAGGGGGATGGGTGAACTGGGTGATGGGAATGAAGGAGGGCACTTGTCAGGATGAGCACAGGGTGATGTATGGAATAGTGTATCCCTATATAGCACACCTGAAACTAATGTAACACTGTATGTTAACTAATGAATTAAAATGAAGACTTTTTTAAAAATCACAGTATCACACTGGCTTACAAGGGTGGGAGCCCTGGTCAAGGAAGGAAAAAAGGAAACTTTATTTATGCAAAACTTACCAGAGTTTCCTGACTCAGCAGAGCCAAGACTCACACTGAGTGATTTCACATGCAGGTGGCTAGAAGCACTGGAGTTGCACATGTCCACCTTTAGACCCTGCCTCTGTCCCTTGATAGCTAATTGAACTTGGATTTGCCTCTTGGCCTTTCTGAGCTTCATGTTCATCATGTATAAAAGGGATTAATGATACCTATCTGGTGGGTTTGTTGCGGGAACTGGAGAGGATCAGGCCTGTGTGTGGCACAGAGTCAGCACCCAGTACCTGGAATTTGTTAATGTCATCGCTACCACTATCATCCCCGGGGGTCATCATCCCAGTGTTCATGAGAAACAATCAATCGCTGATGGATCTGGAGAGAAGCACAGAGGGTGGGTAGTGTTCAGTATCGGTTATCTTTCTTTCCTCTTACACCAGGGGCCAGCAAACTTTTTTCTGTAAAGGGCCACATAGTAAATAGTTTTGGCTTTGCCAGCCAGGTAGAGACCATAGCAGCTGCTTAAGTCAAAAGCATCCACCAGCACTGTGTCAGTAAGTGGGCATGGCTGTACGCCATAGGCTGGATTTGGACCCTAGCCATCGTTTGCCCGCTGCTGTGGGACAACATTTTGACTCTTCTTTATGACTTGATTCCTTTTCATCCGGTGTCATGTGGCTCATGGTGAATGTGCTTGATCTTTCTACCTCAATGTAAGCTCCTTGACGTCAGGATGCATTCCAGAATTGCTCTTGTATAGCTTCCGTTCCCTCGAAATGGGGAACTCATTGGATAAGCATCGTGGGATGCTTAGTGCAGTGCAATGGAATAGTTAAGAGCACAGTGTTCAAAGTCATAAATGCCTGGGTTCAAATTCTGATGACCTTAGTTGAGTGATTTCCCTTCTCTGAATCTCAATTTTGCAAGTGTAAAAATGGAGGTATGCAGAGTGCCCATTTCATTAGGTTGCTGGAAGGATTGACTAAGGACAGTGCCTGGCGGGCAGCAAACACTGAGTAAGCGTTAGCAGAAGGAGCAGATCCCTTAACTAGAACCAGGATCAACCAGGTACTCAGTGAGTATTTGTGGAATGCCATTCATGAAACCTGAGGGAAGATCTCTTTCTTTCTCTGGGCCTCAGTTTCCTTATCTGAACAATGGCAATAAGAAAATGTGTTTCGGTGATGTCATGAGAACCCCTTCGTAAATCATGCAGCTTCTCTCACAATCGAGCTGCTTTTACAAGTAGCATCTTCAGTATCCGTCTCCTCCTCCTCCTCCTTATCTCCTTAGTAGCCCCCCAGCCCTCAGCTCTCCCTCCCCTAATCCTTTTAGACAAGGGTTTATCGACTTTGGCACTATTGACATTTGGGGTAGTTCTCTGTTATGAGGGGCTTGTCCTGTGCATTGCAGGATGTTTAGTAGCATCCCTGGCTCCTACCCATTAGCTGCCAGAAGCTCCTTCACCCCCCCCCACCAGTTGTGACAACCAAAAATGTCTAGAGACATTGTCACATGTCCCCCGGAGTGGGGGGCAAAATTGTCCCCTGGTTAAAAGCCATTGCATTAGAACAAGCCTAACACATATAGCAAGGCAAAATTTTGGATGAGGATAAAGTCTCGGGCAGTGTCTGGGGCATTCTGTGCTTCGGGAGGTGCGTGGGAAATGATTACTCTCTCTGCAGAGATTCCAGCATCATGAGGTGTGACCTTGGACAAGTGACTTAGCCTCTATGAATCTTGGTTTCCTCCTAAGCTAGGGTAAAAATTCCTACACCCCTAGGGTTGTGGGGAAGACTCAGCGGAGTCATATAAACAAATTGCTAAGCACACAGTAAGCACTAAACAAATCATAACTATTCTTTTTACTGCATTTTTTGGTGGTTATTGATAATATATCAAAATTCCCTTCTGCCTCTGGAATTTCAAGTTTCTCTTCAGTCATAGCACAGTTTGCAAACTGGGATGACTGGACTAGATCTGATCTTCAGACATGTATTACACCTGCGACGTGATTTAAAAATGTTTGCATCCGTAGCTTACATGTAAATGTCAGGCGATTTCACCTCAAGTTCCAGACTGGGGGCTTTTCCCGGAGAAGTGGCTCATCAGTTGGGGCTGGAGACCCACACGGCAGCTGGTAGCTGGAGCTGGTAGCCACCACCTCCCTTAGGTGGGGAGAGTGCTCTTCTGTCCCCCTAACACCTCGCCAAGCTCATTTCGGCTTACTTAATGGTGTTTTCCTCTTGGTACCTGCAGGTGTTTGAGTTTGCAACTCCTGTACTTGGAATTCTTTTTCAAGACCTTTAGAGTTGATGATTCCTATCCAGGTGTTTCAGCCCTTTACTTAACACCCAACCTCCTTCCAACCTGAGAGGGTGAGCCGCTTACAACTCACGCTATCTAATCTCAGTGTCCCTTTGACCGTCTCGCTCTTGACACGGAGTCAGGCAGAACTGTTTCCAAACTGTCATCTCAGTTGGGGTGCTGTGCTGGTCTGAGGCTCCAGGACCCCCATCCTGTCATCTCTTCCCATTCTCCTGACCCACGTCCTCCCCGAGTCCAATCTCCCCCAGCAAAACCAGAACTGGCAGCTTCTCGACAACCGTTTATCAGAAGCAAGGAAATAACAGCTTTTAAACACAGTTCTTATGCTTGAAGACTGTGATCAGATTCCGAACCATTTCCAGAAGTGCCCCTTGGGACCCAGGGGGAGACGTGGTTTCCATGATAACAACTCCTTGCTGGCTCCTGTCTCCAGTCCCTCAGAAGGGAAGGCGGATCTTACCTCCCAGTGGCGCTGGAGGAAATTTAAATACAAAAACCTGCCAGGAATGACATCTATAGAAACACCCCGCACCTCTTTGATGGGGACGTGTAATCAATGTGCTGTGGGTGGATAGAGCTATAAGCAAGAGCCTTGTGGCGCCGTCACCTCCAGACACCCGTTCCAGTTTGCCCAGGCCAGTGGGGCAACTGCAGGGATGGGGGAGCTGTGAGTGGGGAGAAAGACACCATTCTTTCCTGAAAGGGTAAGAGCCTCTCCCTCAGACTATTTTGGGTCTTAAGTGCTTTCCTGGGAGTGATAAAACACTAAGTAGACAAAAGAGAAACCAGAAAATTAAACTAGGAAAGGCTGGGGTGGTTGGGAAGATGCTTCTTAGATACACAACTATAATATATACAAATTACTTAGAGTTCTCTGGTATCAAGAAAGCACTCCATATTAGTGATAATATTTATTATTATCTGATTGGCTCTGCTTCAGAGGCAGCAGTGATAACTGGAGCAAACATCTATGGAGTACTTACTCTGATTTATGTCCATGCTCTTAAGTCTCACAACAATCACACCTGGGAATTGTTATTGCCCTTTAGAGATAAACTGAGGCTCTGACCAGTTAAGTAGTGTGCCCCCAGGCCACACAGCCCACTGGTGGTAGAGTGCGGGCCCAAACCCAGGTCTGTCTGACCCCAGAGTCTGTGATCGTATCTACCACACAACAGTGTGCTCCCTTATTTGAGACTGGTAGAGAACAGTGTTTAGGTCTCTCAGGAGGGGCATAGGAACTGTGAACTTCTAGAGGCAACAGATACAGCTACCTTATCTATTATTTTATCCCCAGGGCCTAGTGTCGCCCCAGAAGTGTAGTAGGCACTCAACAAATATTTGTTGGATTAATGAGAGGGCAACGATTGATGCAGATGGATATATCTCTATCAGCAGACTTCTAGGCAAGGCGAAGAGGTATGTTTGTATTATAATTGTTTAATTTTCCTTCTCTGGATTGTGAGAACCTGTTTCTGTGATGGTGTCTGTGCTAGTTAGCCAGAGCTGCGGGTGGCTTACACAACAGGACATTTTTTCCCAGTTCTGGAGGCTAGAAGTCTGAGACCAAGGTCAGCAAATTTGGTTCCTTCTGAGGCCTCTCTCCTTGGCTTGTAGTCACGGGGTCATTCTCTCTGTGTGTGCATGTGTCCAAATTTCCTCTTCTTATGAGGACACCAGTCGTATTGGATTAGGGCCTGCCCTAACGACCCCATTTTATCCTAATTCCCTTCTAAAGGTCCTGTCTGTAAATACAGTCACATTCCGAGGCCCTGGGGATTAGAACTTCAATGTATGAATTTTTAAAGAAGACATTATTCATTCCATAACAGTGTTGGTTTTGTTCATTTTCATATCTGCAGAACTTCACAGAGGGTCTAGCACTCAGTTAACTAAGGAGATTGGATAAAGGAAGGAAAGAAAAAAAGACTAATATATGGAAGGATGGATAGTGGTATGGGGGGATGGGTAGATAGATGGATGATGGGGAAGTGGATGGCTAAATGTGTGGATGGATGGATGGGTGGATGGATGGATGGATAATGGGTAGGTGGTTGGCTAAATGGGTGGATAAGTGAATGGGTAGCTGGATGGGTGGATGGATGATGATGGATGGGTGGATGATGGGTGGGTGGATGGCTGGGTAGATCTGGGGTGTGATGGCTTCACCATCATGGGATGCCTCCTGCCGATACCTGACCACTAGAGATGGACTTGTGCTTGTATAATATCATCTTACATCCAAATTTAAATCATGTTTCTACCAAAGGTCTCTGCTTTGTCTCCTCAGTTCTTACCACCTCTTACAAGCTAAGTATTTTGCTTATACATTTTGTGTATTGCCTGCCTCTCCCAACTGGATCCAGGAGGAGAGGGTTTTCTCCGTCTAGTTTACTGTTTTGTTCTTGGTGCCTAGAACAAAGCTGGCACATGGTAGGTGTTCAGGAAATATGTGGTGACTGAATAAATAAATGAGTTAATCTCCTCCCTTCGCCCCCATTTAGATATCTTAAGATCCAACAGAAGACCCACTCTCTTTCTCTGAGAAGCCTTCCCTGACCATTCAAATTTTCAATGATTTTCATGCTTCTTCAGAGGTGGGAGGTATGTTGGGCTATTCTCACCACCTTCAAACTATGCTTCCTCAGCATTCATATGCCTTGATTAAGTGAATCATATAAGGTAAATCAGCTTGTAGCTCTACAAAATAAAAATTCCCCAGCCCCACCCCGAAATGAACTGAATTCAAGTGTCTGGGTGTGAGGTCCAGGAATCAGCATTTCAACGTCCCTCTTTCAGCATATTCTGAATTACAATGGTTCTTGAATCAACTTTGAGAAACTGGGCAAAGTTAAACACTGGGAACCTAGGGGTCATAACCGCTTGGGAATGTAGTCCAGTGTCCTGCCTTTCTTTATTTCTTGCAGACAGCTGTTAATTTTCCCTCCATTTGTCTTAAAGGGGCTTGCTTTTCTTCTGACAGACATGTATAAACTATGCCACATGGAGATCTTTTCTGATTATAGTTAATGGACGTGGTGGAGGGACATGAACCCCAACAGGTGTGATGAAGCCCAGACCCTTTGGTGTTTCTGTCACAAGGTCCCAAGTGCTCCCAAGAAGTAGGCAGGAGAACCAGTTCTCAGGGCAGAGGTGGCAGATCCAAGGGCAAAGGTCCCAGGAGCCAACTGATTTATCTCCTTGCTTTTATTCACACATCCCTTCTTAACCTCTCAACTCTTACCCTGTGTCCATGGGTTTACAAAGTGGGTGGTCATGGTATTATGTTGGAGGGAAGCAAAAGCTGTAGGGGGTTAAAGAAAGAGGTTTTTCCCCCCCCATTGTTAGGCTAGATGTGTTTGGAAACTGACCAGGAGCTCTTATTTCCCTCCTGCCCCTCCTCCTTCCTCTCTTTTTCCTCTCCCTCTTCCATCTCCTTTTCCTCCATTTCACCATCTTCCCTCATTTCCTTCCAACAGCTACCATCTATTGGGCACTTACCATAAACCTGGCTCTATATCAGGAGTCTTACAAGTACTGTTCCATCGAGTTTTTGCAACAACACTCTGGGGCCCACTCTATTACCTTCTCCATTTAGGAGGAAGCCAAGGCTCGCAGAGGTAGTCACTTGCTCAAGGTCACACAGCTTGTTCCAGGCAGAAATGGGATTCAAACTCAGGTTGTCTGATGCCATACAAAGCCCATGCCTAAAACCATGACACAAGGACAAACAAACCCAAGTGCCTGCCTGGGATGTTTAGACCATAGGGAATGGTGAAGAGTGTGGCAAATTGAAGAGGCCTTGTGCCAAATAAAGGAGGCTGCTGCTACTTGTCTCCATCTGAATGCTGTCAGGTGGGGTCTTCCAATTTCTCAAGAGAAGCTGGAAAGACAAATCTTGATGTGAAGTTTTTTGATTTTTAAATGTCAGCAACCAATTATTTTTTGTTGTGCGAGTCAAATATACCTCCAGGTTGAATTTAGCCTGTAGATCACCAACCTCTGACCTCTGCTTGAAACAGGAGAGTGTAGCCCCTATGGGCATGGAGCATCATGACATCCATCCATTGGCCGTGGATGCTGAGTCAGATGGATCTTTGTCTTCTTGTGTATTAGTCTGTGGCTCTCAAAGAACTATGGCTACTATGAATGGGGAAGGTCCAGATAACCCCAAATAACATGTTGTAGAGCTGCACCATTCACTACAGTAGCCACTAGTCATGTATGACTGTTTATATTTATTTTTTTAAGATTTATTTATTTATTTGAGAGAGAGAGAGAGCGAGAGAGAGAGCATGAGTGGGGGAGGAGCAGAGGGAAAGGGAGAAGCAGACTCTCCGGGGAGCAGGGAGCCTGATATGGGGCTCGATCCCAGGACTCCAGGATCATGACCTGAGCCGAAGGCAGACACTTAACCAACTGAACCACCCAGGTGCCCCTGTGGCTGTTTATATTTAAATTATTAAAGTTAGATAAAATTAAAAATTCAGTTCCCTCATCACAGGAGCCGCATTTCAGTGTCTGATAGCTACTATATCAGAGAGCACAGATGTAGAACATTTTCATCATTGCAGAACATTCCACAGGACAGCACTATTGACAGTCAGACTCTGGGCCTGCCTCTTTTCTCTGACCCCTTCGGGAAATCCCCACTGGTGACAAGAGAGCCTATCTAGACAGAGAAAAGAAAATCATTTTGTACTTGTTAATGGGAGAAAGCTATTTCATCAGCTCACCTTCCTCTCGATAAACATGGACATCATTAATGTCCTTCTGGAAACTTTTGCCTACCTCTGATTGGTTCAGAAAAAGTAATTCTTGGAAAGTATTTCAGAACAGACAGAGGAGCAGCAAGCCCTGGGAAGAGACGTTTTGAGGGCTCACCGTGCCAGCAGTCTACAGCTGGGAACCACCGGTCCCCCCATCCCGATGAAGTCTACTGCTGCTTCTGCAAGGACATTATTGGAGCAAGTTAGTCCCAACTAGTCCTTGCTCAGTAATGGTAAAGAAAATTAAATGGGGGCTTTCAAATGCATCAAGGAGGAAAGAGTTCTCAGTGCAAATGTAGGACAGCTAATAAAAGAAGACAAGCTTGAAATTAATGATGATTCAAAAATGCCAGAGTTACCAAGTTGTTTTTTTTTTTAAGGATTCAATTAGAAAGACAAAGAGAAATTGAAACATTTACCAGACATGAAGGAATTGCTAGAATAGTTATCAGCCAAGGAGTAATTAGAAAAGACTTGGATACACCGAAACATCTGCAGGGTTGGCAGAGGGGAAGGCATGGGTATAAAGTGAATCTGCCAAATTGCCCCATGATTCAGGACCTGGGTGGGTGGGGAACAAGAGTATCAGGGAGAAGAAAGCCAAAGGAAGAGCTATCTTTGCAGAAAGGATAGCCATCTGGAATTGTGACAAGGAAACTTAATGAAGGGTTGGAATAAGCAACATCAAGAGAGAGGAGTGAACATTTTCAAGGTGGTATCAGACTAATTGCAAGAGACAGGGAAGAGTCAGTGCCAGCTTTATTACTGATTTAAAAAAACTCTTTTGGAGGACATAGCTTGCTAATACTCTTTTGAATTGAACTTACCCCCAACCCCAACGTCAGACAAACTGATGGGACGCAGCCTGCTCTGCTAAGCCCAGAACGTATTTTCTGTAGGTAGGCAGATCCCAAAAGAGAATACTGAACTGAGCATGTTCAGTTCCTTCTTCCAGATGCACCAATCAGGTGGGGCAAGAGCCAGGAGTGTCACTTTACTGGAGGTCCCCCTATGGGGAAACATGAAGAGTAGGGAATAAATGTTCCCTCTTCCATAACCCCACCCGACCACCCCCAATAATATCACATTGTCTGAAGAAAATGGCATATTGGTTTTAAGGATATGAGATATTCAGAATTGCAGAGTTATCAGAAGCTGAGGAAAATGTTTGGGGCCACCTGGTCTGTCCCACACTCCTTTTCAGGTTCCTCATTACTGGATTTTTACATGGATAGACTTAACTGAGGTCCATCAACTTCATGGCATCCTTTCTCCTTCACTGCTTCTGCTTTCTGTGGGTTATCACATTGATCTGATGAGTTAGGTGCTATTATCATCTCTCCATTTTACTGATGTGAAAACTGAGGCTCAGGGGTTGTTCAAAACCTTGCCCGAGGTCACTCGGCTAGTAGGTGGGGAAGCCAGGATTTGGACCTAGGCCTATGCCTTTACCCATTACTGTGCCCATTACCCATTACTGTGCCCTCCATTTCTGCCCCAGGACAGACAAGGAACCTGACTGACCCAGCCTTTTCTCTTTGTTTGCATACCAGGCTGTGAGAAGAGTGTGTGGGTCCACAGGCATTTAGAGACTTGTCCTATCCAGCAGCCTGTTACAAACGTTAACACAGGAAGCTAGAGTCAGGTACATCAATACTCAAATCCCAGCTTAGCCATTGACTTGCTCTGTGACCTTGAGCAACTAATACTCTCTGAGCCTCAGTTTCCCCACACGTCAATGGAGATTTTTCATTTCATAGAATGTGACAAGAATTCAGTGAGATGCTGAGTGTTAAAACCTAACGGAGTGAACACTGAATAAAAGCATACTGTTCTTTTTGTTATAGAGGAATCAGAATAGGAAATGCTGGACTCATTCTTTTTTTTTTTTTTACTTACCATGACAAGCCTCCTCATGCTGCTCCATCTTTGTCCACAGTGTTCCTTTGCCTGGAATGCTCTTCCCTCTCCCTGACCCAACTCCCTCAATTTGGTGACCTCCCACTTGTGCTCCAAGACCTGGCTCAACATTCACCTCTTTGGGGCCTTCTCAGATTCAAGCAGAATGAGCTGCTGACTCCACAAATCTCTACTAAATCTCTACTTCCTTTCTCTGTTAAAACACTTAAAAATGATATGATATGACTCTTCTGATGACTTGTCTCTCTCCCCAACTCCCAACAAGGCTGGAAATTTTTAAAACCAGAGAACCATGCCTGAGTCATCAAAATGTCCCCTCATTTAACAAGAACACTGTGTTAAAGGCCCAAGAAATGTTAGAGCAAATGAATATTTAGTGTATTTGTTATTTATTGCTGCTTAATAATTCACCCTCTTGAAACAACATACTTACTCTCTCACAGTTTCTGTGGATCAGGAGTCTGGGCATGGTTTAGCTGGGTCTTCTGGCCATGGGTCTCTCACAGGACTGCAATCAAGGTATGACCCAGGGCTGCAGTCATCTCGAGGCTCAACTGGGAAGGATCCACTTCCAAGTCTGCTCATGTCATTGTTGGCAGGATTCAGTTCCTTGCGGATTGTTGGACCTCACTTCTTTCTGAGCTGTTGGCTAGAGGTCTTCTTTGATTGTCTGCCATATGGGCCTCTCCATAGAGCATCTCACAACATGGAACTGCCTTCATCAGAGTGAGCAAGAGAGAGGACAAGAAAGAGTGCCAGCAAGAGAGCGCTAACAAGAGAGAGTCACAGTCCCCTGTAGTCTAATCATGGAAGTGACATACCATTACCCTTGCTGTGTTGTATTCATTAGAAGCAAGTCACTAGACACAGCCCACACCAAGGAGAGGGGATTACACAAGGCTGTGAATATCAGGAGGCAGAGATCATTGGGAACCACGTCCGCAGCTGCCTGCCACACTTAAAACTGCAGAGGGGAGCAGAGGGGAGGGAAGGGAAGGAGAGAATGCCAAAAGGAGAGAATGAGAAGGAGATCAGGAAGAGTAAATAAGAAAGAAAAGAAAGGAAGAGCAGAGAAGGGGATCAGTCATCAAACGCTGATTGGACATCTACTTGTTCCCAGTAGGGTGCCACAGGGCTGTGCCCTGTGGGTGTCTGTCAAGTTGGGGAGATGAAACACCCACATGAGGGATGAATACATAGCAACTTGGAATCATCTGTGGGGTGGGCTGCATGATGCAGCAGACCCCAGGTGTTAAGAGATTGAGATGAAGGTGAGCTCATTGGATCTGGTGTCCTGGGAAAGGTGACCTTGGAGGTGGGCTTGCAACATGGTGGATTGGGGAAGAGGAAACAGCACACTATGGGGAAAGGCTCAGAGGTGGGAGACTTCTTAAGTAAAAGGAACTCCAAAATACCTGCCCTGGAGGATTCCAGGAGGACCTTAGCGAGAGAGGAGGTTGTGGAAGCAGATGGTGACCAGGCCTTGGAGGGTCCTGAGAGCCCACAGGAGCATTTTGGGTCCTGTTTGGTGGACCACTAGGAGTCGTTGAAGGTGGGTGAGTGGAGGCAGTATTAAGTAAGGGTAAGCACAGAAAGTTTGGAACTGGAAACACTGGCCTATTTACCAGCTGGGAGACACTCTTTGGGCAAGTGACTTAAGTTCTCTGAACCTCAGTTTCTCCATCTGTAACATGATTCCATTTAAATGGACTAACACTATAAAGTGCTTAGCACAATGCCAGTCATATGATGAGCTTTCAACAAGTAGTTAAATAGTTGCTGCTATTAGTAAATTATTATCATTATTATTATTATCTCTGAGTTGGGTGTGGGGGACATGATTACTCTGAGAAATGGAGGAATTAAAAATGTCAAAGTCTTCCTCTTAGTGGCAGAACATTCCTCTGGGCCTTTTCCCTTTTCTCTTCCTAGTTGTGGAGCATGACAGATGAGCAATGGGGACTTAAAAGTGACAGATGTGCCCATCTAGGATGGGACAAAAAGGGGAGGTTTGGAGGGAGGCAGGACTGAGGAGTGACCTAACAATGCCTGGAATCATGGTCAATGGCGCTGTAGAGATTTAAGGAACTATCTTTATAGAAATGTAGCTCTGGGGCCAAGGCAAGGGCATGTTCCCAGAATTTGCCTAGGGCACTGGCACAGCCGGTCTCATTCAGAGGGAGGGGTCGGATTTGGGTCCCAAAGACAGGAGGGTCCTTGGAGGTCAATGGGTTGGACATCCTTCCTTGTACTGCGTTGTTATTCTTTGAAGGAGTTTGTTGACCTGAGCAATTGGGGGAGGGATGATTGGGAGGACCTCAGACTCAAAGTCAATTAAGACCCTGAACTCTGGGATGGTGTGGTTTTGTCCTAGGGAAGTGGGGGAAGTTTGTTTGCTTTTTTTCACCTGTCCTCTCCCTTCCCCAGACTCTGTTAAGTGTTTTTATTTAGATAAAATGCACCTCCCTGGCCATCTCCCACTATGTAGTCTTTCCTTTCCACTTCTTCCCATCAAAGCTCACCAGTCATGAGTTGCAGTCCTTCGAGTTCTTTTTCCTCTCTTATCTCATTAAAATGGTGGTTCTCAGAATTTGAATTGCAAGTACTAGTGCGTTTTCAGTGTTGAAACTTCCTTGTTGAGATGGAGATCCAGATAGAGATCCAGAGATATGAACATATCTCACCATGGAAGTTGCTAACTCTCTATTTTGTCCAATATCTTTTAAAACTTATTCCATAAATGACAATTTGTGGTCTTGTTTTTTTTTTTTTCTCCAAAGAAGAAAGGATAGACTCAAATAAAAGGCAGTTCCTTAAATGGAATAATTTTAGCTTTTTGAGAAACTACGCTCTACTGATTTTGTGTGTGTGTGCGCGCACGCGCGCACATGCATGTACTATACTACCATTTGGAAACTAAAGTCATAGGGCATAACATGTTCATTCGGGAAATATCAAGTTCCTCCTATGTATTAAGCCCTGTACAAAATGCTAGACCTGTGGAGATGAAGGAAACTTGGTATCTGAGCCAGAAAATTCAGTCTTGATGAGGAAAACATTTGGGAACAGTGAAGCCAATTCCAATACAATATCTCAGAATGATAGGGACACTTCTAGAAGCTTAGACACAATGCTATGGGTGTGCCAAGGAGAAGCATGGAGCAAGCTTCCCATGGGAGGAAGGGCATTCCATGCAGAAGGAACTGCTGTGGAGAGATAGAAGGGCAAGATGGTAAGAGCTGCCTTTATGGAATCTACAGGGGCCTAGATGCTTTAATGTCACCTCATTTTAATCTCTGCAACAACTTGTAAGGTGGATATTATGATTCTCATTTTGCCATAAAGAAAGGAGGCTCGGCGCCTGGGTGGCTCGGTTGGTTAAGCGGCTGCCTTCAGCTCAGGTCATAATTCCAGGGTCCTGGGATTGAGCCCCGCGTCAGGCTCCTTCCTCCGTCTCACTCTCCCTGCTTGTGTTCTCTTTCTATATTTGTCAAATAAATAAATAAATAAATCTTTAAAAAAAAGAAAAGAAAAGAAAGAAAGGAGGCTCAGTTGGGAAAGTCACTTGCTGGAGATCACATAGGAAGAGTCAGGCATGGGGTTTGAATCAAGCCCTGCCTGACTCCAAACCCATGGATAAAACCACCCCAGAAACTACCTCAGGAAGGCTTTTGTGTCTCCCTGCCCTTGTCCATATTTCTGATACTACTCACAAGGAAACGAGACAGGAAATTCATGCTGGGGTTACCTTGTCAATAGGCGAGCTTGCCAAATAAAATACAAGATGCCCTGTTAAATTTGAATCTCAAATAGACAGGGAAACTTTTTTTAGTATAAGTATGTCCCAAACATTACATGGAGGATACTTATACTTAAAAAATTCATTGTTCATTTGAAATTCAAATTCAACTGGGCGTCCTGTATTTTTATTTGTACCTCTGTCCACCTTATCAACAGACCAACACATTTCCGTTTATCTTCCATCCGGAACTTTGAGATCCTAAGAGTGATTTTTTTTTTTTTTTTTTAAAGATTTTGTTTATTTGACAGAGAGACACAGCAAGAGAGGGAACACAAGCAGGGAGAGTGGGAGAGTGAGAAGCAGGCTTCCCGCAGAGCGGGGAGCCCGATGTGGGCCTCGATCCCAGGACCCTGGGATCATGACCTGAGCTGAAGGCAGACGCTTAACGACTGAGCCACCCATTCGCCCCGATCCTAAGAGTGATTTGAGTAAAAAGTTCTTGCCTCCCATGAAAACTCAAGTCCTCCCATTGCCACGTTGAAATTGGATTTCGGTGAAGCAAGATGGATTTAGGTGAGCCCCCTTCAGCCCACAAACCTTTCTTGGCAGTCTATTTGGTTCACTCAAGGATATGATTTGTTGTATGGAGAATGTTGTGGAATAGACTGGTTTCAAGTGATGTGATGTCCCTAAAAAGAAAGCTGGGGGCAGAAGAGTTCTAGACCTTTCCAATTTGAGAATTCCACAATCCCATGGGTGCTTTTTTGGGCCTCCCACCCCATCCTCATTTTCTTTCCTACTCTAGGCAGCCACACCTCAGCTTTTGCCTCCGTCTCAAGAATCTCTTTGTAGGCATTGGTGCACCTAACCGGTGGGAGCTGGGAGGGGAGCACCCTTTCAGAGCACTTAACAACGACAGGAGCTTTCCTTTCTTCTCTTCTCCCTGCTATTTGACAAACAAGAGGGTTGTTTAATCACAGAAAGCGGACTGAAGTGGAGTTTTTATCTTGAGCCATTCACTAAAGGGATCAAATTTGGGTTGCCTTTGAAGAAATGAAAAAAGAGTGGCTTCTTTCCCTTCTTCTTTCCTGTTCCATCAGCTTAAAAAAAAAAAAAAATCGACAGTTTGAAGGGAAAATGCTTACCACATGGAAAAGGCAGAGAAAGTTCCCTGTTGGTTAAAGATGCATAATCAAACCTTTCGGGCTAATGAAACCTAATGCTGTCCCAGAGAGTTTCTTTCCTTTTTGTTCTACCGTTCATCTGCAAACCCTCTGACTTAGAGCTTTACATTTTTGCCCTCTGTCTTGGTAGGGCTGTGTAGAATTTGAGGTCTGGTAGTTACATTAATCTTCAGATTGCTAAGAAGTGTGAGTTCGTGTACAGGGAGAAGGCAATATAGAGGCAAACACTTTGTATACATTATCTCATTTAATGCTCCCAACCATCCTATCAGATAAATACTATTCTGCCCACTTTACAGGTAAGGAAACTGAGGCTCCTAGAAGCTCTGGCTAGGTGATGGAAGATGAAGGTTTGGGGAGTCACGGTCATTGGGTGGGAGTTAGAACACAGAGGTTCATGCTGCTAACCTGACACCCACTGAAAGACTGTTGACTCACCCTCCTTGCTCTTTGCCTTCAGGATTACTCACCCTTACTCTAATAATATTAAACCCAAAGCTGCTATTGTAATGTAGGTATTTTTCTTCTCCTCTCCTCTTCGCATGGGATGATGTGGAACAAATGATAGTCTTCCCACCTTCCTGACAGCTCAGAAGGAATAAGCCAAATAAGGGCAACTTGCTCATTAGGAAACAGATTTCAGGATCTTCCAAATACAGGTGTGAGTGACATGCTGGTGCTGGTCAATGATGGGGTTTGCTGACCACTGGAAAGGTCCCTGGATTCTAGCCCATAGACTACATCAGTTCACTAAGTGATTAAAACATCGATATGAAGCCACTAGGGCAGGCTTCAGAAATCTGACTGGTATGGTCAATTCTCTGCTGCAATTTTTTTCCACCACACAATGGACAATGATTTGGTTCTCAAGGGTCAGAGCTTAAAATACACAATGAAGAGTTGGAGGGGGGATAGGGCTAGGGCTGAGAGGGGAAAGAATTCAGGTAGTAATGATCAGTCATGTCAATCCACTCCATTCATTCATTCATTCAGATATTTATGCCATCATTTGGTAATATTTATTGAGTCCCCACTATGTGCCAAGACCTGTAGAGAGTGTTGACATTTTAGCTATAAACACAACAGGTGATATCTTCCAACAGAAGTGTGTATTCTGGTAGATGGGAGGGATGCAGACAGCTCTGAGTGATGAATTACATTATTCATTATGTAATTAAACGTGTGGCAACTGTTTCAGAGGAGTTATGAGTGTGTATAATGGGAGGGGGCTGACTTCATGGGGGAAGTCAAGCTAGTCTTCTCCAAGGAGGGGAGATTTTGAGTTGAAATCTGAAGGATGAATAAGAATTAACTAGGTAAGCTGTGGGTGGCAGCAGGGGTGAGAAAGAGTGTCCCAGGCAGAGAGAGTTGATGTGCAAAGATTTAAGGGGGAAGAAAAGGACAGGGTGGTAGGCTCTTCCTCTGTCACTGAATTCTCCATCCCAGGGTTTGTGACATTCCCTTGCCTACACAGAGCAAGCGCTAACCAACAGGAGGCTTAGATCTCATCGACAGCTCCCAGGATTCTTACCTATCTGGGGGTCTGGAATCCGTTGGAGAGTCTGATGGAAACCCAGTAGTTTTATCCTAGGGTAATGCACACAGACACATAAACACAAAGTTTGCAGAGAGCTTCAGGGGCTTTGTTAACCCCGCAGACCTCTGGCTTCAAAATGAAGTACAGATACCTTAGTTTGGCATTCTAGTCCTCTCTACAGCTCTAGGCTCTTCTCTGGCTGTATCCCCAGCCCCAGTACCCATAAACTGAGCTACTTCTGGGAAGACGCTCTGTTCTCCCCCGTGCCCCTTCTTTAGCCTAGGCTCTCCCCTCTGCCTGGGAACCTCTCCGCTCCCACCTCCTCTCCTGGATAACTCTTATTTATCTTTCACGACTCAGCCATTGCTTCCTCTAGGAATCTCTCCATAACTCCCTCGAGCTGAGCTGAGGACCCCTCTCAAAACTTTCCCCATTGGAATGTCAGTCATTCTGAATTTTGGATATTGCCTGTTTAATGGTTTGGCCCCCATCCTACTGGATTTTGAGCTTCTTGAGGGCAGGAGCTATGCTTATAGTTAGACCCCAGTGCCTAGTACAGTGCTGTGCATTAGTAGATGCTCAGTAAATATTTCCTGAATAAATTACTACAGTGCCTTAACTTGTCCCCAAAAGTTCACTTCCTAGCCTAGTAGCTTTGATTCCTGCATGACCTGAACCTCCATGCATAAACATAGACTCCGGCTGACTTGCAGGCAGGGGACTCTGGTTCGCAGTTATTACACTCAGCCTTTCTAGCTCCCATCTCTCTGAGCAACAGAAGCTGCTCTGAAGAGTTACTCACTTCAAATAAACTCTACACTGAAGCAAAAGACCTCTGCTTCTTCTAGGAGACTGTAGATTTACTCCTACCACTGGGTCACTCCCCGTGACTCCAGAACCCACTAAATATCATCATTACTTCTGAACTAACATTTACTAAAGCATTTACTGTGGGTGAGACCAGGCCTAGACTAGGCTTTTTTTTAAACCTTGCTGGTCAAAGGTCTGTAGACCAGCATCCATGGCATCACCTGGGGGCTGCTTAGAAATGCAGAATCTCTGGCCCTACTGACTCAGAATCTGAATTTTAATACGATTCCTAGGTGATCTTGAAAAGTACTGGAACATAGTTGTTAAATTTTGGATTAGAATCACCTGGGGAGCTTAAAAAAAGGGGGGGTACTGAGCACCATCTCAGACCAATTGAATGAGAATCTTTGGGAGTGGGGCCCATGCATCAGCAATTTTAAGAAATGTCTTAGGTGATTTGAATGTGTAGCCAGCATCCAGCTTCACTGGGGTTAGAGGAGTCATCATATCAGTTTCCTATGAAGTAGGTACTACTGTCGCCCCACTTTACAGATGTGTAAACTGAGGCTCAGAAAGGGGTTATCTCTTACAGAAGTCACGAAGTTGGTAAGTGGAAGAGCCAGGAATTTATACCCAGGTCTTTGGGCTCTATCCCTAACTTGCACTTAACAAAGAAGCTTTCCTGTTTCTTGCTGTACTAATGTATGAGTTTGTCTCATGGGTGGGGATCTTTTCCCCCTGAATTTGGCTTTTCATTTAGGAGTGAGCCTTTCTTTTATAGAACTAGCCCAGAGTTCTAAAGCCAGGATGTTCTCATCAATTCTCTCTGCTTCCTAACTTTTCCCCCAAAGGTAGGAGCTTTCCCCTGAGTACTTGAGCAAAACTGTTTTAATTTTTCTTCATTCGCAGCCTTCCTTCTTCCACAATATACTGCTTACCCAGCCTGTTAGGCCTAAAGTTGCAGACTCTTGACTGTGTGTGCCTTTGACCCAGGATCAGAAAAACAGACTGCCAAAGGGTGGACTCTACTGCCCAGGGGACACTCAACCCTTGTCACTCCCCTCGATGGTGGCCCTGTGGTTTTTTTCCCCTGCCTTGGTTAATGCCCAGTGTTTGGGGTTGGTAGGGAGTTCAACTCTTAACACCTCCTCAATGCTCTATGGCCTTTGTTGGATCCTGAACCTGCTCTAGCTTGAGGGGTAGGTCCTCAAAAAAATTAAACATAGAATTACCATATGATCTTAGCAATGCCAGCAACTCTCTGACTCTGTTCCTAGGCATATACCCAAATTAATTCAAGCAGGGGTTCAAGCAGATGTGTGTACAGCACCATTCACCCAAGCATCCATGGATGGATGACAGGATAAACAAAAGGTATATACACAGAATGGAATATTATTGTCTTAAAAAGAAATGAATTCTGACACGTGCTACCACATGGATGAACTTCAAAAATATGCTAAGTGAAATAAGCCTGGCAGAAAAAGAAATAGTGGATGATTCCACTTCTATGAGGTACCTAGAATAGGCCAATTCGTAGGGGCAGAAAGGAGAAAATAGGTTATCAGGGGCTGGGGGGATGGGAGAGAGGAAGTTAGTGTTTAATGGGTACAGAGTTTCTGTTTGAAATGATGAAAATGTTCTGGAGCTGGCTACTGGTGATGGTTATACAACATTGTGGATGTACTTAATGCCGCTGAGTTGTATATCTAAAAATGGTTAAATGGTAAATTTTAGGTTATGTATATTCTATCGTAATACAAAATGCAAAAAAAAGTAAGGGAGGGGATTGGACAGATGGATCTGTAAGGTTAGTGACTCTGTGAACTTAACTTTGACTTTTCAGGCTGGGTAAGAAGCCACTGGTCTTACTATTTATTTTAAATATACACATTGAATCCACATTTCAACCTCCTTTTGGGGCTCGCCGTATAGCATCTCGGAAAGTGTTCAGGTACTTAATCCTGGTCTGATGTGGGTCTTTTCCACCAGTCTGTGGCAAAAGGAGTAAAAAACCACTATGGACAATATTGTGTGTTTTTCAACAAGTGAGATTTATCAATTCGGGAGTAAATTCTTTATTCTGAGATCATGTTTTCCTCCCTCCTACATTTTGGATATAAATATACTTGATTTTGTGAAATGATCATACTTACTTATACCTGACCCAAAAAAAACCAAAAACCCTGGCAACCTCTGTTTATTTCGTTTATTTATATTTTAAAAGTTATATTTGTTTGCGGAAACCCAACATCAAGGAATACTCACTTCTAACTTAGAAGAGGGCAGTAGTCTGGGTGGGATGGATGGACAGAGAGACAGATGGCTCATTGGCGCCTCTAGCAGTGGTTGAGAAGGGACACTCATCTGTGGCCTTGGAGTTCATGAGGACCCCCTCCTCCCCTCATCCCTGCCTTCCTGCTCCCACTCACCTTCTTCATTATTCCCCTTCTCTGCTTTTTTTTTCTGGCTCACTTAACCGGCCTGGGGTCCTTGCCTTCAACTGGCTTGTTTTGGCTTCTGACTTCATTCTGGGTTTTATTACTGTATTACTTCCTGGCTTCTCCTCTTTCCCTTATCTTATGGTCCTGAAGAAAATTAAAAGCCCCGCCTCTTTCTGGAAGCTGTCGCAGGTAAACCCACCTGCTCGAGCATTCTTCTCCTCTGAGCTCCCTCAGTGTCTGTGTATTTTGATGACCACTGGGGAAATTTCACGGTGGGGGTTCTCACGGGCTTCGCGCGTCCTTCATTCTCTGAGTTTAGTTATTGAAAGCGCCCACTATGTGCTGGCTACTGCACAGGGTGGAGGTGAGGGGGGCAGGGTGCACAGGAGTGAACAAGGCAGACCAGTTTCCTCCTTTCTGGAGCTGTTTTAGTAGAGGGAGACAGGGGAAAAAAACATGTAATAAACAAGATGATTGCAGGTGGAGATAAGAGCTGTAAGAAAATAAAACAAGCTGATTGGGGAAATGAGAAGAGGAGAACTGTTTACTCTGTGGTCAGAGGAAACTAGCATTTGAACTGAGATCTGAATAAGGAGTTAGTTATTTTAAAAACCTAGGGGTAGAATGTTCCAGGCAAATGGAACAGCAAATGCAAAGGCTTAGAAATCGGAACCAGCTCAGTTTGGAGGAATGCTTATGAAGGTCAAAGTCATGTCCTACTCTTCTTAAGGTTCCTCAAAAGCTCCTTATTACCCTCAAGATAAAACCTTGATCCTATAAGGCTTCTTGCGACCGGGCCCCACTCCTCTCCAGCCACACTCTGATCACTCCTGCACAAAATCCTGTTCTCAGTGTTTCTCAGACGTGAACTTGAATCATTCACCTGGAAGGCTTGTCAAAACACAGCCCTCTGGGCCCCACCTCTTAGAATGTCCAATTCAGTAAGTCTAGGGTGGGGCCTGAGAATCTGCATTTCCGTCAAGTTCCCGGGAGATGCTGATGCTGCTGGCCTGCCCTTCACTTTGAGAACCACTGCTATCCTCTAAGCTCTGTCTGATTGCTGGGTCTTCCTACAGAAGAGTTATCTGCCTGGAGTGTTCTTTCCCTCTCCCTGCCTCTTGGGTCTGGATATCTCAAACTTCGGGTCTCGTTTTTTCCGGATTGCATCAACACAGAGAAGAGGGCTCCTTCTCTGTGAACCTTCAGCCCTCCGAGTCTAGTCCATAATATCACTGACCACACCAGGGTCACAGCAGTTTACTCGTCTGTCCCCCACCCTGGATGGGGAGCCTGTCAAAGGCAGAGATTGTCTTCTTGTTCAAACCTCAGCATTTGGTACAATCTCTGGCATGTAGCCTGTGCCCAATAAATTTTATAAATGTGTTATAACAATGAGAAGGGTCGCATGACTTGAATCACTTTGCTAAGAGTCAGCCACACTCCGTGGTTTGGGGCCAGAGCCACATTAAATGGTCCAGTTAATATTAACTCTGTCTTCCTTCAGCTCGTGTGAAAACTCACAGAACTGTCTTTCCGGGTCAATACCATCTCCCTTCCTTATTTCTAGGTTTCTGAAAGCAGGGAGTCTGGCTTTTGTTTCTGAGTCCCCCGCCTTTCCATCTCTTAGGAGATCCTGTCCACCCCCAAAATCACCTGACATTGGTCTGGTCAGCACCGTGTTCTTTGTGTTTCTTGAACACAGGTTCCCAAGATTCTTCAGGGCCTCTGACTCAGCAAGACACTAGCGAGTGGAGTGGTTAAAAGCAGTCCTGCCACTCAGCCAGAAAGCACATTAGACATTTTATATTGAAGTACTTTTATTCACCTCAGTAAATGGCTGCCCCTTGGATCCCTTTCCAGGCCCGCTGTCTGCACTGTCCTGGCCACCAGAGCCATATCCTTGGTACCCAGACCGCCCTGTACCTAACATCCATCCCATTAGCCAGCTCCACACTGTCCCAGTAAAGTATATGGAATATCACCTCTGGGTAAGAGCATGGGCTTTGGGATTGGAAAAACCTGGATCTAAATCCCAGCCCTTCTCCTTACCATCACCTGTGTATGCTCGGGCAAGGTGCATATCCTTCCGAGCCTTACTTTCCTCGTACACAAAAGGTCGATTGCCATACTAGCTTCCCTCTTGGATTGCTATGAGGAGGGAACGAGATGATGTGTTAATTAATTGATTGATTAATTAATGCTTAATGCACAGCAAGGCAGATAGTAATTGCTCAACAAATGCTAATTCTGCTATTATTAAAATTGTTCCAGGGCACCTGGCTGGTTCCGTCGGTTACGTGTCTGCCTTCAGCTCAGGTCATGATCTCAGGGGTCCTGAGATCAAGCCCCATATTGGGCTCCCTGCTCAGCAGAGAACCTGCTTCTCCCTCTCCTTCTACCGCTTCCCCTGATGTGCTCTCTCTCTCTCTAATAAATAAATAAAATCTTTAAGAAAAAAATTCTTGTTATGAATAGTCTAAGCACAGAAAAACATAAAGAGACTATAGAAGGCCCCCCTGGGGGGGCCCTGAGAGATACTCAAGCCCAGGAGCTGCCACAGGGTTCTGGTGGGAAATGTGTGTGCATGAAGAAGCCTGGATGAGATGCAATTAGGAGCGGTGGGGTCTGTGGCAAAAATGAGAGCATTTGAGTTATTCCAGTTCTCTATTTTTACATACCTTGTGGATATCAAATAGAACACATCTATAGGCCAGGTTCATTCTGTGGGCTGCCAGTTTAAGACCTCTGAGGGCCCAACCCCTAAACTTCACAGATGGGAAAGCTGAGGCTGGAGTTAGGCACAGAGATGCTTGGGTTGGGTGAGGACAGGAATCCTGGCCCTCCAAGCCCTCTTGCCTTTTCCAACCTCATGTAAAGATCCCTTGAAGGATATAGACAGGGCTGGGAGTGATACACCTGTTCCCAAATAATAAACCTAGGGAATTCTCCATAAAGTCTAGTGGGGAGGGATTTTTAAAAAAACAGCATTTATCACTTTTCTAAAAACAAAATTCTAGGACACATCTATTCATTCAACTTCCCTCCCCCCCCCAGCCAAAAAAAAGAGTAAAAGGGAAATGTAGCCATTCTGGCTATGTACCCTCAGACCAGTCCCTTCGCTTCCTACAGACCGCTTCCGAGTGTCACTGCAAGAGGTAAATGTGAGAATGTTCATACAGTGCTTGTCCGGAGAGAAAAGATTCAATAGTCCAGAAGTTATTCTGGGCTTTTGGGTTGTCGGGAGCTTGTGTAGAATCCGGCCTGCCTATAAGGCAAACTGAGTTTCTAGGAGGAAAATGATGCATTAAGAACCGTGGTCACATCACTACACTGACTATCGATTGGTTTGGTAATTATTTCTGCAACATCCCATCCAGGGGCAAAGTGGGAGGGAGGGTGCTGCTGCTGAGAGGGATCCCCAAAGCCCCTGGCTGCAGAACATGCCTGGCTTCAGCTCTGCCTCCACGTCTGCAGTGGACAGGGGCATGTGAGCAGACTTGCTTTTCTCTTTCTTGTTCTCTCTTTTTTTTTCTCCCCCCAAACTAAAGGTCAGTTGCCTTTGTCTTCTGCTTCAAAACATTCCAAGAGAGAATTCTGTATTCCTTTCAGTAGAAAAGAAGTAACAGACAGAACAAAGTGAACCACGTTCAGAAGTTACAGCCTATAAAAGCAGAAGGCACTAGAAACAATATAACACACACACACACACACACACACACACACACAGTAAGGTGAGCCAAGGCAGATGGAAGACTGGCTTTTAGATTTAGATGCAAAACTGGGTTCTCATAGGCAAGTTCTCTGTCCAGCTTTCTGTTCAGGAGAGCATGGATCTGTAATGTCCATATTCAAATCTAAATATTACAGTGGCTTAGTGTGGTTGATGTGATCCCCACAATGTGTACATCACAAGTACGAGTCACTTGTAAGTAAAGGAGCTAGGCTACACACCTCTGCACAAAAGGCTGTTGAATCTGATGCTGGCCATGCCCCTTTCCTGGCCTGGAAAAGGCAGGGTCAGGCTGTTGCACAGAGAAATAATACAGTGTGCCCTGAACTTCAGTAATTTATTTTTTTTAAAGATTTTTTATTTATTTATTTGACAGAATGAACGTAGGAGCACAAGCAGGGGGAGGGGCAGGCAGAGGGAGAAGCAGGCTCCCCGCTGAGCAGAGAGCCAAGGCGGGGCTCAATCCCAGGACCCCGGGATCACGACCCAAGCCAAAGGCAGACGCCCATCCGACTGAGCCAGCCAGGCGCCCCTGAACTTTAGTAATTTAAATACAACTTTAGGATTTCTGCAGCATCTTTGCCTCATCTGTGCTCTTATGATTTGCATTTTTAAAACATGAAATAGGGGCGCCTGGGTGGCTCAGTCGTTAAGCGTCTGCCTTCGGCTCAGGTCATGATCCCAGAGTCCTGGGATCGAGTCCCAGATCGGGCTCCCTGCTCTGCAGGAAGCCTGCTTCTCCCTCTCCCACTCCCCCTGCTTGTGTTTCCTCTCTTGCTGTGTCTCTCTCTGTCAAACAAATAAATAAAATCTTAAAAAAAAAAAAAATAACTTTGAACGAGAAATATTATCTTAAGTGGAAGGATAGAGCATAAAATATTTTTAAACTATATATGAAGAGGGAGAAGAAGGGGGGTAGATAGGACAGGGCGTCCAGACTTGTCCGAATATACCTTTTTGGCACATTTGACTTTAGAACCGTGTAAATATTTGACATAATTTAAAAAAAATGAAGTTATATTAAGAAGTAATCCCTAAAAAATCAAAAGTAAAAGTAAATAATTAAAACTTAATGTGATTCTATTCCAATTGGTTTTAATACACAGTAAGTTGAGGTTAAAAGAATCTTAAACTGATTTCAGTCATCCTATTATGGGTGGTAGTGTAAGTCTGGGTGTTCTGAAATAGGCATGTGTGGTATTGCGGGATAAAGGAAATGAGTAATTATGTTGATGTTGCTAAACTTGGATTTTTGGCATGTCAACAAGGAAATACAAATGTAAGATTTATGATTTATAAGAAAAACCTTCTGCTCTTATTTGAGCTAGAAATGTCAGTAGAAACTGGATATATTTTTTATCTAAAAATCAAATTTCCTAGGTCTCTATGCTAAAAAGTCCCAGGAACAATGACTGACTAATGCAGTAAAGATGAGTAACCCTGGCATCCACGGAAAGGACCCAGTGCTGTTTGGAGAAATGGCTGATTCTAGGTCTGGACAGCTTAGCTTGGAACTCTGATATATCAGAAAGCAACAAAGGCATCAGAGGCTTCTAGGATCATAGCAAAGGACTCAGACTTTCTTGACTAAAGGTGGGACAATTATAGCATTATTAAGGATACTAATGGCAATTAGTTGAAACATACTAAGTGTATTTAAATCTGTAAGTTCATCCTAAGGATTAAAAAAAATACTCACTAATACTTTATAAGGATGTTAATATGCCAACCTATTATTTTTGAGCTGGTAAATAAAGGGAAAGGATCAAGTACTTATTCTGCCTTTTCTATACAATGGTACCCTGAGTTGCTCAACTAGTTGATGAGGGGATACTTCTCTATGGAACTATTATAGCTAATACATGAAAAATAAAGGCGAGAACACCACCATTTTGCAACCTCTAATAAATTAATAAATTAGGCAAAGATCTTTAGTGTCAGTTAGCATGACAAGAAAAGAAAAAAATCACACAGTATTAACCTGGTGGAATTTCTTTTGAACATAAATCTGATTAAACTTCTAGGTCCTACCATCACCTTAACAGGAAATAGAGGGCACAGAGAAACGTTATCAATGCTACAGGCATGCAATCAGGAACATACAGATTAGGGGAAAGTTTGCTAGACAAAGAGCCAAGTTTCTTATCAAAAATAAAGAAAGAATGATGGAATGTGAATATGTGGGAGGGGGGTCGGTTTACAGATGAAAGAATACTTAGGGAGGATGCATCCACCAACCACAATGAATGGGCGTATTTGAATCTCAATTCCAACAAACAAACCAATAAACAAACACTGAAAGACTGTTGTGGGAAAAGTGGACATTGACTGGATATTTGCGGATATTAAGGAATTATCATTAATTTTGTCTAATGTGATGATGATATTGCAGTTATGCTAAAAAAAAAAAAAGGTAGTTCCTATCTTTTAGAGATACATCCTGTAGTATTTCCAATTGGAATAATACAGTGTCTTGGATTTGCTTCAAAATGCTTTAGAAGTGTGGAAAGTGGGTCAGACTAAGATAAAAAAATCAACTATGTATTGATAATCATTGAAATTAGAAATGGATACAGGGGCTCATTATGTTAGCTCCTCTACTTTTGTATATGTTTGAAGTTTTTTCTATAATGAAAAGTTTTTTTTTAATTTTTTTATTGTTATGTTAATCCCCATACATTACATCATTAGTTTTAGATATAGTGTTCCATGATTCATTGTTTGTGCATAACACCCAGTGCTCCATGCAGAACGTGCCCT